>NC_132923.1:18934085-19237115 GCF_047675955.1 Chlorocebus sabaeus
GCTCTCTCTCTCTACGCCCTCAGCCTTTAGGCAATCAAGACCAGAGTCACAGGATCAGTTTCCACAGCCACTTTCAACCAAAGTTGATAGCACTGTCATAAACTCAAATGCCCTTAGGGATCTAGCAGGTCACAATAAAAAAAATAGTTGACATTTTCTCAAACGTGATGGGCTGTCTCAAAACTTCTATGGCTGCTGTTCCATGTAGCTCAACACTCTTCCTCCCTGGGTTCTCCAGGTGGCTCACTCTTCACCTCCCTCCAGTCTTTTCTGGAGGGTCATCTTTTCAGTGAGGCCTCCCTGACCGCCCTATTTTAACTGCACCCAAGCACTGTCCCCTTGCTTTCCTGCTTCATCTTTTTCCGTAGCATTGATCACAATGCTTACTAAATAATGTGTCTCTCCCATGCCTCCACAAGGCTATAGGTGTCATAAGGGTAGAGATTTGTCTGTTTTGTTCCCTCATGTATCCCCTGTCCCTAATATGGCCTGGCCTATAGCAGGTGTCCAAATAAATATTCACTGTATACCCTAACCACCTGGACGTATTAATCCTCCCAAAAAACCTGTGAGACAGGTACCACGACGATGATGATGATAATGACAATGATGATGCCCATTTTATAGATGAAGCTGGAGTACAGAGAGGTCAAGGTACACAGCTAGTAAGAGGGAGCTTTCTGAACTCAGACCCATGAAGTCTGGCCTCACACCACACCAGCAATCACTGCAGTGCTTCTCATACTCTCTGTACAATGTGGCAGAGGCTGGCAGCAACTGTGACCATTGGAAAATGCATACCCTGCCTTAAAACATTGTGTTTTTAAAATCTTGTTCTGAACCAAAAAAAGAAAAATAAAAATCTGTTTGCCTTATTTAGCCCTCAGGCCACAAGTTAGATGGGGATTAACCTAAAGCAGGCATTGTAGATAAAAATAGGATTTTATGGCTGGGCATGGTGGCTCACACCTGTAATCCCAGCACTTTGGGAGGCTGAGACGGGCGGATCACGAGGTCAGGAGATCGAGACCATCCTGGCTAACGCGGTGAAACCCCGTCTCTACTAAAACTACAAAACAAAAAAACAAAAAAAAACCTAGCCGGGCGCGGTGGCGGGCACCTGTAGTCCCAGCTACTCGGGAGGCTGAGGCAAGAGAATGGCGTGAACCCGGGAGGCGGAGCTTGCAGTGAGTCGAGATCGTGCCACTGCACTCCAGCCTGGGCGACAGAGCCAGCTCCGTCTCAAAAAAAAAAAAAACCACATAGGATTTTATTTTGTTGGGAAGGAATAGCGATTTAAAGAAAGATTACCCAACCAACCTCGAGTGTTGAGGAATCCAAAGGTATTTTTTGCTCGGTTATTTTACCTTTGTGGCAAGAAGGTCCATGCTAAGGGAGGGTCCCAGGAGAGCCATTTGAACAGTAATCTTGTGGGACCCTCTAGATTTTTTAACAACAGAAGCAGTTAGAAAAACATGGGAGAACCTTCCTGGAGAGTTGATTGCGGGGCCATCCAAATGACAGGCAGGCTGTGGATTGCCACAAGCTGATCTTCTGGGACAGCAGCAGCTTCAGAGAAGAAGGACCCCACACAGAGCCATGGACATGTGCATTGTCCTGGCATCTTCCATGGCATTAAGGGATCCCATTGTGTGTCCTTCTAGACCTTCCAGAAACGATCCATTTCTTTGGTGGTTGGGCAGTTTATGATTAAGACACCACGACATCCCAGCTTCCTTCAGCCCCCAGTCATCTCACATCAGTTGTCAGTTCAGGAATTACAGTGCCAGCCAAAGCCTCCAGAAATGCCTTCAAACAAGGAGACTCTGAAGCCACAGATATTTGTTGAAAGCCACAGGCCACATTAATATCATGACCCAGACTGTAGGAAAGATGAAAGAGGACCATTTCTCTTTTGTGAGGCAGCTGCAGCCAAATAATAACTGGCCCAGTCTCTCCATGCAACTGAAAATGGCTAGATATTATCCATTCCTTCATCAGCCACTCAATAACCATGGGCTGAGCACCTCACATGTGCCAGCACTGTGCTGTGCAGTGGCATAGACAGGCATGAGGCAGGGATGTTCCCACACAGGGAGATAAGCACTGCGTCAGATGTGCGGCTGGAAGCTGTGAGAATGCAGAGGAGGCAGCCGCACCCTCTCTGAGGTATGCTGTTTACTGGGGTGAGAAAGAAGCAAATCAGAGCCAAGTTGCGTAGGGTTGTTTGAAGGAAGGGAGTCCCCAAGGGGCCTGCCAGGTGGACAGGTTGGAGCAGACAGTTCCTCCCCAAACAGGAAGGACCATCAAGTCATCACAGTGTCCAGCCATGGTATGGACTGCCCCACATGCAGGAAGCGCCCTAGAGCCCAAAAGCGCTTCAGCAATGTCCAGTTCTTCATCCACCCAGGCTGAGGTAGAAGGAGTCCTGTCTTTGACAACCTCCAAGTTCCTTCTACCTGTGAAATTTCATCATTCTTTGGAACAACAGAAGAACTTGCCTTCTCCAAACTCTGCATCTCACTGAGCCTCTATATTTGCAAGTGGGCGCCACCAACTTCTCTGTGCACAGTGGTTGAGATCTTATTTGGGCTCTCAAGTCAGACATACTTGGGTTAAGATTCACTTCCTGGCTGTGTAGACCTCACAGAATTTACTGCTTCTTCTGGAGTCTTTGTTCCCCTGTCAGTAAAATGGAGTGGTGTCTAACTCAGGGGATTGCTGGAAGGATGAACTGAGGACAGGCAAGTGGAGAACCACACACATTGTGTTAGCACAGAGTATTCAATTGGATGTTCTACCAAGAAATGGCATGGAAAAGTGCTTTGCAAGCTAGATCAGCCAATGCAATTTATTTATTACGATTTTTGTTACTTGTAAGCTCCACAAAAGCAGGGATTTTTGTCTGTTTTGGCCACAGTTATACCCCAGAGCCTAAACAGTGACTGGCATATAGTCGGCACTCAGTAATATCTATGGAATAAATGAATGAATGTTAGCTAGCCCAGGAAGAGATACACAGCCTGAGAAGTTGGCAGGCAGAAAATGCACTCCTCCTTTATCTGGCCAGGACTGGAAGCAGCTGCTGTTCCACATGGAGCGGCCCCCAGCCCCCAAATATCTGCCAGCTTGTGGGGTGAGGGTGTAACCCTGGCTGCTTCTCTGGAGCTCAGTTCTCCCCACCCCCACCCCCACCTCCCCACCCCCCCCCATCCCCCCCGCCAAGACCTAACTCTTCCAGAACTCTCTCTAGCCTAGCTGAAGGCTGGATGGCACGTGCACATCCCTGCTACATCTGAGCTGGTCCCAGGCACCACCTCCAGGTCAGGGCTATTTTGGATCTGAGGGTGTCAGGAACATAAAAAGGACCAGTCTTGGAAGTTGTGGCTGAGACATGGGCAGAGAGTGCTGGATTCACTCCCCACGTCTAAGCTAGAGCCTGAAATAGCGGAAAGATCTCAGAATAGCTCCTGGCTTCACCACAACTCCAGACTGGAGCATAACACACACCAGAGAGGGGCCAAATACGCAGCTTACACAGGCAGTTCAGGGCATGGGAAAGTCCTCTGGATGAAAAAATGAAAATCACAGAATAAAATCTAGGACTGTCCTTGTTCAGGGGAGAGTGGCAGCATCTTCCGAGGATCTAGTGATAGGGCCTATGAACGGTGACTAGTGTAGGCAAGGTCACGGAGCCAGCAGTGTGGCCATAGCTAGTTGCAGTTAGCCCTGGAAAGCCCTAGAGTGGAAGCCTGTAAACATCCAGGGGGGTTCAAAAGTATTCGACTCAATAAGGATGTGACCTGCCATGGCCCTGAGGAGGACACCAGGACCTTATAATCATCAAAAGCCTCATGAGCCAGGCATTGGGTTGTGCATCTTTTTTTTTCTTTTTTCTTTTCTTTTCTTTTTTTTTTTTTTTTTGAGACAGAGTCTCACTCTGTCGCCCAGGCTGGAGTGCAGTGGCGCGATCTCAGCTCACTGCAAGTAAGCTCCGCCTCCAGGGTTCATGCCATTCTCCTGCCTCAGCCTCCGGAGGAGCTGGGACTACAGGCGCCCGCCACCACACCTGGCAGGTTGTGCATCTTAAAGACCTTATCTTATTTAGTTCTCACCGTAAGTCTGAGCAGAAGGCACTATTACTCTCACTTTACAGGTAAAAGCACTGAGATCCACAAGCATTAAGAAACATGGCTCAGTGAGTAAGTGGTAGAACTTGGATTTGATTGCTGGTCTGTGTGATTCCAAACAGCATTCCAAACCTACCTTTATGAAAGGGTAGGATTTTGATATCTTGAGAGGGTACATAGTAGTGAAGAGCCTGTGATTCCAACCCTTAAGTGTTTGAAAAAAGCCTCCTGAAACCACTGTGAACGCTGGTGACATTACCAAGTCCCAGGCCAACAGTTTAACATGGGCAGAGATGGGGGCTGGAGAATCCTGAGTTCTCCAGATGGTCTTGCAGTCCAAACCCTGCTCCTGGGGCAGGCATCCCATCTCCAGTTTCGGAGGGAGCCCAGGGGCAGCCCATTTCCTGTGGGCCTACTCCACTTGCTGCTTCTGCCTTGGGAGTCCCAATCACTGACTCTAAGAGGGACTACATCCCCCTCCCAGGGTCTGAGACTCTTCCTCAAGGACAGACACTGTGCCACTTTTCAACAATAGCCATGGTACCTGCAGAAGTGGCTGTGGGAGGCAAAGAAGGAGGAGCATGTGAGATAAAGAAGTCAGACTTAACCAAGACCTAGGTTACCCCACCCACATTCTCATCCTGTTGCCCAAGATGCTCAGCCCAGCCAACATGTGAAGATTCCGTGTTGCTCTCTCCCCTTCCCCTCTTAGGCACTGACTGACACGCCTCTAGAACTGCGCTGGGTAGGTAGACACTAGGGACTGTGTGGTTGAGGAGGAGGCCACGATAAGGGAGCAGTGTGGAGCAAAATCCCCATCTACCATCTCACAAAGAGCTTTTCTTTTTCTCCTCCAAAGTCCCAGGACAAAACAGCCACCCGTGAATATGTGTTAAGGGATCCATGAGATTTTCATGGAGAATCTTTATATTCATTGTTCTCATTACTATGCTAAGTTAAAGTATAAACATTATCTGAATCATCCAGATGACATCTCACTATTCAAGACTGCACTGCAAACCTGTCCTTCCCATTTGGCAATAAGTAGCAGCACTTTCATTGGCATGAACAACTGAGTAAAGCACAGGGGCAGATGCAATATGGAAATAATGAGTTTGTTCCACGTGAAGGCCACGTGATATTACTGTACCACGCTTTTGCAGTTATTAAAATGGAACTGACTAGTACATGGTACACGGCAAGCTGGATGCTGAAGAACTTGAACCATGGCTGTCATTTTATGAGAGGCAATCATCTTCCAGCAAAACCACCTCCTTCATTAAGTTAGATTAGAGACACTTTTAACTTTATTGTTATGATCATTGGATGATATTTGATCTGTACATTTATTTTAGTCTTAGAGCTATATGGTTTAGGAACTTATATCTAGTTTTATATATGTACATATTTAATTATAAAAATAACGTAAGTCAACACTGATGGCCTGTGAGCATTTTTTTTCTTGTAACTTACATTACAGATGTGATCACCCTGAAGCCTTGATAAGGCTTCCTCAGCATTTAGAGAAGGGAATGAATGAGCAGGAAGGGTGGGGTGTGAAGAGCAAACATACGTGTCCCCCTTTGGAGAGGTGAAAGCAGAGGACACCATGGGAAGGATTCTGGACTTAGAACCAGAAGGAAAGGGTCTAGTTTTGGTTTGGCCATTTTGTAGCTGCCACTTCACTTCTCTGGGCCATGGTTTCCTTTGCACGTCTGCTTCTGCTTCCACTGTTCAACTGCAAACTGCTTAGCAACCTTCCTGTCATCCTTGCACCTCAGTTTATCTGCTCCCCTGAGCTGGAGGGGTCAGGGGCTGGTGGGGGACAAGAGGGTGTTCTAATCAGGAAATAGCTTTGGCCCTCACAGTTCCACCCAAGGTGTCTGGCTGGTGCCAGCCCCCAGCACACTCCTCCATTTAAGCTATTGGTCACTCTCCAGCCAGTCCATAATAGACACCAGGGGCAACTAAGCACCAATCCATGGCAGGTCCTTGCTGGGAAGAGGCCAAGCTTGTCCATGCTTGCTTGGATTTTCATTCCTTATCAGCATGTGCAATCTACATAGGTTAATCAGACCAGAGATTCCACAGGTCTGGAGTTATAAATAAGAGAACCTACTTCTTTTCAGTGGGGAGATTAAGACCAAAGCTACCTGACAAAGGAAATTTCTGAAATCCCTGAGGCCTCCTCTCTCCTGGACAAGGGGCCCTCTGCTGCTGGTAAGATAACATCGTCCCACCCCCACCTTCAGGTTCAGGTTCATTATCACCAATAATAATCATTTCTAACTACTCTTTCTAGTTTATAAAAGATGTTCAGTTCACATATACTACCTTATTTGATAATCAGAATGAAGAACTGTTTGGGAATGAATCTGAGACTAGGGGTTAATAACGTATCTGAGAACACACAGTTGTAAAGTGGACCCAGAGGCCAGAATCCAGGCATTGGGACCCAGAGTTGTTCTTTCCACCACACAGTTCTGTTTTCACTTGCACAGTGTACAGGGAAATTTTGCAGCTGTAGCCTGCCTCAGAAACACTTACAATCCCAATTGGTAAGCCTTACCTTCCCAACTTAACTGAAAGGTACCAGGACAGGCGATATAGTGTATACCCTGGTATCACCTAAAGCACTTACACATACTCATCAGTTTGGTTTTGACTTGAAAGAATAAAGGTAAAGTAATTTGGCCATAAGGATTCCCTGTTCCTTAGAAACATCCCCCTCTTGTCACAGATGTAATTCTTTAGAGGACAAGCATTTTCATTCTACAACAGTTATTCAATCCTCTTCCAATCCTTTTCCCCATGAGAGGGGAGGGTTGAAGGCGGTAATGTTAACCCTAAAATGGGACTAGAGAAGGAAGAAGAAGGCAGGTTAGTGCTCAGATGTTAGATTTTCCTCTGCAATTCCTGTGAATGTGTAAAATACATATGACCCATGGAAACAGACTAGATTGGTGATTCTTGAAACTTTTGTTTTAAAGAAAAGAAAACTCTTTTTAAAGTGAAACCTCACTTGGAAATTCAATACATAACCAGAAAAAGCACAGGTGCTCTGGTTAAAAATAGAGGACCGGGGACCTGGGGTCCCCCCAACAGTGCCCCAAACCACCTCCCCTTGCTGGGGAGCCTTACATACCACCACCTCCTTGGAAGTGCGGGGACTCTGCTGGGCCCAGTTTGAGAATCACGTGATCAGATCATTTGCCAGCTGGACTCCAGGGAGACAGAGATGAATAACACCTGCTCCCTGCCAGCAATGAGCTCTCAGATCATTTCAATGCAGCGTGATAAGAACTGTGACAGAGAAGGGCCTGGGTGCTACAGAGCAAAGAAGAGAGTTGCCCCAGGCTGGGGCTACAAGGCCCGGGATGGGGGAGCCATCTCAAGAAGAAGTGGTGCCAGGGTAACTTGCCGAATACTTTTGTAAAACAAAAATGACAAAGTTTAAGCTGAAAAATCTATGCACGCTTAAAGATAAAAATCACATTCTGTGAGGTCACTGCCAAAATAGTTGTCATCCCCTGGAGGACAACCAGGACACTAGAGGGTCAAGAAGCTGTGTCCCATGAGAGGCACTGGAGTGCTGGCCTGCATCTGACTTCCCTGCCAACCTGCCATCCATGCACACTGCTCCCCAGGGAGTCACATCACCTGGGGGCTTATCAGAGACTGAGCAGCCCCTCAAGATGGTCCTCGGGGAATGCAGCAAGTGTGGTAATTGTCAGTGTGTTGAAGGGGCAGCAAAAGATCCGAGTTACCCAGTGACCAAAGCCCTGTCCTGTTCTGATCCTTGCCTTACCAACCCTCCTATTTATGATTCAACTTCCCTCAGACTCCAGATTCTTCCCTCTCTCCCTCCCTCACTTCGGTCTGTCTCTCTTATGTCTCTATATCTTTCTTCTTTTCCAGTTCTTCCTCCTCCTCCTCCTCCTCCCTTCACAGTCTTCCTTTTTCTCTCTGTCTCCTGCGTCTCTGTGTCTGTCTCTTTATCTCCCTCTCTGCCTCTAGAGTCTCCTCCAAAATCCAGAATATTTAATGACATGGAAAAGCATCACAGTATATTGTTAAGCAAAAAATATTTCTGAGGCAGCTTACAAAACAGTCTGTCCTGTACAATTCCATATTTCTTTCTTTTTTTTTTTTTCTTTTTTGAGACAGAGTCTCACTCTGTTGCTCAGGCTGAAGTGCAATGGTGTGATCTCAGCTCACAGCAACCTCTGCCTCCTGGGTTCAGGCGATTCTCCTGCCTCAGCCTCCCGAGTAGCTGGGATTACAGGCATGTGCCACCATGCCCGGCTAATTTTTGTATTTTTAGTAGAGACGGGGTTTCACCATGTTGGCCAGGCTGGTCTCAAACTCCTAACCTCAGGTTAACCACCCACCTTGGTCTCCCCAATTGCTGGGATTACAGGCATGAGCCACCGCTCCTGGCAACAATTCCACATTTCTAAGAGGAGACTGATGGGGAGGGCACCTCTCTTCTGATCGAGTTCAGAAAACATTGAGAAGGAAAGTCCAGGAGCAGCTGATGGGAGCTAGAACAGCAGCATTTTTATGGACAAAAACACCGTCAGAGGGTCCCGCCTAGGTAAGACTTAGAAATGAAGAGGAAGAGGGGAGTCACGTGGCCTGTGGGAGTTAGAGGGAAACACTCCCAAGGAGACAGGTGGAAAGCAACTAAGCAAACTGGATTTGTTCTGCCCAAATTTAGCAAGCAAGTTCAGTCACTCCCTTCCCTGGGGAAGCCCCAGGTGATGAGATGGAGACAGGCCAGAGTTGTTGCACTAATTGACCTCCCCACCCGGGGAGGAAACACCAAAACAGCTCTCAAACTTCTTTTGTTACCCTGCACTACTGAAGGCTCTACTACCATTCGATTGCAGCCAAGGCCTGATGCCGGGGCCAGCAAGCTAGGAGCAAAGTGCCTACAGATGGATTCCTTATCTCTGAAGTGAGGAGACTGGGTCGTTAAGTACCCTTCCACCTCCGGCATCTGGTTTTAGAGTTCCAATGCAAGGTGCCTACCAAGGGTCCATTGACATTTGAAGAGATCCATGGGTGGGCTCAGAAGGGGAAGGATGTTTGCAAACGGGGGTGTATGCAGATGTGTGTGCATCTTTCTGGGGAGATGATCCACAGTTTTAATAGGATTCTGGAGTGCGGCCCAAATCCCCCAAATCACTAATAAACACTCTTCCCTAAGTTGAAGGAACTGGATGCTTTGGCTGGAGACCTATCCTCATCTATTTGTAAGCGCAGTCATGTGAAAGAAGGCATACACTGTATTCTGCATAGCTTCCCAGCAAGAAATTGGAATCAACGGCTAAAATTTCAAGGAGGCCAATTTTAGCTCAATATAAGGACCAACTATTTTGAGTCATGTGAAAATAAAATAGATGGTTGCCCAGAACACTGAGTTCTTTGTCACTGAAGAATTCAATCAGTGGCTGTCCTTGGTGTTGGAGTGCAAGACAGACTGATGGCCTTTTGGGTCAGGTCCAGCTCTGTACTGGACTGACTGAAGGAAGGCTGAAACCGAGGAAAGAGACAAAGTTAAGCTGTACCTCTCCTACGGTTTGAATTATAGGCAGAAACCCGAGGGTGTGGGGAGTCGCTTGAACTGATTGCTTTGGCCTTGTCATGCCCTCCAGTGGAAGGGGACATCTTCCACAGGTTTGCAGAACCTCAGAGCTCAAGTCTTCAAGAATCTGGGAGGGGTCTGGACATTCCTGACTGTCTTCCACTGTGCTAAGCTGGGCTAGATGTGTACCCTGGTACCAGGAACCCACAAAATCTGCCTTTGCTTTTGCTCTTGTAGGCAACTTTTCTCAACTGTATTCTGTATAATATTATGTGACTGTGACATGCTTATGGATTTTCTCCCAAAATTATTTTTGCAATATATGTAAGAAAAACATTATGTGGGTACTTACGTTAAATATTTTTAAGAATGGTTATACCACACAGAAAATGTCATCCTCCTAGAAGACCTGATGGAATTTCTAGAGACAACCTGAGCACTGGTGGAGCGTTTACCACCTTAGGTTACGTTGACAGTCGGCTTATGGTCAATGATTACTGATATAACTTATGTGTCTTGCCTTCAAATATGAATGCATATTTTCTATTTAGTCAAATTCATTGTATGGTATACTTTGTTTTATTCCACAGATGTTTGTTTCCTACAGATCGGTGGCTTAAAGAAGGAAAATTTTACTTAAAAAGCAGAGTCATATGGTTCTCAACCTATCTGAATCAAATAAGCAAATAGACATAACACTTCAAAGGAAAGGTGAACAGTCATGGCCTTTGATTTCTAAAAAGAAAAAAAGGAAGAAAGAAAAAACTGGAGGAGAGCTACTGTTGGCAAAACAATGGTTTTGGAACAGCCTAATGAGAGTTATCACAAAACTATCACAAACTTGTTTCACAGAGGCAAACATTGCCTCTTATCCTGGTTTTCCTTATTTGTGAAGTTGCCACACCCTCGTTGGCCACCTGGAGGTAGCCGGCAAACCTCCAACAGGTGGAATGGGTCCTCCTGGGCTGGGAAGGCCTGCAGGCAGAGCAGAGTACACCCCGGCAACACTTGAGGAGCAGCCAGAGACTGTCTTCCCACCAGCAAACCTTCCCAGAGGGTCCCCTATACAAGTCAGTAGCTGGGCTGTTTCCTCTTGACTCCAAGTGGGCTGAGCCCCTCGTAGTGGAGGGAACCCAAACCTAGGAACCTGGCACCTGCCCAGAGGAGATTTGTAGGGTAAAAAAGTGGGACTCCCATGGTGGGTGCCACTGCCACTCAACAGCCCCGCATTCTCTAGAGTGTGAAGCACCAAATCCACCTCCAGACTAGACAGAGCATTGGTGCTGCACCAGGAGGAAGAGAGACAAGCCCTTCTGAAAAGTGTTTTGGGAGTATAGAAGGCTAGTGGGGGTGATGTGGGCCTGTGGAGGGAGCTCGGGAGATAGCTTAAAGAAGTGAGAAATTGTCAGCTTCCTTTTCTTGTCTTGGCAGGATCTTACTGTCTGAAGCACACAAGACTCCCATCCTCTGGGAGGACTGCGGTTGCTGAAGGAGAAACTCAACCCTGGTCCTGGCACTGACCAGCATGCAGCCCAGACTGCCTGGTTAGCAGAGCTTCAGCTGCTTTCATTCTCTTAACAACTTGGCAGTAAGGTGGATGGGGAAGGTGCCATCATCATCCTAGTTTTGCTGCTGATTCTTAGGGCTGTTGGAAACTTGCTCGAAGTCACATAGCTCGTAAAAGGCAGCTTCAGAGTCTGAAATTGGATCTTCTAACTCCAAAGTCCAGTTTCTTTCCAATATTCCTGCTGCCATGCTCACACACCCTAGAGAAGCCTGCTAGGCACCCTCCATTCGTCAAGGAGGCCACTTTTTACAACTTGCTCTGTAAACCCTGGCATCTTTGTGAGCTGTGTGACTGCTGATGTATCTGTATGACAGATGAGAGAGGTCACGGAAGCTGAGAGAGGTTCAAGGACAGGGACAGAGTCACAGAGCAAAGTCAGGGCTCCATTCAAATGTGTTCCCCTGTTCTCAAGAATCCTGAAGAACACTGTTGTCAGAGGGTAAAGAGTTTGACCAGTCTCTCCCTCTGCTTTGACTTATGTGACCCATCTCTGTGTTTTGCGGGTCTAATTGCTGGAAGGTTGAAAGGAAAGCAAAGTCAGTTGGATACATGGGAGGCTGAGAAGGGACCCCACAGTGGCAACAATGATCCAAACAGCTCACAAATCTGGACAGGTTTCTCCTGAACGGTCTAAAGACCGTGGCTCTCTGTGGAGGGAAGGGATGGGAATGACTGTCCAGCCCAAGGTAGGGCCAAAAAAGAAAATCTTAAAATATTTTCATTTTCTTAAAGGGTAACACAAGCCCGGGACTGCCCAGTTTTATAAAAAAGTGGTCAAGCAGATAGTTTTACTAGTTTTTTGGTTTTGTTTTGTTTTGAGACAGAGTGTCGCTCTGTCGCCCAGGCTGGAGTGCAGTGGCGCGATCTCAGCTCACTGCAAGCTCCGCCTCCCAGGTTCACACCATTCTCCTGCCTCAGCCTCCCAATTAGCTGGGACTACAGGCACCCGCCACCTCGCCCGGCTAATTTTTTGTATTTTTAGTAGAGATGGGGTTTCACCGTGTTAGCCAGGATGGTCTCAAAGTCCTGACCTCGTGATCCACCCACCTCAGCCTCCCAAAGTGCTGGGATTACAGGTGTGAGCCACCGTGCCCGGCCTACTAGTTTTTTTTGTTTTTTTGTTTTTTGTTTTTTAACAGGACAAAAGAAACTTAATAAAGCAATAGTGATTCGCTAAAAGAACCCCAAAGGGAGGTGAGTAATAACATTATATCCATAGCTGTGGGGGAACATACAAAGTAATCCCTTGAGCATGGGATTTAGCATCAGAAGATAAGGACTGTGTGATCTTGTGTGAATCACTTAACCTCTCTGAGCCTCAGTGTCCTCCTCCATAGACACTGTCCCCTCTTCAGAGAGCGATGGTGATGAGCATATGGGCACACTCTGTGCTCCAGAGGAAAAGGTGAGTGCCATTGCAAACCATCCTAAATGCTTTGTTCATACCACCATTGTAGCACTTCACACATTGCAGGATAATTGTCTGTTTATTTCACTGAGTGTCTCCTCCCAATGAGGGACCCTAGCATCTACCACATTGTGGTGTTCAATGAATGTTTTTTGAATGAATGAATAAACGAATGAATAATCAAATGAATTAACAAATCTGAAAAGTATAATGCAGACTTCAGCATTTTTTTTAACACAGATACACATGTGGGTCACAATGCAAGGAAACTTTCCAAGCTTCTGGTCATACCCAGAAACATAAAAGCATGGAATATTCAAGACACAATCAGAGGTGGCAAGAGTATGGAACACTCTTTCCTGCTGCTTTGGCACAAGCTTCACTCTAGTGAGGTTCAGTTTCCCTTCAAACCTTGCCCCAGTGCTCAGTTCGCCAGCTCTCTCAGACATACTGTTGGACACTGGAGTGCCAGCAGTTGCCATCCCTGAGCTGACTGAGGTCTGCGATCCTGCCTCTGTAATCTGTCTCACAGATGGGAAAACCAGGGCCCTGGCAGGTGCAGTGGCTTGGCCCAGTGATGGCTCAGGGTGCCTGACAACACACACAGAGCTCTCTCCATCCCCGCCCTGCTTCTCAGAGGGTACAAGGTAGTGAGCTGGGGGTACGAGAAGCCCTCAAGAGCTCAAAAATCAGGAATTACACAGGTGATGCGGTAGAATGCAGGATTCACATTAATTCAGTAAACATTTACTGAGTGTCCGTCATGTGACAGGCACTGGATTTTTAAGTTAAAGTATGGGGGTTCACAACAATTTGCTATTTGAGCCAGGTCACTCCAGAATAGGCCCCTGTGCCCAAGTTTTGTGACCATTCTGCTCGAGGGAAGGGATCTGAGTGGCGCTGCCCACCAGCCTGCTGACCACCTTGCCCATGTTCTCTCTATTCTGAGGGCTTCCTGCTCTGGTCTCCAGACCTCATCCTTGAAGAGTCACTCCTACCCATCCCAGGTCCCTGCTGTTTTGCCTCCCGCCTCTGTGGCTGCAGCATCCAGGACCTTCTGCTCACCCAGTCCAAGGAGACAGTGCAGAGAGAGAAGGGAAAGCCCTGGGACCTGCACCAGGGCCAGCCTCTGCAATTCCCTTCTGCCTGGCAGCTGCCCAAGAATTTGACCCGAAGGCTCCCCTTCCACCCCATTGTTCTGTGGCCCTTGGGAGCCCATGGCGCAGAGCTGAGCGGCAGGGGGCACCCCTGTGCGTCATTGTGCTCCAAGCAAAGACAATTTCCTAGGGAAGGCTGGGAGACAGACAGAGTCAAGCAAGCCCTTCTGTCCAGACAGAGCAGAAAATAGAAAATGCCAGGAGAGGAACCAGACACAGAGGCAGGGTGGAGCAAGAGGAAGTGTCTGGAGACGCCTCTTCTTGGCTAATTGCTTTGAGTCTACACGTAGTCCGAGGTTGGACATATGGCCAAGCTGGGAGGGGCCTCAGTGACCAT
Source organism: Chlorocebus sabaeus (assembly GCF_047675955.1). Taxonomy (NCBI): domain Eukaryota; kingdom Metazoa; phylum Chordata; class Mammalia; order Primates; family Cercopithecidae; genus Chlorocebus; species Chlorocebus sabaeus. The sequence continues at coordinate 18,948,275 of NC_132923.1, forward strand.
CCAGTCCACGCCTTCATGTCACAGATTGGGAGACCACGGACCAGATAGGGGAGGGGATCTTCCCAAAGCTGCACAGCAAGTTACACAGGGCAGGACTAGAACCCACCGGGCCCAGGCTCTGGTGTATATTTGGGCTAGTGTCTGGGAGCACAGTCTTCCCCTCCCTATATTGTCCCCACTGCTCACCCTGCTCTCTGCCACTGCTGGAAAAGCAGCATTTCAGAGGGCATTTTAGAAATCTAGACTCAGTTGGTCCTGATCCACTCGTGTCAGAACCCAGAGTTCAATCGCTGTTGGGAGGTTTCAGCACGCAATTCTGTGAATCCTAACCCTGGGCCCAGGGCGTTCAGCCTGGGGTGTGACCAGCCTCTGACTGTTCCAGATTTCTCTTGATCAGGAGGACATGAGGTACAACCAGAGCACACTGAGGCATGAGGTGCTGTGGCAGCGTTGCACAGTGCCGTGTGGGCAAAGCACTGAGGAAGGCGCTCAGGACAGCAGAGCTTTCTGAAAGGGACTTTGCCTTGGACTCTGATTTAAAGCCTCTCCTCCTGGCCCAGTATTATAACAACCATCCATCCCTGTTCTTCGGGGTTTGATGAGAATGGAAGAAAAAGAACGAAGGAAGAGAAGTAAAAATCTCTGGGTTTTCATTGCTGCTGTGGCGTTTATGAGCTACGTGACCCTGGGCCAGTCCCTTCCCCCTCTGGCTTCTTTTTTCTCATTTGTTAAATGGAAGGGTGGTCTGAATGACTCCGCGGATCCTTCCCTTTCTGAGACTCTCTGACTCACAGGAACTCTTAAACACCTTTAAGAGTTTAATTCCTAGCTAGGCGTGGTGGCTCATGCCTGTAATCCCAGCACTTTGGGAGGCCGAGGCAGATGGATCACCTGAGGTCAGGAGTTTGAGACCAGCCTGACCAATATAGTGAAACTCCATCTCTACTAAAAATACAAAAAATTGCCGGGTGTGGTGGTGCACGCCTGTAGTCCCAGCTACTCGGGAGGCTGAGACAGGAGGATTGCTTAAACCCGGGAGGTGTTCAAGCAGTCCAGCTTTTGCTGCAAAATTCCCAGGTAAAGAGTCATCAGTACCTCTATGATATACGATAATAAACTTTACTGCTTCTGTGTTTCCAGTCAGTCAGGCAGCTTTGCTGATTTGGGCTGGACACATCTCGTGTGAGGGGCTGAGGGCTGTTGGCTGATCTAGGCCACCCTTGGCAGAGGCAGCTGGGGAGATCCCGCACTGCTCCCTGGTCCCTCACCTCCAGCAGGCTGGCTCGGCTGCATTTTCACATCTATGACAGCGGCTCAAGAGACAGCCCTGGAAACACTCAATGCCCCTTGAGGCCTAGGCTCAGAACTGGCACACTGACCCTTTGCTTCATTCTACATGCCAAAGCAAGCCCTGCAGAGTAGGGAAATAAATACTGTGCTTTTATGGGAAGAACTCCAAAGTCACACAGCAAAGGGCTTGCAGACAGGGAGCGGTAAAAAAATTGAGGACATGAATGCTCTCAGCCTCCCATGTCCCCAACCCCTCCTGTGTGTTTTCCAGTCAGAAGCCCTCTCCCCTGTATCTTCCACTGCTCCCTCTGTACTTGGTCAGACCCAAAACCAGCATATGTTTAAATCTTTCCTATCTTAAGAAAAAAGTATTACATATCCCCCTTAAGCATTTATCATCCTGTATCTCCTTCCTTTCTTCTTTAGATAATTTATTCTAAGAAAAAAGAATATAAAATGTAGAAGTATGTATCTAAGAAGAATATAAAGTACAGAAGCCTTGCTCCTAACGGTATAACTGGAGGTAATGTAAATTTCAGAAGGGGAAAAAATTTAGCCAACTGTTACTTGATGTGAGTGAATGTTCATTATGTAGACCTTATAAATGATTTATGCAATAATGTTTAAAAACTGCATGAGATAAAGTTAATTCAAGAAATAAGATATGGACCACACATATAAGCCTATTGTAACTCTGTTAGCAAAAAGCTCTATCATGTAAAACTGGTGAAATCTGAGTGACATCTGGGGATTGGACCAATGTCATTTCCCTGGCTTTGAGGCTGTACTATACACGTGTCAAATGTCACCATTGGGGAAAATTGAGTGAAGGGGACACAGGACATCTCTGTACTGTTCTTGCAACTTCCTGTGAATTTATAATCATTTCAAAATAAAAAGCTTTTTTCAATCCCCAAAACTTACAGTGAAAGAAGTTTAAAAAATTAAAATAGCTGTATTATGTGATAGAAATATGAGTGATTTTCTCTTTTGTCTCAATTTTTCATTTTTTTAAAGTTATAATGCAAAGGAAATACCACTTTTTTTCTCTTCTTTTTCTTTCTTTTTTTTTTTTTTTTTTGAGACAGGGTCTTGCTCTGTTGCCCAGACTGGAGTTCAGTGGTGATCATGGCTCACTGCAGACTCAACCTGCCAGGACCCCAAATAGTTGGGCTTTCAGACCCACACTACCACGTTCAGCATAAACATGCGGGGGGGTAGGGTCTCACTATGTTGCCCAGACTGGTCTCAAATGCTTGGCCTCAAGTGATCTTCCTACCTCAGTCTCCCAAAGTGCTGGGATTATAGGCATAAGTCACTGCATCTGGCCAACCTCCCACTGTATTTTTTAAGAAAGAAATCCTAGATTCCCTCAGCCAGCTCTGAGCTCACTGTCCCTGGGCACAGGGCCTCTCATGGCCTCCCACTGTGGCCATTTTTAAAACTTCCCTTGGCCATCTGCTTGCCAGATAACGTACTTCTTGAGGACAGGAGCTACATCTTAGTCACCTTTGTGCATCTCCTCTTCTTCCCTCCTAGTGCTCGGGTGAGGGCTTCATACAAAACTTACTCATATTGAACAAATGTGTATTGAACCAAAAAATCTGCTGGATACTGGTGATCCAAAACCAAATACATCAAGATACATGGAAGAGTTCAAGCCCATAGACAGATGTATGTTTAGTACAACATAATCAGCCAGGCACAGCGGTTCACACCTGTAATCCCAGTACTTTGGAGGCTGAGGCAGGAGGATCACTTAAGCCCAGGGGTTCGAGGTTGCAGTGAGCTATGATTGCACCACTGCACTCCAGCCTGGGCTACAGAGTGAAATGGTATCTCTAAAAAAACCAAAAAATACAACACAGTCAAGTCACATAAAAGATGTACAAAGGACAGTGGGAGTGCAAAGAAGGTGCAGAGGAAGTGCCTTGGGTTGCAGGGAAGTCTTCACAGAGGAGATGACATGAGCTCACCAAGGGGTGAGTAGAAGTTGGGAGGAGGCCAAGTCAGAAGAGCATCTTCTAGACAAAAGGATGGCCTTAAACAAAAATGCAGAGAGATGGAAGAACACAGTGGGTGTTACAAACCCATCAACTTCATCCTGGGGATATTTTCCTGTTAAGAAAATATTTTCCAGCATAAACTCTGTTGAGCCAATTTATTTCCTTCATCAATTTTCTAATGCAAGGCAATTCAATAGTTTCCTATTTTTTTGACTTTCACTTTTATGTTACCAGAATTATTTTTGCCATCTATTCTTTTCTTTCCTTTGGCATTGTATAGTACCAGTTTCACTCATTGATCTGTTTGTTTTGTTCACACCAAACTGTACTAAATAAAGCTTTTTTCATGGTGATAGATGTACATAGGCCTTTAATTCTATGAACTTTGACTTTCCTGGGTCAGATTTTATATAAATCAACATAGTCTAGAATATTTTATTATTGTATACGTCTTTTGGTTAAAAAACAATTTTATCAAGTATACTTTTTGCCATTCTCACTTTTTAAAATTTCATTTCGATTATTCTATCACAAGACGGAAGGAAGAGGAAACTGCACATGGTGTACGTGTTTTGGGGGATGGGGTCAGAAATCTGGATAAGTATTCTTGATCCAGGGTTAAAGTATATATGTACTGGGTAAGACCATTGCTTAGCAAAGATCACCAGTTGCAGAGCTGAGAGTGGACAGTAATTCTACAGATGATGCAATATTGGAGACTCTAGGGTTCCAGGCAGAGTGGAGAGACCTCAATGAGCACCTCAGGCTTTCAGTGGTGATACTAGAAAGACCATAGTTTAAAAGTAGGGAACACATTCTAGGGTAAGAGGCATGCCCTAGGACTAAGTTCAAAACAGAAATAGACCTGCCCTAACAGAGAATAAAACCAAGCCTAACAGGACCAAAATGATGTGCTAATACTTTAACTGTCTGCTAGAACAAAGCTCACCACCATTTAAAAGAAGATAAGTAAATCCAGGCTCCCTACAAAGTATCATCCACAAAAGTCTAGCACACAATAAAAAATTACTAGACAGGCCAGACATAGTGGCCCACACCTGTCATCTCAGTACTTTGGGAGGCTGAGGTGGGCAGATCATGAGGTCAAGAGATCGAGGCCAATAATCCTGGCCAACATGGTGAAACCCTGTCTCTACTAAAAATACAAAAATTAGCTGGGCATGGTAGCCCATGCCTGTAGTTCCAGCTACTCGGGAGGCTGAGGTAGGAGATTCGCTTGAACCTGGGAGGCGGAGGTTGCAGTGAGCCAAGATCGTACCTAGTGACAGAGAAAGACTGTCTCAAAAAAAAAAAAAAAAAAAAAATTACTAGACATGTGAAGAAATAGAAAAATGCCACACAGAGTTAAGAGGAAAAGTGGTAAATCATTCCCAATGAAGATTTTTTTTAAAGGGAAAAAGGCATTAGTTATATCTTTCAGAAGGACCACTCGGGTATTGAAAGGCCCAAGGACCACTCTGGAAAAGACTGACCTAGGAAGAGATATTGAGTCTTGTTAGAAGAATCTCCTCATGGCTCTATAGGAAGGTGATGAAGATATAGACTAAAGTTCTGCAGATCTGTAAGTTTTGTGATTATACTAAAATTGCAAAGTATCATCCTCTATTTGTGTGTGACAAAAAATCACAAAATGTCAGGACAAAAAATAAAATCCCTTAGGTAGCATTCTATCTACCTTCTCTTATTACATCTGAGAGAACTAGGACGCAGAGACGGTGATTTTCCTAAAATCCCACAGACATTTTGAAGGTGCACTGGGATTACAACCAAAGCCTCATAACTTTCCGTACTCACATGGCCTTCCTGTGACTACCTTGTGCTGAAAAAGAGTCTCCAAGATGACTAATTATCTGCATGCTTTCAGGGGGAAGAACCCAACCACAGTTTCTGAGAAAAACATCAAGGTGTCACTTCTTCTTTCTTCAACCACGTAGAATGGGGAGGTTTCCTGTAAGCCATCAGATGGTGACAAAACAGTGCAAAAGTCGTCACAAACCAGACACTTGATGACTACTCATATAAATAGTTGATATTTAAGGCTTCTGACACTGGATTTCAAGAAAGGTATGTGCTTTCAATTCATATGTAAATTTGTTTAGTTGTCGCCCGGAAGCAACATGATGAGGTCATGACTGTGACTTTGATCCATGGTAGTGCCCAGATAATCTAATCAGAGGAAAAAGAAAATGCATTCCATGTTGTATTAGGCCTTTCTCGAATTGCTATAAAGGAATACCCAAGACTGGGTAATTTATAAAGAAAAGAGGTTTAATTGGCCCATGATTTTGCAGGCTGTACAAGAATGGCACCAACATCTGCTCAGCTTCTGGTGAGAACTTCAGGAGAGCTTACAATCATTAGCAGAAAGCAAAGCAGGAGCAGGCATGTCGCATGGTAAGAAAGGGGACAAGAGAACAAGAGTGGGGAGGTCCCAGACTTTTAAATAACCAGATCTCTTGTGTACTAACTGGGGGAGAAATCACTTACTACAAAGGGAATGATGCTAAACCATTCATGAGGGATCTACCCATGATCCAGTCACCTCTCACTAGGCCTCACCTCCAACACTAGAAATAATATTTCAGCATGAGATTCAGAGGGCACAAATATTCAAACCATATCATTCCACCTCCAGCCCCCTGCAAATCTCATATCCTTCTCACATTTCAAAATACAGTCATGCCTTTGCAATAGTCGCCCAAAGTTTTAACTTGTTCCAGCATTAACTCAAAAGTCTCAAGTCCGAAGTACAAAGTCTTACCTATGATGATGAGTTCTTATCTTATCTATGAGATTAGTTCCTTCCACCTATGAGCCTGTGGGATCAAAAACAAAATATTTATACTCTCAATATACAGGAGTGGTACAGGTATTAGGTAAACATTCTCATTCCCAAAGGAAGAGGCTGGCCAAAAGAAAGGGGTAATAGGCTCCATGCAAGTCTCAAACCCAGCAGAGAAAGCATTAAATCTTTAAGCTCTAACATAATCCTTGATTCCATATCCTGCATCCTGGTGTGAGAGGTGGACTCCCAAGGTGTTTGTCAGCCCTGCCACTGTGTTTTGCAGGGTACAATCCATGGTGGCTGCTATCACAGGTTGGAGTTGAGTACTTGCAGCTCTTCCAGAAAGAAGTTACAAGCTGGTGGTGAATCTACCATTCTTGTATCTGGAGGGCAGTGGCCCCCTTCCCACAGCTCCATTAGGCAGTGCCTGGGTGGGGAGTCTTTGTGGGAGCTCTAACCCCACATTACTCCTCCACATTGCCCAAGTGGCAGGCTTCTGCCTCAACATCTAGGCTTTCTCATACATCCTCTGAAATCTAGGGGGAAGCTGCCAAGCCTCCTTCACTCCTGCATTCCAGGCACCTGCAGATTCAACACCATGTGAAAGTCACCAAGGCTAGCAGTGGCTTGCACTCCTCAAAGTGGCCACCCAAGGAGTGTCTGGGGCACTTTGAGCCAAGGCTGGGGCCAGAGCAGCCAGGATGCAGGAAGCAGTGTCCTGAGGCTGGACAGGGCAATAGGGCCCTGGGTCTGGCCCAAAAAACCATTCTTCCCCTCCTAGGCCTCTGAGCCTCTGACCACAGGGCTGCCTCAGAGATTTCTGAAATGCCTTCAGGGCATTTTCCCATTGTCTTGGAAATTAGTACTTTGCTTCCTTTGAGTCATGCTAATATTTCTAGCAAGTGGTTGCTCCATAGCCTGCTTGGATTCCTCTTCTGAAAAGGCTTTTTATTTCTCTGCCACATGGCTAAGCTGCAAATTTTCCAAACTTTTATGCTCTGCTTCCTTTTTAAATACAGGTTTCAACTTTAAGCATTTGGTTGCTCCCGCATCTGATCACAGGTTGTTAGAAGCAGCCAGGTTACTCTCAAATGCTTTGCTGCTTAGAAATTTCTTCTGCAAGACACCCTATATCATCGCTCTTAATACCAAATTTCCACAGATCTCTGGGGCGTGAATACAATGCAGCCAAGTTCTTTGCCAGGGCATAGCATGGGTGACCTTTAATTCCGTTCCCAACAATTCCTCATTTCCATCTGAGACCTTCTCAGTCTGACTTTCACTGTCCATTTTTCCATCAGCATTTTGGTCACCACAACTTAACAAGTCTCTGAGAAGTTCTACACTTTCCTTCATTTTCCCGTCTTCTTCTGAGCCTTCCAAACTCTTCCAGCCTCTGCCTGTTACCCCGTTCCAAAGCTGCTTCTGCATTTTCCGGTCTCTTAATAACAGCACTCCACTCCTCTGTACCAATTTTCTGTATTAGGTTGTTCTTGCATTGCTATAAAGAAATACCTGAGACTGGGTAATTTATAAACAAAAGCTCATGGTTCTGCAGGCTGTAGAAGCATGTCACCAACACCTGCTTAGCTTCTGGTGAGGCCTCAAGAAGCTTACGATCATGGCAGAAGGTGAATCAGGAGCAGGCACATCACATAGCAAGAGCAGGAGCAAGAGAGTGAAGGGGAAGGTCCCAGATTTTTAAACAACCAGATCTGATGTGAATTACCTGAGTGAGAAGTTACTCATCACCAAAGGGAGGGTGCTAAACCGTTCATGACGGATCCACCCCCATGATCCAATCCCCTCCCACCTGGCCCCACCTCCAACACTGGGAATCACATTTCAGCATGAGATTTGGAGGGGACAGATGTCCAGACCATGCCACACGTTCTCAGCTTGTAATTGCCGAAAAAGTTGTTGGCAACATGCAGCAGCAACTAAAGAATCTCGGTGGATGAATCTTGTGCTCTTCTTGATCCCAGGAACAAATATAGGCACCAACAGCGGTTCTGCAGGTCATCTCCCTCTCCAAAGACAGTCACCTACACCTCCCGACCCATTCCTGGGCTTTTCTTGTCCAGTCTTTTCAGAAAGTATTTTCCAAGTACCTAACACAGCTGATAGTGAAATGAGCTCCCTGCTGCAGAAGTAACTCCCTTCCTAATTCCTAGAACCGGTCAGGACTGGGCTGTACATCCAGAAGGTTCAATCTAATAGGATTTTGCAACCCTGCTGCTGGCTGGGACTTGGTGCTGATTCTAGGTGTGGGGTACTAAGAGGATTGGAGAAGGCCAGGTGTGGGGGTGGCCATGACCTTTAAGGCTCCCCTCTACTTTACAGTATTGAAGTTATCCTACTCATTACAGGGGGAAAGAGGCTAGCCCCTCCCATGTGGCAGGTAGGAAGCACTGGTTTCATGTATGTCACTTCTTTTCATCCTAACCACAACCTCATGGAACAGGCATCATCATAGCACTGTTTTTTGTTTTGTTTTGTTTTGTTGAGACAGAGTCTTGCTCTGTTACCAGCCTGGAGTACAGTAGCATGATCTTGGCTCACTGCAACCTCCACCTCCCAGGTTCAAGTGATTCCCCTGCCTCAGCCTCCTGAGTAGCTGGGACTACAGGTGTGTGCCACCACACCCAGCTAATTTTATTTTTATTTTTTTATTTTTAGTAAAGATGAGGTTTCATCATGTTGGCCAGGATGGTCTTGATCTCTTGACCTCATAATCCGCCCACCTCAGCCTCCCAAAGTGCTGGGATTACAGGCATGAGCTACCACGCCCAGCCATACCACTGTTTTACTAACTGGGAGACTGACTCCAGTGATTAAGTCTCTGCCCAAAGTCATGCAGCTTATCCTTCATGTCCAATGAATGATGTGAGTGACTTCAAAGGCCATGCTCATCCTGCCACACCACTCTGCCTCCAGAAGCAGGAAGAAGGACACATACCTGGGGGAGCTTTTGGATGGCCATGAATTTGTAACTGAATGTATGACAAATATCTAGAGTAATGAAAGGAAGATTGAGAAAACAAAAATATGTTAAGGAGATGTAGCAGCTAACACTTATGTCTTCAAGCCTCATGCTGTGGGATATACACATCTTCACAAATTAACCACAGCAGAAGATCAGAAACTAGAACAAACGGTTAGCATGTGGGCATGAAGATGTGTGCGTGTGTGTGTGCGCGCACACTGCGCACTCGCACATGGACATCTGTATAAGCACATGTGATGGTGGCTTCTTATACACATGAGAGTATAAATGTGCATGAACAGATCCACGTATACATGTTGCAATAGGTAAAAATTTAATTTATTTGATTTTTCAGTAAACGGAATACAAAATGAAACCAAAAATGCTCCTACTTGTATTTACAAGATAGTTGTAAAGTTATTTTGTAACTTATAATATTAACATCTGCGTTTTCAAAAACACTTTTTTAACCATTTTAAGTGCATGAAATGGCAAATTCTGAGCTTTTAGGAGCGGATCACAAGGACAGGCACATCATGACTTACCCAAATGGGTGGTAATGAAACTCTTGCTAGTCAGGTTCTTGGAACATTCTTATCTAAGGATTGCATATGCTGAGGATGAGAAACCAGACCTGCCCAGTGGGCTTTGGAAGGGGCTGGCTTAGGGGAGGGGAGACAAGCTGGTAGACTGGAAGCCAAAGGACCTTCTGCACCCTTTATCTGCTTCTTCTGGAACTGGGGGCATCCAGCTCATTTGTGGGAAGCACTTCAAGTCCTCTGCCAGTGTGCACAGCTGAGAGAAGAGCTTACTGGCTCAGTGAAAGCTGCAAGCATCCCCAGAGGGAGCCCAGGAGGCCTGCAGCACAGTGGTAAAGAGGGTCACCTGTCAGGCCTGAGGCCAAGGTTCCTGAGCTCTGGCAAAGGACTTCCTCCCCAGCCCCTCAGCCACCAAGAAGCACCGACTTCTCTGACTCCTTTGAGCAGTGAGGTGCCTTCACTGCTCTCTACCTCAGCAGAGAGAGGGGGGCTCAAGTCTGTCCCCAGCTCCAGCACACACTGTGTATCCCCAGCACCCAGCCCGTGGCTCAGCCCACCGTGGACACTCAATAAACAGCTGCAGAATGAATGAAGGCATCTACCCCGCCCTTCCTGCTCTGCCGAACAGTAAGGTTTCCCAGGATAACTCTAAAGGATATTCCCCCTTTCCACCTGCTAAGCCATCTGAGGATCCAGTACACAATCTACTGGACACTCAAGAGGAGAGGCATTCTAGGTAGATTAAATTTGTCATTCAACAGGTATTTACGGAGTGCACACAGGACTACACACATCGGTCTAGGTAGCAAGTGGGTCTACACACACGAGTCTAGGTAGCACGTGGGTCTACATACGTGGGTCTAGGTAGCAAGTGGGTCTATACACACGAGTCTAGGTAGCACGTGGGTCTACACACGTGGGCCTAGGGAAATACAACTGAGTCATAGAGATGGTAAGTTGGTGGCATATCCCTGGCAGGCATCAATAATTGATCACAGCCTCTTTCCTACAAGGCCAGAGGTAGCCTAAGAATTCCATCTCAGCAAAGTCCTCCAGGAGGCTCCTGCATTGACCAGAACTGGCACTCAGGATGAAACCTATTTGCCAACCTGGTAGTTGGTGCATGCACAGGATGGGCTCCTCCTGTACTAAGTTCAGCAAACGAGGCATAAGCAAAAAGCTCCTGGAGCTCTGGAAACTATGACTGGGGGTAAAACAGACACCTGGAAGGGTGAGGGGCCCTTTCCTTCCTGCCTCACTGACGTCGGACACCTGGTGCACTAGTGTTGAGAGCAGGACACTTTGCAGCTCAGGAAGTCCAGAAACCCTAATTGTCCCCACAGAACCACAATACGCACTGAGGCCCCAGCACAGGGCCTCCTTCACACCATGATTAGCTTCCGCTGAGGCCAGCTTCAATCCTCTACACATCAGGACCTTGAGGCCCTTCTCCAAGTCCCTGTCATGTAAGACTGCAGTCTGGTGTACCTCCTTGTCCCTCTGCATCCGCCACTGCCTCAAACACACACACAGCAGGCCTCTCCTTGGTGCCCGTCCCCTCCCATCCTCACTCAACCTCCTCGTCCCTCTGCATCCCCCACCGCCTCAAACACACACACAGCAGACCCCTCCTTAGTGCCCATCCCCTCCCATCCTCACTCAACAAATGGCCTCCTTTCATTGACCTGGTGGGGTAGCCTCGTGCCCTTCCTCAAACCTGCTGGATGTGAAATTGTTTAGAAACTCCACACCAAGCTACTCCCGGGACTTATTTTCAGCCATTCTTCTCACCAGGACAGCTCAACTTCCCCCAGTGAACATGAAGCCTCCAGCAGTTTTCAACCCCTAGGGGGTATATTTCAGAGTTCAAGGGCAATGTGAACAGCCAGCAGCCTGAGGGACATTTGCCAAGAGCCTCTATCCAGGGGATCTTGTATTACCAGCAGAGAGCCAGAAGCACCGTGCAAGGAGGAGACAAGCCACGCACTGGCTTCATTTGTGCTGTGCTGCCACTAATGTCCCCCTAACGCTCTCTATTATCCTTGAAGTCATCCCCAAACATTCGCAAAGCCACTGGCCAATGCAGCCCACGGACATACGCTTTCGTCCAGGCAGCCATGATGTCCTGTTGGGGAAATAGGTTACCGCATAAAGCACCAAACACCGTCCAGCAGCACCTGTGCCCTGAGCCCAATCAGCGGCACAGACACTCCTAAGATGACAAGTTCTGGGAAATATACTGAAAAATAACAATAGATCGATGTCTTTTTCATCTTTGTAGCCCAACGCCTGACACATGGTATGAGCTCAAAAACGCTTCTAAAATGAGTGAATAATTCTGTGAAAAAATTTTTTTAAAAATTAAAAAATAAAAATAAGTAGTATTTGAATCAAATATCAGTTTAACTTTCTCATGTAGTTGGTATGTCTTATATTTTCTTTAACAAAGTAAAATTGAGTTTTTTGGGTCAAAAGAACAAGGAACTAATTAGGTAAGATTTTTTTCATTCAAAAAAACCAGTAAAATTATTTTGTTTTAAATAAATACTACATTACGAACACTGAGTTCTAAGCATTGCCTTAAACACAACATTCTATCTATTAGACTCTGTGATCTGGGGTGTTTTTTGATTTTTGTTTTGTTTTGTTTTTCCTAATGATCTGAGAGACTCAGCTCAGGGGTAAATCCAAAGAAACAGATGGAAATTTTGCATCTGTTTCAATTACTTCTGTGTCAATTCATCAACTCACACAAAACATCAACTATACCTTCCTCATCTCCCGGTATGGAGACTGGGCCATTTGGATCATAGAAGAGGATCAACAGCCTGATCCCTCTGCCAGTGGGAAAAGTGGATGTTCCTGTTGTCTAAAAGAATCAGACCCTCCCCAAAAGGTCAATACAACAGTGCTAATATTCTCTAAAAATGGCACGTAAAAGCCTGTCACCTGATGTTTCTTTCCCTGCATTGATTACACTGTGCCTTGTCTCTGCCCTCACTTGGATTCCCAGTCAAGGGAATCAGCTTACCCACTGCTTCTTCTGGGAAGTCTTCCCTGGCCCCCAGCTAAGTGGTGTCCCTCTTCACACTCTTCGCTATCACTCATCACATTGGCAGCCCCAGCAGTAACTGAACTATAAGCTCTGCAAGGACTTGCCTGTTTGTCTCACCAAGGCTCAACGCAATGCCTGTCACATGGCAGATGTTCCAAACTAGTCTATGAATGAATAAAGGAAGAAAGGAGCATTCCCTGAGATCTAAGCAGTCTCTTCTAGCTTTTTAGGCACGAGGGTCTCAATGGTCAGACATCTTTAGGCTCTTTTCAAACACATGCCTTCCCACACAGACGTGTCTTCTGTCCCATAGAGAGCAGAATCAAATGAAAATCTGCTCAAATAGGCAATCCTCAGCATTCTTCTAGAACAGGAGAATGGGTAAACAACAGCTCATGAAAATAAAGTTGTACTGAACCATGCTCACGCATTCACGAATTGTCTGTGACTGAACTAAACACACTGCAAGGGCAGAGTTGAGTGGTTGCAACAGAGATGGTCTGGTCCCCAGAGTCTGCAAGATTTACTGTCTTTCCCTTTTCAAAAGATGTGTGGAGCATGGCTGTAGAACTTCAAAGCAGTTGAGGGTCAAAAGAGAACTCAGGAACAAACAGAAGTGTAAACACAGTAGCACTTGGGTGCGAGGGGGCCCCCAGATGCAGACTGTCCAAAGAGAGTGAAGGTTCGAGCTGGGACAGTGGGGGTGAGACTGTCAGAAGAGGTAGTCTGTCGTTGGCGACTCAGAAAAGAAGCCTCTGAAACCACCACCTGTGGTGAGGAGTGTGTGGGTTTGACACAAGCCAGACCCGGGCAGAATCTGCCTTCGTGGTTTGCTGGCTGCATGATCTCAGGCAGGTTTTCTTGATACCCTGAGCTTTGGCTTCTTCAACTCTACGAAATGCCGCCTGCGTCACAAGGTTTCTGTGAGTTTTTGGTGAAATCGGCCACAGAATCAAGTGCCTCTTCGAGAGCTAATGCAGCACAGTGCTTCAGCGCCTGGGCTCTCTTTTTTTTTTTTTTTTTTTTTTTTTTTTTGAGACGGAGTCTCGCTCTGTCGCTCAGGCTGGATTGCAGTGGTGCGATCTCGGCTCACTGCAAGCTCCGCCTCCCGGGTTTGTGCCATTCTCCTGCCTCAGCCTCCCACGTAGCTGGGACTACAGGCGCCCGCCACCTCGCCCGCAGAGCCTGGGCTCTCAAGGTTCCAGCTGAGGTCCAGCTTCAAATTCTGCCTCTAGCTCTTGGGGCCTCTGGGTCCTGCGAAGTGCCCAGCCCCTATGTGCCCATTTCCTCATCTTGCACGTGAGGAGGGTAACCATTCCCAGCCAACAGCTACTATAAGTATTAAATTTCAAAAGCAGGAAAAGCACTGTGCACAGCACTTGGCACCCAGGGAGTTCCCTTTGCTCTTACTACTGAATTGTCCAGCAGACCCCAACCCATGGCAAGTGCTTGGTAACTCTGATTTCCTTCCATCCTTCCTTCTCTATGTGGTCAGAAGAGTGGTGTGACAGAAAGGCCCGGTGCTGGGAATCCACGTTTGCCCTGCTGGCAACTTGCTGTGTGGCTTTGCGCAGCTCACACAAATGCTATAGATCACTAAAGTGTTGCTTATAAAACGAAGGAGTTAGTCTAGATTCAGTGTTCCAAAACCATGAAGAAAGAAACTCTGAAGTGATAAGAATCTTTCAGGAACTTGGTAAAACATCCAGCTTCTTAAGAAGATTTTTAGAGATTCCCTTAGAATTCCAGAGACCTGGAATGGGCTGAGGTTGGAATTTGTCTTTTAAATGGGCGATTCTTGACACTAAGTGGTCAGGAGCTCAATGAGCTCGAAGGTCCTTTACAGCTGTAAAGTTCTGCATGCTCCGGTCCCACAATTCACATCAAGAGCGTGTGTGTGTGTGTGTGCGCGTGTGTGCGTGTGTGCGTGTGTATGTGTTTTGAGAGGGAGAGAAGTTGTCTCCAGACTGATTTAACTGTCAACTGGGCACTCGATTTCAAAAAGATTTGAGGCTGTTAGCTTGACATCGCACGATCATCTCATGTCCTGGCAGCCAGTCTGCAGGGGTGAGCTGTTTGTCTCTTTCTCCTGACTCATGTTTGCTTATCTCCAGAAAACTCTGTACCTTCCAAAAGGCCACTGCCCCAGGGCTATAGCTGGAGTGTCCCAGGCAGCCATTCTCGTAGCCGGCGCTTTCACAGATTTCTAGAAAATTCACCATTTTCCCAGCCCCACTCAGCATGGGTAGGGGCTCCACCAGGCCATGTGTGAGGGAGTCAGCAGCCAGAATGTGGAGCCCAGAGGCGGAAGGGGGCAGGGGCACACACCAAAGGCAAGAGGCTGAGCTGGTAGGGGTGGTAAGAGCACTTCTCTTTGGAATCAGAAGCCTACTCCCTGAGTCCCAGATCTGCCAATTACAAATTGCATGA
This sequence comes from Chlorocebus sabaeus, assembly GCF_047675955.1. Lineage (NCBI taxonomy): Eukaryota > Metazoa > Chordata > Mammalia > Primates > Cercopithecidae > Chlorocebus > Chlorocebus sabaeus. Next base: position 18,963,387 of record NC_132923.1, read on the forward strand.
CTTGGGCAAATGACTTTACATGTCCAAGTCTCAGTTTCATCATCTATAAACACCTGTGCAGAAGGCCCTTCTGAGAGTTCAGTGAGATCATGGCCAGCCTGTGTAGTAAATAGCGAAACTGCCCCAGCTCACAAGTGGTCGCCATCTCCATACAGCATTGTTTCCCAGTTCTCTTGAAAGCTACACCTGCGTACTACCAGGTTTCCAGACTAAACCCAGTTTTTTTTCAGACACATAGACTGTGGAAATGCAAATACTGCAACATCTGGAGAGCGCTGTAAGTTACCCTCCCTTCCTGCCTGTTTTCAGCCTTATCAGGGAAAGCACTGAACCCCCTAGGCCTCGGTGCCCAGCCTCAGGGTCTGTTGAGACAGGGAAGACCCAGAAGGCAAGGGTAAAGACCCAGAGACCCAGAGACTCAGAAGGTCACAGAGCTGTCCTGGGCTCAGGGAGCTGCAGGTGGGCTCTGCAGCACATTGACCATGTGCTCGTACACCTCTGAGTGTGTGTGTGCTTTTATTTGTATGTAATTAGTTGTAAATGCACATATTGGTATGTGTGTGTGGCAGGCGTCCACACTGTCTGGGTGTATGTGACTCTTCAGAATATTTTTTCTCCGGAAGTCTCCTCCCTAGCACATTGAATTGAACCCCACACACTAAAAACGGGAGCCTGTGGTTTTGATTCTGACTGTCCCCTAGGCCCTGCCTATCAGGCTACACATGGGGACTGCGGGCCCCATGGGTGGCTGGGGAAATGAGTGGGTGAGTGGGCCTCGTTGTGGGTACTCTGCTGCCTCTGCCAAGCTCCCTAGCCTCCTCCCCCTCCCCCTTTAATTCAACAAGGCTCTCACATGCATTATTCCGTGAAGCCTTATGAGAAACCTGCACAGACACTAGCATTGAAAAGCCAAAGATTGCCAGAGCCGAAAGAGATCTTAGAGATACATAGTCCTCCTTTCTACTACAGAGGAGGAAACTGTAAAGCACAGAGAGGTGAAGTGACTTGCCCAAGGTCACACAGTCAGTTGCTGATATTCTCCTTTATTCATCGATGAGTATTTGTTTGCATTCCTGCTATGACCTGGAACTGTGCCAGGTGCTGGAGAAGATGCCGGGAAGCCTAACTCAGGTCACGGGTCAGAGGAATTATTTAGGAAATGACATTTAAGCCACCTCTTCCTGGAAGGGTGACTGATAACAACTAAGTCAGAAGAGAGGCCCAGGCAGGGGAAACTCCACAGGGAAGGGCTCTGAGGTTTGAAAGAGCTTCACCTGTTTAAGGAGGACAGAAGTGAGGGTGTGACCATGGGGAGATCAGTAGAGGCCAACTCATGCAGGGAATGTGAATGTTATCCCACACAACAAAGGTACGTGTAAGCTGGGGAGGGCAATAGTTTTAAAAGACCATTTTTGCAGAAGACACTGGTGGGAGCAGGAGCAGAAGTAGCGATGAGCTCTACGCTGCTGCTCCTGTGCTGCCCCTCCTCCTGCGCTGCTCCTCCTCCTGCGCTGCTCCTCCTCCTGCGCTGCCCCTCCTCCTGCGCTGCCGCTCCTCCTGCGCTGCCCCTCCTGCACTGCTCCTCCTGTGCCGTCACTGGCACAACCTCACTACACCTCACAACAGCCCTAGGAGGGGTGCTGTGTGCCCTCTTCTTCCAAAAGGCCAGGACCTGCCTAGAGGCTGCTAAATTGGCAACCTGTGGAGCCAGTGCTCCAATTTCATGCTTTTGCCTGCTAAGCCTTAGTCCCCTTTCTTTAAATTGCCTCCCATTTACGCTTCATTCCCCTGAAATAGGGCTTTGTCCCCTCTGCTCCCTGTACGTGTCTCTACAAAGTCACGGTGATGTGCGGCATCCATTCTCCTGTCTGTACAAGACTTGATGCTGCCAACTGCTCCTCCCCTGGCTCCTAGGACATTGCACTGTCCTGGTTCGCCACCCGCCTCTCTGTCCACTCCTAAGCCTTCTCTAGCTTTTTCAGCTTTGCTAATTCTCTCTGGATGGATGCTCCTCAAGGAATCTGCCCTGGCTGACTCTTGCTTGCTTGGTGCTTTACCCTACAGAGGAGGCTCCAGTTACCACCTCCTCACTGTGATTCCCAGTTGTCCATCCCTAGCCAGTCTCCTGGTCTTAAGCTCTGAAAATATACTGGTAATTATCAGCATCTTCTTCTGGAAATCAGCATGACCAAAGACACCAGACCTTTTACCCATGTTTTCTTCTGTTGGTTAATTACATCACTGTCTACCAAATTTCCCATTGCAGAAGCTTATTCCCACACCTCTCCTACACATCATTTCTTCCACATCTAATCTGTCATAAGTCATCCAATATTACTTTCTAAATCCTTTTTCAGTCTTTCTTTCCCATCCCTATGGCCACTACCCTAATTCATGTCCTGTCAACCTCCTTGGCAAGGTGTACAAGGCCCCAGGGGTAAAACTAGGATGAAGGGGGCCTATGCCCATTCATCATGGCCCGTGGTAACAGGAAGCCAATGCAGAGGCATCAGGCCTTCTTCCAGAGAGGGAATGTCATCTCTGTGCAGGGGTGGCTAAGAGGAGGCCAGCTCTCCCTAAGCCAATGAGACCAGCATGTGAGTTTGTACAAATCTGTCCTGGGTAGGTCTCCCTGCCCCTCTCTCTCACTAATATGGTACTTCCCTCCCCAAAGGGACCCATCACTGCCAGCCATGCCCCATCACATATTCACACAACTCACGGTTGCTTAATGTGGTGGACAGATTCTAAGATGGCTCTCAATGCCCCCTGCCTCCTGGCATGTAGGTCCCTTTGCATGTCTCTCTCTTGACTGTGGGCAGGACCTATGACATGCTTTTAACCAAAAGAACACTGCAAAGGTGGTAGGATGTCATTTCCATAATTAGATTACATGAATTATAATTTCAGTCTTATGGAAAGACTCTCTCTATTGCCTTCTTGGCTTGCATCCTTTAGTGAAACAAGTGCCACTTCAGAAGGCTCCATGTGCGAGGAACTGAGAGTGGTCTGCAGTTGACAGACAGCATTGGCCCTCAGTCCAACAACCTGCAAAGAAGTGAATTCCACTAGTAACCTCATCAGAGAGCTTGGAAGTGGATTCTTCCACAGTCGAGTCTCAGATGAGAGCCCAGCCTTAACCAACACCTTGACTGCAGCCTTGAAAGAGGCCCTGAAGCGGAGAACCCAGCTAAGCTGTGTTCTGATTCCGACTCTCAGAATATATGAGATAATAAATGCATGTTGCTTTAAAGTGCTGAGTGTGCTAATTTGTTACATGACAACAGGAAATAAATACACTTGCTGTCACTTCTGTGTGAACAAAAGGAGGTGAGCTCTTTCTGCTGTAAGCAGGGGCATACAACAAACAGAGGTGCACTAACCCACCAACCTCAGCACAAATCTCAGGACCACCCCCATCTTACTGGCCTTTCCTGGACATTTCTCCCCATGACAACTTCTCTATCATTCCCTGTACCTATATTTTCTCTGCTCAGAATGAATATCTGTCCCCTTTTCTTGGCCTGTGAAGTAACTTTTATCCATCCTGAACTAGCTGAAATGACACCCCCTCCAAGAAGTCCTCTGAGATTGATCCCTCCTCTGGGATCTCATAGCTCACTAAGTATCCCTTCACCCTGAACCAACTACAGGATCTTGTGGCTCTCTGCCCTGAGGTCTCACTCACCACTCAGTGCCCCACACTTCATCGTATTCATCATTTTATACCCAGGGCCTATTAAGTATATGAGGCAATAACCGTGCACCGAATGTGTGAATAGTTCAGCTTCACATACTTCCTCTACTAGGAACATCGCAGCCTGCGAGGGAGCTGTGTGACCATCCTGAGGAGAAGGCAAGGCCTTGCTGTCACCATGGCGGCCTGCTTTAAGAGTCTTATCGTATGATATTTATGTAAGAGAGGGAGCTACCTCGGAAGGAGAGTAGATCTGGGTGAATGAAAGGCCCTTTTGTTGTGCTCAGAGCCAGGATGGTTTTGGATATGCGAGATATGCAAGCTAACCTGCACTAGGACAAAGGAGGAACCGGAGCAAAGGGAAACCGGAGACCGGGAGCAGACAGCCAATGAGATGCAGGGCACTGGGGACGACAGAGGGGCCACGGTCCATGAAAAATCCCCAGTGGAGGGCAGCCCAAGGACCAGGGATGTCTAATGTGCAATTTGAGGTTGTTGGCATTGCTGTTAGGGCTGCCAGATTTAGGGAAAAAATTCAGGGGTGGGGGTTTCAAGGCAAGGGGAGACATACAATGAAAAAAATTATCCATTGTTTATCTGGAATTTGAATTTAACCGAGGATCCTGGGTATTATCTGGCAACCCTGAATGCTATGACATAAATCTCTCCTCCTATAGATTTACAGTCACATCTATAATTAACATCATGCTTCATACAATTTAGGGTGTTTTGTGGAATTATGTAAGAAGCTAAATTGGGGCTCTGGGCTCTGGGACCATGGGGACACAGAACAGGAGTAGCACAGGGGATTCAGGGTAACCCATGAACTGAATTAGTTCTGTGGAATCAGGAGTTTAGAGGTGGAGGTGACTAGAAAGGTGACCACAGTGGGGAAATCTTAGGAAAGGCTTGAAACTTTCCAAAGCCAGAGAGTGAGGACTTAGAGCAAACTTATTGAGACAATCTTATTGAGGACTCAAACAGGGAGTGCCCAACTGTCTCTTCCCATCCACTCCCTGCCCCGCCAACCCACCCACTAGGGGAGTTTGAGATGGAGGAGCCACAGCACAGCAGCAAAGCTCTTAACCTATGGCGGGGGGAGGCCTGGAGGAGTGGGAGGGGAGAGGTGCGTAGATGGTCTAAGAGGGGTTAGAAAAGCCCCAACAGGCTCACAAATGCACAAGTTATGCGTGTACATCTTCCTGAAAAGAGTGGCTGAAATTTTCCACCAGGCTCATCAGAATCCCTGATGTGAAGAGCGTTGGTGGGGGCAGTTCAGCACTCTGCTCCCCTCTAAGATGGGAGATGGCTCTGGCAGAGGAAGGTGGGCAGCTCTGGCTGTGCCACTCCATCAGGGTACAACTAGTACTGGCTGGTGGCTATTTGAGGAGAGACCGTCAGTTCACGGAGCAGCCCAGCACCATTAGCTTTGAGGCCTCACAGTTCCTCTGGGGCTGAATCTCTTAGGGAACCAGCCTGTGTGGCGCCATTCCCTCTGGGTAGTATGTCCAGTCATGGTGCTGAGCTCCCAGCAATGTACCAAGTATACCACTAAGAGGCAGGGCATTCCCAGCCCCAGGGCGCTTCGAGCCTGAGTACACCTGGAGAAAAAAGTTGCAGCCCAAGTTCTGCAGCCTGGAATGCCAGGCCCTGACCATAGGGCCCAGCCTCAAGTTCAAGTCTCATCTCTGGGCACCCCTTTACTCCACCTATTCCACACTAACCCATTCAAGCCACAACAGGCATCTCACTTTTCTCTACACATGCCAGCAACATCCATACCTCATGCCTTTGTACGTGGTGATAGAATTAAGATGTGACTGCAATTTAGTACTCTTCCCTTCTCAAGTTGGAGCCCAATTCCCTTTCCCTCCAGTGTGGACTGACTTTAGGACTTCCTTCTAACATGGAATAATGCAGAAATGACAGCAACTTCACAGACTAAGGCACAAAAGGCATTGCGGCCTCCTGCTTACTTTCTCTCTCATCAAGCACTCTACGGAAAGCTGGCTGACACATCACACAGATACTCAAGAAGCCTCCGGAGAGGCCCACGTGATGAGGAGCCGAGGCCTCTGACCAAATGCCATCAAGGAACACAGGCTTCTGTCCATCGCCCCGGGAGAATGCTTAGAAGCAGGTTTTCCAGCTTCAGTCAAGCCTTCAGATGGCTGCAGGCCCAGACAACTTCTCAGTAGCAATCTCAGGGGACATCCTGGCCAGGTCTGCCAGCTAAACTGCTTCTAAACGCCTGGCCCACAGAATTGTGAGGTAATAAATGTTTGTTGTTTTAAGCTGCTAAATTTGGGGGTAATTTGTTACACAGTAATAGATTACAAATAAACACCCGATCTTTCCTGGACTGACATAGCTTCCCTTCTCTACTTTCTTTTTATTATTATTATTATTATACTTTAAGTTCTAGGGTACATGTGCACAACGTGCAGGTTTGTTACATATGTATACATGTGCCGTGTTGGTGTGCTGCAGCCATTAACTCGTCATTTACTTTAAGTATTTCTACTAATGCTATCCCTCCCCCTACCCCTCCCCACAACAGGCCCCGGTGTGTGATGCTCCCCACCCTGTGTCCAAGTGTTCTCATTGTTCAACTCCCACCTGTGAGTGAGAGCATGCGGTGTTTGGTTTTCTGTCCTTGCTATAGTTTGCTGAGAATGATGGTTTCCAGCTTCATCCATGTCCCCTTTCTCTACTTTCTTTTCTTTGTCCTTCAAAACACCATGCAAATGCCACCGCTTCTGCATCACCTTGTGCAGTGCTGAAGGTCTAATTAGCCACTTTTCCCCCGGGCTAATTAGGCAGTGTGCATAAACCCCCATTACAACCCCTACTGTATTGAATGAGAAGCATTTACTTACTGCCTCTCTCTCTCTGTCTCTCTCTGTCTTTCTTTCCCTCTGTCATTGCAACTGGAGCTCCTTGAGGGATTATGTCTTGTTCATCCTTATATCACTAATGCTTAGCACAATAGTAGCACTCAATTAATATTTGTTCAATTACTTAACTCAATGAATTAACACAGAGAAAGCCTGCATAGCATAGTGCCCAGCCTCCTATTGTTCACAAATATGTTCATTTCTCTGTCTGAGTTCAGTAAAAAGGGAGTCAGTACTCATAGATAACTACTTCTCTTTTCTCCCATTCCCAGTAGTGATTTGTGACCCTTGTGTTACACTTATCTTCTCTCTTCTCCAGTAAGAGAGGAATTCGGAGTTCTGATGAGGCAAGCTAGGTTCAAAAAAGTTAAATGACTTTCCCAAGGACATGGAAACGATATGCTCAAAATCCGTTGCAAGTAGAAATTCAATAACATGGCTGAATTGTACAAACATCCTGCTAAATGAAAGAAGCAACTTCTACAAGAATGAAATTATGATTTCATTTCTATATAGCTTAAAAACAGGCAGAACTAAACTATAGTGCTTAGAGATACATACACAGGTGATACACCTATTAGGAAAAGAAAAAAAAAAAAGAGTATCACAAAAGTCAGGATAGTGGTACCCTCTGGGGAAGAGGAGAATGATACAGTGGGGGCTCTTGAGATTTCTCAAGTACTGGCAATGGTTCATTTGGCAAACTGGGTGGTAATTAGACAAATATGAAAAAAGTAATGAAGCATAAATCTTATCACATTAATTCAAAAGTTACTTTTTAAAATGTTCATTCTGGCCAGGCAGGGTGGCTTACACCTATAATCCCAGCGCTTTGGGAGGCCGGGGAGGGTAGATCACAAGGTCAGGAGTTCAAGGCCAGCCTGGCCAACATGGTGAAACCCTGTCTCTACTAAAAATACAAAAATTCTCCTGCCTCGGAGATCTGGCCACTGCACTCCAGCCTGGACGACAGAGCAAGACTCCGTCTCAAAAAAAAAAAAAAAAAAAAATTAGCCAGGAGTGGTGGTGCATGCCCATAATCCCAGCTACTTTAGGAGGCTGAGGCAGGAGAATTACTTGAACCCAGGAGGAGGAGGTTGCAGTGAGCCAAGATCATGCCACCGTACTCCAGTCTGGATGACACAGCAAGACTCCATCTCACAAAATACATAAAATAAAATAAAATGCTCATTCACTTGGATCTGCCAGTCCAGAATCAGTAGGAATTCAAGATGGGGCATGAATTGAACCTTGAAGCTGTAGAATGGGAAACGCATCTGCCCATAAGGCACAGTGGGACATGGGCTGTTATGGGGCACTGCTTCTTTTGGCAGTGCCTGAGTTTCTCTTTCTCTTATTTTATAGAGGCTTCAAAGCATGGCCCTTGTTTCTGTAGCGGTGGACCTCAGGCTTCCTGAGTGAGCCACGCGCAGCGGGGGCAGGACTCAGGTGCCTGCATCGGCCACAGCACAGCTGCTCTGCTTCCACCTGCTCCCTGCATTGGGCTTCCACCAGCAATTTCATTTAGAGAACAGGTTTTGATGTGAAAAGAAAAATGTCAAACCTTCCTAGGGCATCAATTCTCCCTTAAATACTAGATATAGGATTTGAAAATACTAAAATTACTTTTCTTTTTAAAAAAGTTTTCTATACCAGACTACACTAAGATAACTTCCTTCAGGCCTCCCTCTGGTCCTGAGTTCTGCTCCCCTGTCCTCCATTCCTTCCAGCTATGCTCTCCCACTTCTGTGCTGCGGAAAAGGCTGCCTCCCTGGGGCACGTGGGCCCATTCTAACATTGCTGCGCACCCACTGGTCTTCTGTAGGAAGCTGCGGCTCCTAGGAGGTATAGTCCTCCGGTCTGTACAGGGCGCGGTTCATATCTGGGCCACAGGAGAAGGAGCCTGGGGGCCAGTTGCAGCCACTGCAGTCTGGACTCCACAGGGCTGAGCCATGTGCTGCCAGGTCTGATGTCCCTGTTCTAGACTAGTCTGCCGCTGGGCCTCTGGGCGTCTCCAGCTCAAGACCTCTGGTCTCTCCCTCAGATCTGCTGGCTTCCAGAGCCGCTGACATAGGAGTTCTTCAAGCTGCAGGCCACCTGATATGCGCCAGAGCAAGCTGGGTGCAGCAAGGACCAGTCATACGACTCTGCCCGGAGCCAAACTCAGTGAGCCAAGTCCCAGGGAGCCAGAACGGAAGGGGCCGTGCTCAGTAAGGCTGCCCAGTGGGGTGGGAACGTGGGTCCAAGCTTACTAGCCCAGTTTCTCACCTCTCGGGGAACCAGCATCCTCCAGAGAAACCTGCCCATTGTGTCCCTGAGACTAAATTCAAAGTCATGGACAAGATGGATTATGTAACCAAAGGCAACTGTTCCTCTTGGCCTCACTCCAGTGCTTCATTATTAAAAACAGCTAAGACCATTCACTGAGTTATTACTACATTCCGGACATTCTGCTAAGCACTTTATGTACAGATTTGAGCCAATCCAAGCCAATCATACCTAAATTTTAAGTACTCTGTTTAAATTCTCTATTTTATCAGTGTGTTAGTTAACCCATGGGAAGATTAGGTAACCGTTAGGGTCACCATCAATACAAGTGAGCCCAAGTCTGAATGGCCCCATTCAATCTATGGAAGAATCAACTGCAGTCACACTGCTTCGTGCTCAGGGAAGCCCGCTGTGGCTGCCATCTGTGCACCTTTAATGTCCCCCACCACCACACCTCCCCCAACCACATTGTTTCCAGTTCTCCACTCTTCCCTGTCCTCATCAATCTCCTGTGACTCTTACTTTCTAGGAGACACCTCCAGAGCTTGCTTCTCTGGAGGCTTTCATGTAGAACAAGTGCTGCCCTGACAAGGTCCTCAATGGGTTCACAAGGAACCTAACCTCGAGGGGCCTCAGTTTCGTACTCAAACCTGTAGGCCCGTCCATGTTCATGTCTGCATTCATGGCTACAGTCCAACATTTGATGATCCTAGTGATATCTCTAAGGGGCCAAGAATAGATAAAATTGTGCTGTGCAATCTGTATGCCTTGGACAAATTCCTAATCTCCTTGTGTATGTTTCCTCATCGACAAAATGGTGAGAATACTTGTAATCTACTTCATAGGGTTGTTGTGAGGATTAAATGAATTAGCACACACAAAGCACTTTAAACCTTGCCAAACTCAATAAGCATTCGTTATTAGTGATAGTAGCATTGCCATTTTATTATTCTTACCAAGGCAGGAAAGTATGCAATAAATTTTGGAAAGAATTCTATCATGAAGGTAAAATTTTTGACGTGCTTATGATCAAAGGGCTCGTCTTTGGGTATGTGAGAAACACACTTGCCCAGAGACTTGCACCCCCTGAGCTGCAGGATAACAGCAGGATAGCACCAGAAGTCCACAGGAGATAAGAGATGAAGGTCCAGGGAGTCATCCAGTTAGCTGGTCTTTCTCAAGTTGCCAACATAGATCCCTTACTTAGCAATATTCCTTTTTCCAAATGGTTAGATGGAACTTTTTAATAAGAAAAACAGCACTGATATCATAATCACTTTTCCAATGGTTTCATCTTCACCCACCATCCTATGCCCTTGCTCTACTTCCCAAAGACAGAGACTGGCCTCTGGCCTTCCAGGAAATCAGACCCAGCCTCCACTGACTGCCACCATTGCAGGTCCCCATCTAGGAAGGGAGTGGCCAGATAACACGAGCCTCCTAGTGGCTCCATCATAGCTGACCCAAACCACAGACCAAAGGGTTGTGCTTGCTAGATTTTATTTTTATCATGACCACAGCTGCTGTGGAGTCTATCAATTCTGAACACTGCAGTAATAAAGATTTGTCTTTATTAATGAAATGGTTTAATTCAAAAGAAATCTTTAGACTTCCATCTCCAGCCAAGTTGAAATAAAAGACACCATTTTTATCTCCTTGGCTGAAAAATTAAAAACAAGACAAAATATTGAACAACATTGGACATCAGGCAATGAAAGGCAGCAATACCGGAGAGATAAGAAGCAAAGGAGGTGAGCCCTGTGACTGCCTCAGTTTACTGGCTGGAGAGAGTTTCCAGGCCCCTGAGATAGGAAGGAAGAAGCCAAGAGGATCTCAGTTTCAGAGATGGAGCTACGAATCTGGGGAGGCCAAGGCCTTTAGAGAGTGCAGGGCAGAGTACCAGAGAGGAGAGAGCACCACTGAGAGGAAGCCCAGAGGTGGGCAGGGGGTCTCCCTGGAGTCTTCAGCTGAATCCTGATCCACGCATAAAGGTAAGGAACCTACTCAAGGATGGGAAAAGAAGCACCGTAAAGGATTAGAGAGAACAATCCACAGAGCCAAGAATTGTTCCTATTCCTACCAGCCAGAGTGTAAAACTTTATCATTCATGGGGCATCAGATAGAGTACTCAAAAGGGTCTTCCCTCAGTAGTGGGGGAAAATTAGCCCACAACGAAATGCAGTTCTGGTCCTATCTAACAAAGCTTAAAAGACCCACAGGATCAAACTCAACTACATCCCGAACAAAGCTCAAGAATATTTATAGAGATACAAAAATATTGTGTACCCAATAAGGTAAAATTCACAATTTCTATAATGAATAAAAAATTTTCAGGCATGTATAAAGGCGAGAAGATACAGCCCATAAGAAGTAAAAAACCCAATCAACTTAGACCCAGAACTGACAGAGATTATAGAATTAGGAGACAAGGACATTAAAAATATTATTTTACTATTAGAACAGCTAAAATCCAAAATACTGACAACACCAAATGCTAGTGAGGATGTACAGCATCATTCACTGCTGGTGAGAATGCAAAATGGTACAGCCACTTTGGAAGAGGGTTTGGTAGTTTCTTACCAAAACAACAACAACAAAAGCCTAGACATACTCTTACCGGATGATCCTGCAATCTCACTCCTTGGTATTTACCCAAACACAAGTTTATGTCCACACAGAAACCTACACATGGTACATGAGTATTTACAGTATCTTCATTCATATTGCCAAAACTTGGAAGCAACCAAGATGTCCTTCAGTAGGTGAATGCATAGAAGCATGGAGGAACCTAAAATGCATACGGCTAAGTGAAAAAAAAAAAAAATCTGAAGAGGCTATACACTGCCTTCATCTTAATCCCAACAAAAATGACAGAGAAAGAATACAAAAGGCAAACACTCATAATTACAATGAGAACAGAAGAAGAAATGGCAGGTGGTGAGAGCGATCCACATGCTTTGGGGAAGTTGAGAAGCAGTTGGATGAGCGGTAACTGACTTGGCAGATTTGAGAACCTTGAAATCAAAGCTAGAAAGTGGAAAAATGAAAAAGAAGCAAGGCAATGCGCACCTCAAGCCTCAGCAGGGCTTAGGAATCAGAAACATCAGATATCTTTGAAAGCCAGAATGTGGGGGTGGACAGAAAACCACGGGATTTGTAAAAAGTCTTCATAAAGAGCAGTTATTCCCCAAGCCTGTACTATCCAGCAATGGTACCTGCTCACCCAAGTGGAAGAAAAGAGGCTTACTCTCTGCAGAAGGTAAATTAGAAAGCCTCTGGAATTGGAGATACCAATAGCAGCTCAGAAGATGGTTGAGACTTTTTATTTTGAAAGTGGGATTAAGTGAAATCTACATACTTTACTGTGAGTCAGCCTTGTACATCCAGACATACATATGGCTGACAGAAGATTCCTCTCGGGAAAGCTGACCAGCCCCAGGAGAGAATACCTACGGATATCCACATCTGGGGGTCTCCTAACAAAACATGGCTGAATGCAGAGAAGGCTGGAAGACTGTGAGATTCAAGCATGAACTAGAGCTTCTAATTAATTTTTATGTGACTCATACCAAAATAAGTATGAGTAGCTAAGGATCGCCTGCCTTCTGAAGAATCCCTCTACCACCAAAGACAAGGAATAAAACACATTAACAGATAAAAGTCACTTGGAGAAAAGAGAGTACAAGAGCATAAGAAAATGCCAGCAAAACTTAAAAATAATATTCTCAAAGTGATACAAGATATTGCACCTGTGAAATGGAAAAAGGGAAGCTTAAAAGGGGGATATGTTCGAAAACAGGTTAAAGAGTTGACAGCAAAACTTAGAAATTCAGTGGAAAGTTTACAAGGTTTTTTCAGAAAAGTCACTCAGAAGGTAAAACAAAAAGAGAAATGAGACAGATGGAGAGAGAGAGAGAGAGAGAGAGAGAGATTCTGATTGAAAACCAGAAATAAACAGTAGCACTAGACTAGTCCAGAGGTCCAACATCTGAATAATCAAAATCCAGAAAGAGAAAACAGAGAAAAGGGAGAAAACATTTTTAAAGAAAGAGTAAAGGAAAAATTTCCTATAACTGAAGGATATAACTTTCAGATTAAAATCACTCATGGAGTGCCCAGCACAGTGAATGTAAACATATACACATACAGACACATAGACACGGGCACTTACACACAGGCATACAGACACACAGACACAGACTCTTACACGGGCACACAGACACACAGACACAGGCACGCAGACACACAGACACAGGCACTTACACACATGCACACACAGAGACACAGACACAGGCACTTACACACATGCACACACAGAGACACAGACACAGGCACATACAAATCATACAGAGGCACACACAGACCAAGACACTTTATCATAGAATCCAGAACACCAGAAGTAAAGAGAAGACTCTCGGAGGGCAGGGGCTGGGGGAACAGGTCACATACAAGGATAAAGCATCAGTGGCAGCAGACCTCTCAACAGCAATACTAGAAGCTAAAAGACAATGAAGCTCCTCCCCTTGCCCTCCAGCCATGGCAGGTGCAGCTCCATGAGTGAGTCCAGTGGCCTCACCTGCAAGTGGAGCAACAGCAGCAGCCTCACTAAGGAGACCACCAGATCACCTCTTCCTCAGGCCTGACCATGTCGACCTACCGACAGACCTGTACACAGCCAGTGTGTCTTCCTCCATCATACGCTCACCTTGTCAAAGCTCCCAGAGAGGGTTTCAACAAAGGATTTGGTTTCAAGTTGGTGAAACGAGGTAAAAGCAAAGTCATGTGGTGGTGTGGAATTCTCAGTCTGGTTCATCTAATACAGACACCGGTAAAGTTACTGGGATCTTAGAGTCCAAATATAAATGGTGCAAGTATGACTTGACTTTCACAGAAAAATGGAACACTGATGACACTCGGGACAGAAACCACAATTGACGACCAAATTTGTCAAGGTTTGAAAATGATATTAGATACTACCTTTTCACCAAACATAGGAAAGAAAAGTGGCAAAATCAAGCCCTCTTACAAGAAGGGGTGTGTAAAGCTTGGCTTTGATGTTAACCTTGATTTTGCTGGACTAGCAATTCATGGTTCAGCTTGCTGGGTACCAGATGAGCTTTGACAGCACCAAGTCAAAGCAGATGAGGAATCACTTTGCAGTGGGCTACAGGACTGGGGACTTCCAGCTGCACACTAATGTCAATGATGGGGCAGAATTTGGAGGATCAGTTTGTCAGAAAGTATGTGAAGATCCTGATGCTTTAGTAAACCTTGCTTGGACATCAGGTACCAGCAGCGCTCGTTTTGGCCTTGCAGCTAAATTTCAATTAAAACCCACTGCTTCCATTTCTGCAAAAGTCAACAACTGGTTGACTGGGGTGGGCTACACTCCACCCCGGAGGCCTGGTGTGAAGCTCACCCTGTCTGCTCCGGTAGATGGGAGGAGCATGGATGCTGGAGGCCACACACTTGGCCTTGCCCTGGAGCTGCAGGCTTAATCCAGATGAAACAAACCTCTGGGAATGGATATCAGAAGATTCGGCCTTGATGTATTTCCATTGTGACTAGCAGGCTTTTTCCCCCTGAGAAGGTGATCAAAATGAAGGATGATCTAAATAAGAGCTGTATTTTAAATCTTTAGATGGTTACTTGTTAGCTGCTTTCTAGTTCAATAGGCTCTCTCTCTCTAGTTGCCAATGCTGCAGTCCTGCAGTTATCTGTACATTGTCTAGATGTATTTAACTGTTAAATGTGCTACCCACTAATCATGAAATAGACCTTTATGAAAACTGCACCGTTGTGCTCGCGTTTGTTTTTATGTTCCTTTACACACTGAATATTGTCATTGCATGGGATGAATCAGTGGACATTTTAAGATGAGGTTTAAATTATTTTTGTCAAATTCAACCACCATTAGAATTACTTTTGGTATCCCAGAACATTACAAATTATGAATACAAAACAATTACAAAACAAGCATATAATTAATGGTTCCAAGTACCTGCCAGTGAGGGTCAAATCGCCCTGGTATCTTGCTCCTACTTGGTTTTTCAGGTGAGCATTCTGCTCTTCACCTCATTCTGTCCCTAGATTAGTTCCGTGAACCTTTTAAGACTACAATAAGAGCGTACACGCTTTTAAAAAATTTTTATAATGAGGAAATGTCTCCACATTCCGAAGAAAAATGAGTACTAGCCTAGAATTTTATGCTCAGCCAAATTCAAGAATGTTATACTCAGCCAAATTCAATCCAAGATGAGGGTAGAATAAAGCTATTTCAGACATCCATGCAGGCTGACTGGCTGGGCCCTCTATCCTCTCAGTCTACCCTGATGTGAGACGGTGAGGTGGTACATGATGTGTCTCTGGGGGCTGCTGTTTCAGGGGATGGCAGGCAAGAGAAACACCTGCATACAGCAGCTGCTTGGGAGATAGGACCCCTGTGTGGGGGCATGAACAATACTCCAAGTACTACTCCACTAAGGGAAGCTTGGACGCCTAGGGGATATTGTTTGGTTCTCAGAATAACTAGGGGATGCTAGAGCCATCAGCTCCCTAAGGACCAGGATGCTGAATGTTCTACAATGCAGGGGACAGTTCCTCAACAGAGAATTGCTCTGCCGGTAATCCCAAAAGCACATCCTTGAGAAATCCTGAATTAGATACTTTCTTTGGCTTTCATTGTGAGGCTGTTTATACTTGAAGCGGGGCTGAGTGGGAGTAGAATGCTATGGGGGTAGGCTGAGTGTGGTGGCTCACGCCTGTAATTCCAATATTTTGGGAGGCCGAGGCAAGCCGATCGCCTAAGGTCAGGAGTTCAAGAGCAGCCTGGCCAACATGACAAAACCCCGTCTCCACTAAAAGTACAAAAATTAGCCAGGTATGGTGGTGGGTGCCTGTAATCCCAGCTACTCAGGATGCTGAGGCAGGAGAATTGCTTGAACCCGGGAGGCAGAAGTTGCGGTGGGCCAAGATCGCAGCACTGCACTCCAGCCTGAGCGACAAGAGTGAGACTCCATCTCAAGAAAAAAAAAAAAAGAATGCTATGGGGATGAGTCAGGTGAAGTGGAGAAGATAGCTGAATAGGGGAGAAGGAAGGAGAGGGAGACTATTGAAATTATTCCAGGACATAAAATACAATGACTGACTTAAATAAACAGGTATGCCTGACATCCATGAGTCTACAGAACAAATTCTACTATCGAATTCTTTGTGGCGATGCCCACGTTTGTAAAGGGTTCTGTGATTGTTCTGTGCCGAAGTTCAGTCCTACACCCTGTCAGCATGCCTTGCCTGGACCATTGCTGTGGCTGCCTTTCAGGTCTCCCTGTTTCCAGTCTCACCTCCGCCCCTTCATCCACGACACAGTTGCCAGAGTGATCTTTCGAAACACAAACCCAAATCTTTCAAAACAGTACTTGGGGTATCGTTCATGTCCCCACACAGGGATCCCATCTCCCAAGCAGCTGCTGTATGCAGATGTTTCTCTTGTCACTCCCCTGCTAAAAGCTTTCAATGGCTCCCCACTGCCTCCCCATTCCCCAGGGAGTGTGCAGCCAAACGGGACTCATCCTGCAAGGTGCAGCTCCAAGGTCCCTGCTTTCTGAGGCTTCTTCCAGTCATCCCCTGCCAACGAGACCCTAACATTGTCCTCCTCTGTCACAGTACTCATCTACAGCATGACACAAGCATGTTTTTGTCTTGTATTTCCCAGGAGCTCTTTATGGGCAGGGGCTATTTCTCATCCTTCCCTGACCCCCAGGGCCTGGCAAAGTGGCGTGCACAGGATGTGCTGAGCACTGCTTCTGTGCTCACTGAATACAGTTGAGCCATTTCTCCCTCACAAGAAGCCTGAGCGCAGAGAAAACCCAGGATCACTCCTGTCACCAGCATAAGCAAGGGATCCACATCACTTCAGGCCTTCTCTGGGCAACTGAGTCCTTCACAGCTTCTTTGAGTCACAAAGGCCGCTGTGGAGCTGTGGGCAAGGATCCTACAGATAGGCTAACCCAATATCCGCATTTTGCAGATGAGGAAACTGAGTCCCAGCAAAGGCTGCTGCCTCACCTGAGGCTAGAAGGCTGCACACACCAGAATAGGACATGGTCTGCTGGTGTCCAGGCCAGTGCCCCACCAGCTCTCACCCTATGTGAAATGGAACTCATTGGAAACTGGTGACCATTTTTCCAGATAAAATGTGGGCTTCCTCACCCTATCCTCCCTTCTTACTGCAACCGGAAGCTATAGTGGAGGATGTGGGGCTGGGAGGGATGGGAAATAGACTTGGAAGGTGATTTGAGGCTTCCTTTATTTGATTTTATTTTTTGAGGTGGAGTCTTGCTCTGTCGCCCAGGCTGGAGTGCAGTGATGTGATCTCAGTTCACTGCAACCTCTGCCTCCCGGGTTCAAGCAATTCTCCTGCTTCAGCCTCCCTAGTATCTGGGACTACAGGTGCACTCCACCATGCCCAACTAATTTTGTATTTTTAGTACAGACTCCGCCATGCCCAGCTAATTTCTGTATTTCTAGTTTCACTATGTTGGCCAGGTTGGTCGTGAACTCCTGATCTCAAGCAGTCCACCCACCTTGGCCTCCCAAAGTGCTGGGATTACAGGTGCGAGCCACTGTGTCTGGCCCAAGACTTCCTTTAAACATTCGCTTTTGCGAGATCCTGAGCCTCGTCCTACAGGCAATGAAGAGCTATTGAAGGTTTTTGAGAACAGGGTGACTTAATTGCAGCAGGGCTTTGGGCTGAAGGGAGAAGTGGGAAATGCGGGCCTCTAGGGACCTGAGCAGGACCACTCCCCCATAAGTGATCTGTCTTTGGCTTATGAATGCCACAGCTTTGGCTTATGAATGCACAGGGAAGGGGCAGAGTGAGTCTCACCCGAACGGCAAGGTCTTTGCTGGGAAGTTTCTTGGCAGATGAAAAAATTGAAAGGGAAGATCCTGGATAAAGAACAACAGGGAATCTGTCTCTAGATTCTGGAATCTGAATTTAAGGAGGGTCAAGAGGTCCAGAACATGGTCTTGGAGTCATGGTGGTAGTAACTGGGACCCACCAGCCCAGCAGCCAGCCCCTGGGAGCTTGAGCACAGAGCTGGGCAGCTGGGGGCGTGGACTGGGGCCCAGAAGATCCGGTTCTATAAGGGAGTATCATGAGGATACTCTATATCGTCCTATAATTTATGTTTTCTCTATATTTACTTTCCTTTACAAATTTAGTAATGTATCTTGTTAAACATCCAGCTTGTCTCCGCTGGCTCCGGGAACCAAGGGTGCCTGTGGGGACTCTTGTTGGGTGCAGTCTGCAAAGGAAGAGCAGCTTCCCAGACAGTAGGAGGACACGGCCACGGAAGTCAGGGCTCCAGAGGGAAGAGTAACTTGGTCACCTTCCCCTCCTGACGGAAGACTCCCTTCAACACTGGGGATTTTATTAGGGGAAGTGAGAAATCCCTCATCACTACCGGCTGTGCGGACGTCAAATCTTAGACTCAGTTTTGTTCTACTCACCACAAACCCCCTTGATTTTATCACCATTGGAGCATAATAATTTTGTATCAAAATCTGAAGTAAACATGTGCTGTTCTAACAACAGGCAACTAAAAACACAAAACAAAATTGTCTTTCCACCCCCAATCTAATAGTCTACAAAAATGACAGGCAAATTGGTCCCTTTAATCAAATCCATCTTTTAAAAATTGAATCCTAAGTGTGGACATCCAGCTTACTGGTCTGATGTTTTCCTCGTGAAGATCTGTGACATGTGTTCAAGTGTCCTCTGTCCCCTGGGATGTCATCTTCTAGGCTGGTCGCCCTCATTCCAGCTCTAAGGACTCTCCCACCGTACCTGTTCCCATCCTGCACCTCCTCCTTAACCCTTGTGCCTGCGGTTTCCAAACTCCAGGGCACCCGAGAACTTTCTGTACATGATTCCCTGGCCCTTCCTCAGCCTTTCCGCCGTCCCTCTAAATCAGAATCTGAGGGCGGGATCCTGGGAGTCCGCGTTTTGAACTAGCACTCTAGGTGATTTTCATCAGGCATCAGAAGACCAAAACGAAGGTTGCTACTTTACTGATGAATCGCCTTGTTGACGCACCCGTACACACATATCTAGGCCACTGTTTATTAACCGTCGACTTTGCGCTAGGGTCTTTACTAAGCTTACCTCCTCTAATCCTTATACTCACTGCAGCAGGTAAGCATCCCCATTTCTATAGCCGCAGAAACAGAACTTGCCAAATGCCACAGGGTTAGGAAATGGCAGGGTAAAGTCCATCCGGCTCCCCAGCCCACTCAGTTCTCACTCTCAGTGCCTGTTCCTTCTGCAATGGAAAAGAGGGAAACCCTGGAGGAAGCAAGCACTGGGCTCTCCTCGAAGCCTCATCCACTTCAGTCTCCCCTCCCTAGGCAGTAGAGCCATCCTCTACCTGTTCTTATTGAAACTTACTATTTTTCAGATAGCTTCCTTCATGGCTTAAGCATTCTTTTAAAAATAAATTGGTTTTAATGACTTCAGATGGGGTCTCACTATGTTGCCCAGGCTTGTCTTGAAATCCTGGGTCCAGGCAATCCTCCTGCTTCGACCTCTCAAAGCACTGGGATTATAGGTGTGAGCCACTGCGCCCAGCCAACTTGAGTATTCTTGACTTATTCTTGGCAGGGTGAAGCCTTTTTCATGATGGCCTCTCTTTTATCTTTTCCCTTGCAAATCTGAACGGCCCGCAGAGTCCCACGGATATCGTCAGGGCCCTCCCTATCCCCCTTTGGATTCATCAAGGCTGAGTCTGAATGGATAGTTTTCCATTTGGAACGTTCCCCCATCAGGAGCATTTGGTATGTCTGGATCTCATTTCTCCAGCCTCTGACAACCTGCATGCCTGCTGCAGGCAAAGAGGCTGAGCTCCCGGGCCACAAGTCTGCTTCCAGTGGGGCCGGCTCTGCTGGCTGCGCCTGGGGGTCCACTGGGTTGCTGCATTTTCAAACGGTCCCTACCCCGTTGCCCCCTCAGGAAAGTGGTAAAGGGCTCTGCAGTCCGCCCTCAGGACACCAGAACAAAGGGCTTACTAAGTTAGCCTTGGAGGTGCACCTGGGGACTGTGGGCAAGAAGGACATATTGAACCAACAATATGGGGTGCAACCTTAAATTCCAAACACATTGTCCCAAGCTCTTTCAGAGGAGTTCTAAGGAGTAGAACCAGCCTGCCTAGCAGGCGTACTAACATTTGGGGGCTCTATGAAGAACCAAGGAAGGAAGTCCACACTTGCTGGGAACATAAGAAATTGTGACCCTGATGGGAAGAGGAGATTCTCCAGCGGTGAGGGGCATGGTGGAAGGTGGGCCAACAGGACCATCCGGGACCAGAGGGCAGTGACACCCATGTGATCGGGACTTCGTGGCCCAGCTTCAGAGTTGCAGTGACAGCAACTCATGCTGTCAACGGGCAACCACAACCAGCCCTGAGGAGGGGCAATGGAGGAACCACTAAGGAGGCAGGTAATACCCAGCTAACAGGACTGGCAGACTGTGGTTCTACCTCGCTGAGGAACATGGTGGGGGCATGGGAGAGGCAGAAAACAACAGGGGGAGGGTCTTGCTGTGAGGCAGCCTGTCCTCTAGTTCATGGGTTGGAAACTCCAGCCAGTGGGCCAAATCTGTCCTGCTGCTGGTTTGTGAACAGCCAAAATAGGACTGGATTTTAAACGATTGGGGAAAATCAAAGGAATATTTCATGCTACATGAAAACGACATGAAATTCGAATGTCAGTGTCCATAAATGCAGTTCTATTGGAACAGTCTTGCCCATGCATTTGTGTGTCATTGGGGGCTGCTTCCGTGATACAACGTTGGTGGAATATTTGTGACAGAGACACGCAAAGCCTACAATATCGACTATTTAGACCTTTGCAAAAAAAGATTGTTGCCTCTGGATCCAGAACAACCCTCATCACGCCCCCAGTAAGTTATTTCTCAAATTGGTTTCCACCGTGGTGGGGTCAGGTCACCCAAGCTGATCCCCCATAGCTGGGCAGGGTCTCTCTCCCTGCCCTCTTTCACTACGCCTGGACTGCTGACCCTATTGGAAGTCATTAAATGCTCTTAGGGTGGAAGAGGCACTTGTCTCACAGGAAAACACAAGCATGTTAGGGAGTGTGAGTTCGTCCCAGGTCCGGGGCTTGCATGGTGGAGGAACCTCTGAAACAGCAGCTTTGGAGGGAGGGCACGCCCCTGCCATGCAAAGTCCTCTTTGTTGATCAACACCATTATTAGAAATGTGCACATCCCAGCAAAACCAGCAGGTCACACATTTACAAAAGCGCCTGCCACACTAGAGCAGGAGGCTTCTGGGCCTTTTCAATGTGCAGATTCTAATTCCTGGTACGAGGAAGTTGCTCAGTGAAAGGACAAAATAACTTTATTGTATAGAGTTTGCCACAGTCCTCTGGAGCAGTACCTTTCATTCTCTGCTTACCCTCAGCAGACGAGTGGGGGAAGTGGGTCTGAAGTTCTGGGGAACTTCGGTGAGTTGGCAGTACCTCGAGAGTGAGGCTAATGGGTTGCTTAGTAGGAATTATGATGATATTGCAACCCACAGGCCAATGGGCATCGGGGCAGTCAGCCAGGACAGAGCACTGGCCGGTGCCCTAGGTTCCTAGCCCAGCAGCTGGACACGGTCCACGCTATCTTGGCGCCAGGTGTGAAACTGCCAGCCCAGGCAGCTGTGCAGGCTGTGGCATGTTGCTCAACCTCTCTGAGTCTTAGTTTCTCTTCCGTTAAGTAGCGGGTGGAGTAGGGGGAGAGACTACCGTCCTTAGCTGGCAGGGCTGTCACGAGCATCGTGAAAGTGTGTAACGTGCCCTTAACCGGCCTCTGTAGGTATTAATCAATTGTAACCAGTGTTTTTACTTCCTGATGTCCAACAGAACTAAAGAAGCTGCGGCACACATATGTTAATGATTTAAATACCACTTAGCCATTTCTCTTAACTCCCCAAGCAGACTGTAAACTCCTCTAGAGCAGAGGATATCAAGTAATAGATACTGTCTATGGGCACCTGGTACTGGGCTTGGAGCTTTATTAAAAAATACCTGGCTTTTCTAATTCTTAGGAACCCCAAAACTGGCATCATCATCACCTGCATTGTTCCCACCAGGACACTGGGCTTGGAGCGGTGTATGCAATCACTAGGGGAGCAGAGGAGCATGCTGAGCTGGAGTCTCCAGCTCCAAAGGTCCAGCTCTTCTGCCCCACTGCCTCTCTGTAAAGGGCTCCTCACTTTGAATCCCTTGAACCCTACTGGGCACCAAACTGCCACTCAAACAAGCCAGAAACCTGGCCACAAGCCTCTGGTTTAACGTTTCCTAAAGGAGGGACTGTGCCCGATTCAGCAGCATCCAAAATTCAAAAGCCAAAGTCAAAGAAGAGTTCATTTCCTTTCAGTAATATCTAAAGTAGGATGGAAAATAAGCCTGCTGAAAAGCTGCCTCTTTTGCCAGAGCTAGAGAGAGAGGGGACGCCTCTCCTGCTGTCCCTGGTCAGATCAGGTGAAGGCCAAGGAAACTGATCTCTCACGGTAGGGGGAGGGGATGAAGGGCACAGGGACAACGAGGTACATGCAGTTGACTTAAAAACAGGCATAAAACCACAGAGGAATGTTTTGTGTGGGATCCTGAGATAGCAGGGGATGTGAGGACCAGAGGCTACCGCAGACCATTCACAGCCACCCAAGCGCTGCTTCTCCCAGGCTCCCGCTTACCTGAGCCAATGTAAAGATTCTTTTCAAAAAAGTCTTTGCTCCCTGTAGTGTTTATTTAAGGATAAGATGACCCAACTTCCACTATATTTAGTGCATGAAAACCCACAGGTGTTTGACTCCAGGAACTGCTTGGGGTTGTGCTATTAGTTTTCTGAGTCCCCTCCCTTCTTGGTTTCATTGTTTCAGCATTGCAGGTGAGCTGGTTTCCCGAGTTCTGCAAAAGCCGTCCTGCACGCCCCCACCCTCCTCTCCAGCCTGCAGGTAGTTTAAATACCCCCAGAGTACACGGCTGCCTGGATAAGGCGTGGGGGAAACCATGATGCTGTTTCCATTTCAATTCTAATTTAAAACGTCATGCCAAGCACAATAGGCACCCTATTTTCACTTCATCAGTTGGCTTAATTTTCAATTTTAACTAATCAGTTTAATCAGTGGCTTTGTCCTCCTCCTTATTTCTCTTCAAAGGCTTCTATTGGAAGGCAGGTATTTGCTCTCCTGTGCCTCTTCCGTGTGCCACCCTGTAAAATACAGGACAAAGACAAAATAGCATACTGTGAAAGAACTGAGAGCTGGAGCCCCACAGTCAGACACCCCAGAGCCAGGTGCTGGCTGTGGCAGCTGTATGACGTTTAGAATTCCTCACCTGTAAACCTAATCATCCTATCTGAGAGTTGTTGGAAGATTAAATGCTAATGCCTAGCACGGGACCTGGTGCTCCATGAGCATTCCCCAAACATGTTAATGAGCCTGCAATGGGTCCTCCCACACCTGATTCACAAAGGGAGGGTTGTCTGAGGAAAGCTGCTGGTTTGTCCAAGGAATTCCTTTCCTGGATAAGTGGAAACGGATCTATTACCAAGCAACTCAACACCTCTTAGGCCCTCGAGAGGGGGTGACATAAAAATTAATATTTGCAGGGCGATTTATGGTTTACAGAGTGTTTCAGGGTTGCAATAGTGGGGGAACCGGGCTTTGCCAAATCTTTGTGCACGGCCTCTGTCTCTTACAAGATATGCAACCTTGGGCAACTCAGAAGCGCACTGAGCCTCTGGCTCCTGTGTACAGTGGAAACACTGCTACCAAGCCCACGTTTCTGAGGCCTGCAAGCTACGTATATGCATTGTGTACTTGGTCAACCGAAAGCCTTCGTCTAAAGCAAGGAGTTGTCATTCTGTTTTCTCATGGGTTTAGTTCGCAACAGGCCTCTTGAGCAAAACCTCATGCACTATCCATATGGAAGGGATGGATTGAAATGGTTGAAAACAGCCTGGCCGAAGTTGCTGTGGTGCTGCCCGTCTCCATCCCTCTCTCCTGAACACTACAACCTTGGATACCTTTTTCCCAGGGAAGCATCTGAAAGACAGGCGGCGACTCCAGCTTCTCATGCCTTTCCCTTAGGGACATTTCTCATTTTCAGAAACTTCCTAAGTAAAAGGTGGCCCTGGGATGGCCTGCTGTGGTGAAAATGCCCTGAGTTGTGATCCAGTCATGGCCAGAACAGGTAGCCTGGGTAGCTCTGAGCTGGGTAAGGAATAGTATGAAACCAAGCCTCCTGATGTGTTCCAGTTCCTTGGATTCTGGGCAGCACCGACAGAAACCTGCTTGAGAGAATAATGATAGTGAGGGTCTGAGGAGTGGTTCATCGCCAGGGCAGCACATGCTTCTAGGTAGCACTTACCCCCGGGAAGGACACAGTCCTGTGTTGCAGAAGGCACAGGGCCAGGAGGCAGGAAAGCAGCACCGTGGCCCCAGCTCCAATGCCATCACTTCAGACAGGAAGTCACTTGACTCAGCTTTTAGGCAGGGGGCAGGGGTAGACCACTCAGCCCAGTATGGGCACCACTCCTGACTTGCCTCTGACTCCACCTGCCATAAGTGCATACGGAGCTGAGGGCCTCTGGAGAGGATAAAGCTCTATGCCAAGGTAAGGTAGCAGAGTGGCACCATCACACTGAGGTTCTGGCGGCTCAGAGGTCATGTGGGAAACCCCCGCAGGTCCCGTTAATGCTCTCAGCATCTTCCAGCTGATACTAACCCCAGATTACAACCAAGTACATTACTATCCTGCCCAGGCGACTACTCGGACAGTGAAGGAGAAAAAGAATCCCTGCTCATTTAGAAGTGTACTTTTGGAACCCTAGAGGTCCCGGGTGGCAACGACGGGAGCTTCATTCCAAGGCTAAGGAATGAACACTTGGAGATGGCATGAGAGGAATTCTACTAAAACACCAGAAGGGTAGGTCTGCCAGGAGGACTGGGTGGGTGGGGAGTTTGAAATAATACCGCTGAGTGTCAAGACCGCAACCCTTAGTACTGACCTAGCTCAGGGGCCAAGAGCTTGTGTTCAATGGTGTTAGTGTCCAGGACATGACGACTCATTCCAGGAAGCCGAGCACCAGCACATCCCACACAAGTTGTCCTGCGTATAAATATTGGTCTGGACAATGTCTGGGACTGAAATGGTTTCTGGCACCAAAATGAGGCATTACAACACATTCAGGTAAACATCCAGGATTCAGCCTCTAAGTGGCTAGTGGCCCAAGGACAAGTCCTTCAGGGAAAAACCCATCCAGTTCAACAATTGAAGCACCAAATCTATGCCAGTTACATGCAAAGTGGGCAGAGAATGAAGCATGCAGGTGTTCACAATGTGGGTGAAGAGCTGATGCAACCCAGTAAGAATACGAATAGAAAGAGTAGGAAGGGGGTGGTGGCAGACATAGAGCCTGGCAAGCCAGAGGTCGTGAGGATGAGGGTGACGTTTAGCTGAGATTTTAGAAGCCTGCTGGGGTCAGGTGCACAGAAGCAGCTGTGTGCTCCAGAACTCCAAGTAGGCCAGCTTAGTAGAGTAGGTCAAAGGATAGGAAGGTAGAGTGGGACTAGCTAGCTATAAAGGGCTCCAGACATCTGCTCCTGCACAGTAGGGTCTTACACAGGTTTTAATGTATGGGAGGGGCCCAGGCACATCTGTTTTAGAAAGAGCCCTTGAAAGAGTCAAGAAAAATAGAGACAAGACTCATGAAATAGCCCAAGCAAGAATTGAAGACAACCAAGAGGGCAGAGTCAAGGAACATTTCAGAAGGCACGCACAGTAAAAATGAGTAGGAAGAAGATCCTGGGGATGGCTGATGGGCAAACATAAGATCAGAAAACTGCTCTTCAATGATCCCAGTTCTTGTAGTGAAAAGAGAAGAATGTCACTCCAGCCTTCATGAACAGTTCTGGATCCAGATAGTGTCTAACCGATGTAAGTAGATGACTAGAACAGATGTAGTCCATCGTAAAGCTAAAGAGGTCACTGACATCACGGATGTGGATGGGCAGAATGAAGGGAGGAGTGAAGAGGCAACATGGATAGAGTGAGCTGGCAGTCAGGGCTTAAGAGGAGCAAGGGTTACTTACTGAGTAAACATGCCCAAGAAGGACTCATACCAGACTCCAGAGCATGTGCATCCTAGGCTGAAAGGTTTGAGGAGGAACAGGGACAGGTGGAGGCAAGGGGATGAAGGATTTTACACAACCAAAGACATAAGTTTAATGAGGACAATTAGAGAATGCCATAGGAGTTCAAAGAAATTCCACACAGAAGGGAGGCCACGGAAGGGGCAGGACTTGGGGTGGGCAGGGGTTGTTGTGAATTACATCAAAGGAATGAAGAGGAAGGTTGCTAACCAAAGTCTACAGCATCTCTTTATACCCTTCAAATATCGATCAATCATGCCAAGTATCACTTGTTCACTTCTATACTTCTTTAAAAATGTGAAGGAACTACAGTCGTTGTACACGTATGGCTGAAGTTGTTTTCTTTGTTGTTGCTGAAGTGGGCTAGAAGCTAAGGGGACTGAATTAAACAAGGTGCCAGCAAAGGTGGACTGCAAGACTCCACTGCCATGGGTATTAGCTGGAAGGCTGTGGTCAACAACCAAGACTAGTTTATGTTAGCTGGGCTCCTTGAAAAAGAGCCCAAATATTAAGGGATTTGTGGTCTCCAAGGTAACCACACAACCCTCCCCACAAAGAAAGCATCTGTCCTTCAGAGAAGTATCCAAGGCTGATGTTGACAGCTTCCTATCTCTATTCAATATGTTTCCTGAAACGTAAAATAAATTCATCATTGAGGAGAAACAAATCAATGAGCATAAATGACAAGTTTTATTTAAATTTTAAATATACTTTTATTTCTCAAACTCAAAGCTTTATCAAGTTCTAACACATTTTGCATTGACAAGTGATTTTATCTGCATCAAGTAAGGTTAGTGACCACTACCAAAGAGGAAACCCCAGACCTCCCAGGCACTGCTAAGAAATTAATATTTCAAAGGCTATGCAAATATAGAACACAAAGCTTTCAATTCAGTCTAATGGGTATCTATTTTTCATCTATATTAATTTGGAAATAAGTTGCTACCTTAGGAAAATTACATTTTTATCCATTAAAATAAAATACCACCAGATAAGTTGAGTTTTTTTAAAAAACACCCACAGATCCGTATTTAGCTACTTCCTCTTTAGTAGATGGTCACCTCACCTTCCTATGCAAACACACACAAGAATTTGCACCAACTCTCACTAAGCCCAGGCAAAACTCCAAGCATTTTATTTAGCTTACACTTCAATTATTTTTTAAAAAGTGATAGGTAAACAAGATTTAGGCACTTGAACTACACACACACACACACACACACACAGTCTTTTCTTTCCTGATCTTCACCTTAGAGTTCTCAACAAATAATCCTGAAAAGTTGCCAGATCTTTAAAAATACCTCTCCTCAACACCGCCCCCCGGCCCCACAACTCGGTCCTCTGATTTTAACTGGTTGAATTCGAATATGTTCCAAAGTGAGCTGTGAAATTCTAGTCTCTGCAAGATTAGGGATGTGAATCTAACCTTGGAAACTGGATTCTTACAGAATCCACCCAGAAGGTTTTCCCTGACACAGAGCCCTGGTCCGACACCCAGGAAGGAATGGCCCCCATGAGTATCAGGGTCCCTTCTCACCATTGGATAACTACTTTGCTCTCTAAAAGAGAACATCTGAGCTAAGAATATAGCTGTATCCCAATACAAGGCACCAACCAGTACCAGAAAGTAAACTACAAAGGAGTTATTCCTAAAGTTAGGAAGTTGCTTCTGAGTGGCACCATTTCCCAAAGTCAACAAAGCAGTACTAGTTAAAATCCTAACGTACCATAAGGGTGAGGGGTTAGTGTAGAGGTGAAGCTGAAGAATAAGCAGATTCAGGGCTTTAGCAATTTGATTATTAATGTGTCACCACAAAACACAAGTTCGTACACAGCTTGCTGTGACTCAAACCCCAGTGAAAAATCAAACTGGAAAAAACTGAAATGCCAAACTACATCTGTAGCATCTATCAGGAACTAAGCGTCATCTTCCTTACCCAACTCACCCCATCTGCCAGGTCCCCCAGGTGTGGGCCATACCACATCCCATAGGCATCCCATCAGGAACTCTGACTGGAAGGCATTAGTAATAGAGTTCAGTTTCAGTATTGAAATTATTGAATGAGGAATAGTGTGTTACTGCCAAGGTAAGATTTAAAGGGGAGACTAGAGCTCAAGGTCAGGCATCCCGTGCGTGCTATTCTGCCAATGTTAGAGGAAAAGGTACTGTCTTCATCTCACTGATGCTCAACCTGACTCCAAGCAGCAGGCTAGGAGAACAGGCTGCAGACATGCCGAAACCATCAGAAAACAGTCAAACCAGAGTCCCGAAACAAACAAGAGACTGCTTAAATTTAGATTAGAACTTGCATGTGAACTTCAGTGCCCTCTGCTACTGCCAAGTTTCATGTTACTCAACACACACACACACACATACACACACACACAAAATAGGAACCCCTGGACTCAGTATAAGTTCAGGGTACCTGGTGCTTGTGTGAGCATTAGGAAAGGCAGGTTTCAGCTAGAATTTCCAGGGACCTGAAATTCAAGGTTACCTCGCCTATTCTGAGGCTGGCAAAAGGCTCACAGAACAAGTGGACATCACTAGCCCAGGGGTTGTGTTTTAAAAGTACAGCTTTGGTCAGTGAAGCTTTTAACCCTGATAGCTCTTGAACACATGTCTATTCTCAAACTACAAAAAGATCTGAGCTGACTAAAAAGGTCAGGTGAAGGGACTCCGAGGCTACCATGGTGCAATGGTGGCAAAGACTGGGGACTGGGTCTTTCTTGCAACTTCTGTGCCTCCTTTCATCCTCAGAAGAGGACTATCACCAGACAGGAAAATAATAATAATAATAATAAGCAGAAAGAACCCCAAGGACAAACTGGAAATGTAATTACTTGATGCAGATCTTATCTCCATCTGGTGCCTCATTACTCTGGTCCCCAAACCTTCTAGGTAGAAGAAATACTGATTTCTGTTACGCAAGTGCTTCTGTTGGCGGCTTCATCCCATTTCAAAGCTTTGGTTAAACACATCTGTCATTTTTGTGCAAACACATGCCATTTGACCACAATGGCAGCTTTTTAAGGTCATGAATGACCAGATAGTTTTCAAGTTGGGATCACTCTTCATCGGGGTTCACTCTTCATTGCCCTACTCTTAACACTGAAGCACCCTGGGTCCCCTCAATTAGAACCGGTCTTGACTCAAAGCGGCTGAATTCAAATATAACTAAGGCTCGCAGCGAAACAGGAGCTGATTACACTAATAAGTGGCTTCTAGGCACCTAATGCAGCACAACATAGATACCAGCTAAGCCTTGAGTTTCAGTCATGTCTGATCCACTTTTAAGAGGACCAAGATATCACATTCCAGAATAAACTTGAAAATATACTTTTAGAAAAAGGTAAACCACTCATTTTCTACTAAGCTCTTTTGCATTAGGATAACTTCATTGCTTAAAGCAAGGAGAAAACAATCACTCTGGGCTTTGGGTTTTTATAGCCAAAGGAAGGGGAAAAAAAAAAAATCAGGAGCATGAATTTGATTAAATCACTTTGGAACCCAAGCTGGCTGGCAATATTGAGTGTCTCTGCCCTAAAGTAATGCTAAGGGACCCCACAAAACATTTCAAAACACATAATCTCATCTAAATCTACTGGAAAAAGCCACAGTAGCCTAGAACTCTCTCATTTACTAAGCTTTCTTTCGACTAGAGATTAACACTGTTTTCCTTCTAAAGTGCAGAATATAAACAAGTCAAATCTACCAGAATAAGGAAGAGCATTCTCATTCACTCAATTCTTCCCAAATATACCGGAATGATTTCAAAGTGCCTTGGTAGCGCCAATGCACACAAGGCCAAACTTAATGCTAACCCCCTACCTTCCCCTTCACACACAGCACGAAGACAGCAGGTTAGATTCTAAAGCAGTTCCACAGGTCACTCAGTTCTACTGAAATTCCTGAATTGAGTTGCTGTCAAACACACCTGGAGAAGGAAGTCACTATTTTTGAAAAAAAACCAAAAAGAACAAAAACAAAAAATAGCCAAAGTACTCCAGAAGAACAGCTGTGTCATACTTGGAATGTGACCAAAATGGGTTTCCAATTAAAACATAGGAAGACCCTCATGTCAGTTACCACAATGACTCTGGACTCAGCACAATCCTTAGTCTTAGGAAGAATAAAACAAAAGTCAGCCATGAAAGAGCTGATGAGGAAAAAAGGAAAAAAAAAGACAGGGATTCATTTAATAAGAATTCTTTAAAGAAAAAAATGAACATTCATGTTTCCTATTTACAATTATCCCCTTCCACTACCACCAGCACAATTCTAATTCAACATTATGTTCCACATTTTATTTTGTTTTCAAGTTACATTTCAAGAAAAGGTCATTTTTTTTTTCCCTCAGCAATATCTCACAATTCCTCAGGATAGTACAGCATGTAAACCATAAACCACTTTCAACCAGATCTCAATTCTCCAGCTATTGGCTTTGGTTTATTGATGAATGACATTCTCCGCTCTGCTGACAGGGAATAAACATAAGCAATTCAGTCCCTTGAACAAAAATTAAGTCACAAGAGCACCCTCATGTTTACCATTTTCTGCCTGACTAAAATTGATACAAGAGAAGAGATTATCAGCACAACTTTCACATAACTGCTGAGAATCCCAAGTGAGGGCCAACGCAGCCTACTCAGGCTCAAGTGAGAAAACAAGTAGCTTAGCACTTCTCATGCGCTGCCCAAACTCTCCCAATGTCAATGACTGCACAGAGCTCAACCCCCACATGCTAACGTTTGGGACGTGACATGGTAGCGTCTATCTTGGAAAGATGTGGCTAGGTCATGCTTCCTGTAGCATTTTCCAACGTGGCACTGTAATATGGGTCCTTTTAGGGTTGGCTCATGATACACTGTAGACCCATTCCAATGGGTACACAAAGGAAAAAAAAAAAAAAAAGCAGAATCAGAGCTGAGTTCCCCTTTAAAAGCC
Source organism: Chlorocebus sabaeus (assembly GCF_047675955.1). Classification (NCBI taxonomy): domain Eukaryota; kingdom Metazoa; phylum Chordata; class Mammalia; order Primates; family Cercopithecidae; genus Chlorocebus; species Chlorocebus sabaeus. The sequence goes on from NC_132923.1 coordinate 18,994,416, forward strand.
AAACACCTACATCTAGAAGGAGGCTCCCCTACCTGAGAGCCCTAGGCCTATTGGGGTTGCCATTGTGGAAACCCTCAGGTCTCAAGGTTAGTTACAGGGCAGCCAGGTAGGGTAAGGCTGGCTGTAGGTAACTGGAGGATGGGCAACGTAGTAGTTGCTGAAGTTGCCATCACTGACATAAGGAGCCGGCTGGTAGTAACAGGTGACATTGGTTGCATTGGGGATGATGTTTTGTTCCGCCAGCACACGCAAGGCCAGGAGGGAGATGAGGTTCAGGGTCTGCCTGCGTTCATGCCCCATGAGACACACGGTGCTCTCGTTCACCACCCTGCGAAGGATCATGAGGTAGTCGTACTTGCTTCTCTCTTCTTCAGCAAAGTGGTTTTGAAGGTAGGTCTCCAACTTCCTCTGCTGTTCAAGGATGTCCGGGAAGTCGATGAAGAATCTGGAGCACATGTAGCGCTCTAGAGTTTTGATTTCTTCCTGGTCCGTGGGCCTGAAGTCCCGTACGAGAAGGTTGCTGTACTTGAGAAGTCCCCCGCCTCTGATTTCTTCTGGGTTCTTGGTGGCAATCAGTCTGTTCTGCAGATGGTCAAAAGCTTCCTCAAAGTCCCCATACATGCTCTCCCCAATCACGGTGGGGTGGAAGTGCTCAGAGATGGGGTTATTGGAACAGTCATAGAAGAAAAGCAAAGAATCCAGGATGATTTGGAAAGAGTCCACACTGAACTCAAACTGACGCCGAATGGAGTCGACAAACTTCAGCTCCACGTTCTTCCCATTCTTGTTGGAGAGGGAGATCAGGCTCCAGCGGTCAGTGTCCGTGCAAACCTTCACTAGCTTCTGCACATATGCCTCCTTCAGAGTGACTGGACTGATTTTGAGCTTGTTCACACCCTCTGGCAGGAAGTTCAGAAGGGAACACAGAACCACATCTCTAACCAGCTGAAATTCTGCCTCTGTTGGAAGAGCCACATGGAAGATTAGGTCCAGGTCTTTGCAGCCCAAGCCATTGTCTTTGACCAAAACGTGGCCAGCTGCAGAGCCATTCAGCCGGACGTCCTGCACTTTGATGCCTGCCTCTTCCAGCCGACTGCGGACGGTCTGGACGATGTCCTTCAGAGTTATCTCCAAGGTTGGAAAGTTGCCTCGTCCGTGGATAGGTACAACCTCAGTCAGGACCTCGTGCAGCCGGCTAACCTGATCCCAATTGAGCACGCTGAAGGACAGGCAGTCCCTGGTACAGCTGCTCTCCTCTGCCATCTTCGGGGGATGTTCTGGCTGGGGAAACTGAAAGTGAGGGGTGAGAAACAGAGTTAGGATTCGCTTCTACATGGCAAAGCAGCTCAAGGAACTCATTATTTAATCTCTGAACATCTTCCTATAAAATAAATAGCACTTACTGCTCAATGTTGCTGTAAGGACTCAATGAGTTAAATATGTAAAAAACAGTGACTCCGCAGAGAAGGACAAAAACACACAAACTCATTCCATATTACTTTAGATTACTTCATAGTTTTGTTTTGTTTGGGGTTTTGTTGTTTTGCTTGTTTTTTCTGGGTGAGCGTGGAGTGTGCTGAGACAGAGTGTATTTCGAATGTGCTGAAAACAGAATGTTGGCAAACCATATAGGACCGCAGAAGAATTAGTTACTTCTCCAGCTTTCTGGCTCCCTAACCACATCTTGACCTGTTTGACACCTAGACTACAACACTCACACACAGAATATACAATACACACACAATACACACACGACTTCCTTCACTCCACAAGTAGATGGATTCTCAACTTTGGGCTACCATCTCACCAATAAGTGGAAGTCCAACCCCTTCTACTGGAATAAAGCATGTTCCTTTAGCAAAATTCTCATGTCCCTTTCATTTACAGGAGAAGTCTGTCCTAACAAGTACTTGTCATCTAGGGTAGAAGCAAGGAGTTGTTGTTATGACGAAATTTCTAGTCAACAAAAGGTTAGGTCATCTATGTGGTGGAACCACTCTTCCTAGGAAGGATGCCTGACACAGGACATGGCCAACTTCCTCAGGGCAGCGTGTACCTTTAAGTGGACTTGGAAAAAAAAAAATAGTACCTTAAAGCTACCCGAGGAGAATAAAGTTGGCACTGAGTACTAGGAGAAAAACACCACTTCATCTGCTAGGACCACAAAGTTTCCCAAGTAATTTTCAGCTACGTTATACTTATCAAAAAATAAAACACAATGGATCCCTGGAAATCCTAATATATAAAAGCAAATACTCATATATTAAAATGTCAAGGTGCCTGTAGAGCCACGAGTTGAATATTTACTAGATGGATGTAAAACCCAAAACAAAGAGTCAAGGTGCTGTCCTCAGATTTCACTGTGAACAGTTTTCCCACCCCCTCCGCCTTTCTGACTTGCTAGACACACACAAAACCCATCCCAATGACTTCTGCAGTTTCATTGTTTGGAAGCTGCTGTGTCTGAATACACATCGGCATGCATTCTCCTAGGGTTCCAACATGGATTTCTGGCCTTGCACCGGTGCCAGGGATCCCCTATGATTGTTACTTGGTTGTCAGGGCATTGCTAGGTACATGAAGATGAGCTCTTCAGGCTCTCCCATCAAGAAGGTAGTGAAAATAGGAGGTATCAATACGAGGCAGTGTGTGGTGTAGACAACTCTAGTAGTAGAAATAAAATGTAATATAAAAGTAGAAGAAAGGGTGTCCCTGGTTGGGGTGAACAGGAAGGCCACAGAGTTCACTTATAGAGAGGGGACACAAGCCAACAGAAAGAGAACATGAGCTCTTGGTTGGGGCCAAGAGGCAGAAAGCAGTGGGCTGAGTATGTGATCACAGCAGTATCTGCAGGACGTGTCTGGGGATGAGTGCTCTATTGCTTGCTACAGAGTACTCGTGGAGGGGAAGACAAAAGTGTCTCTGAACAGCATTAAAAAGTCCTAGGCTATCTAGATCATCTTACAAAGCATTCCTAGGTTATGGATCCCAAGCAAAATCTGTGATGAATAATGTGACTGGCATTTGGTTTCAAGGCAGATTTGGGATAGTAGAGCTCTCTTTTTGCCATATCCTTTAAACACTTAGCAGTTCTTTGTGGTCTCCCATGATTAGCACACAGTACATTTGTGTCCACTGTATGTGCCACACCAGTGGTCCCCAACCTTTTTCATATCAGGGACCAGTTTTGTGGAAGACAACTTTTCCATGGACGTGGAAGGGGGGGTTGAGAGTTGCAGCATGAACCTGTTCCTGTTTCACCCTCAGATCATCAGGCATTAGAGTCTCATAAGGAGGGCACAACCTAGATCCCTCACATGCTCAGTTCATGCTACGGTTCACACTCCTATAAGCATCTAATGTGCTGCTGATCTGACAGGAGGCAGAACTGCAGTGGTAATGCTCGCTCACCTGCCACTCATCTCCTGCTGTGCTGCCCAGTTCCTAACAGGCCATGGACTGGTACGGCCCCGTGGTCTGGGGGGTGGGGAACCCTGAGCTACACAATTAAGTTCAAATAATTACAGAAAGTTATGGTACTGGCTTTACTGTGACCACAGCTAGACTATGATTTGGTGGCATGGGTTTTATAGATTTCAGGTATGTTGGTCTACCTAAAGAAATACAACTCACTTGCTACTGTGAATCACTTGTTATGCTTTCAAGGCTCATCTTTATGACACAGGCATGAGAAGTCACAGGGCAACCAGAGGCTGTAATGCAATCAGTACTTGAGATACAAGCAACAATCTTTTAAAAATCTCCAGCTAGAACCTCAATAATGTTACAGATGAGAATAACTGTAGGAATATATTCTGACTCAAGTCTTTTTTTAAGGAGTTGTTCAAAAAGATGACTTCTAGGATTAAAGTCAGGACTACGCCTATGCTAGAACCATGGTTCTGAACATTAGAGGAGGGACATCTGAGACTGGTGATAGTCTGGAAGCTATGAGCCTTTTTTTGGGTGGGGGGAAGTACACCGGGTTGAGAATTTTCATATATTTTAAAGTATGTGAACTTCTAGTAGACTCAAAGTTAGAATTTGTTTTAGACAGAATTTGTAAGGTTCATATGGTAGGAGAGGCAGAAATAGCCAGAAAACATTGTGAAAAATAGGAATGATACATACTAGCCTGTAACAGATATCACAAAACCACAATAATTGAAATGGCATGTTATTGGCCCAAAAAGACAAATCAATGGAACAAAATTTTTTAAATCTAGAAATAAAATCAGATATGTAAAGGGATTTAGTATATAATTAAAGGAGGCATTTTAGAATAGTAAAGTGAAGAAAAACATCTGGATGGTTATCTAAATTATCAAAAAGAAAAAAATAAAAGGGGCTCCCTATTTCATGCCACACTAAGATCTAGATTGGACAGATCAAAGACTGAATGTAAAAGCATGAAATTCTAAGAGTACTGAGGTGGAAATGCGTTTATATATACTTACACACAGTGGGTAGTTTTTTTTTTTTTTTTTTAATAAGTCACGTAAAACCTAAAAGCCTCAAAAATGGCTATATTTGACTATATAATTCAAAAACACCATAAAGTCAGAAGGCAAAAGTCAGAAAAATATTTGTAACATTAGGCAAAGTACTCATTTTCTTAATGAATAAGGAGCTTCAACAAATCAGAAATACCAGAAGAACCCCAACAGATAGGACACAAAGGACACAAACTACATCTCAAACACATAATACAGTCACAACCTTACTTAAGAGACAGGCAGATTAAAACCTCAACGTATCATTTTTATCTATCACATGGGCAAAGATCAGTAAGTCTGATGTGTGGGAATCAGACTTGTATACCGCCTGTGGGCTCTCTCTGGACATAAGACACTTAATTTTAAGGAGATATGCTCTTTGACATACGGATTCTACTTCTACTTTGAATTTTATCCTTGGTATATTTGCAAGTATACACAAAATATTCATTGGAGAATTATTTATAAAGCTATAAGTATTCACCAATAGAAGATGGCTAAATGAGCTGATGTGTTTATAAAACAACACAGAAATGCATGCAGTTGTTCCTACAGATTTAAGTATTCAGGGTTTGTTTTTGACAATTCAAGATGGCTGTTCTTTCTGTATGACTGGGAAATGCTCATCAAGACTCATTAATAGAAAAACAAGTTAATAGCAAAACTGTTAACAGCAAAACTGTTCAAGTCTATGCTTACGCAAGCATATAAAGTCTCTGGAAACATACACAGGTAGTAGTTACAGCCTGTACCAAATACTTCCTCTAGTTTGGGAGAAGTAGATTCAAAGTTAGAAGAAGAAAACTTATTTTGTACCCTTTGAATTTGGAATCTATATATGTATTAGTTGAAGAAAAATTAAAACCTTATGATCCATGTCCTAAAGCTTCTCCCTTAGGAGCCTTCTATTCATCTGTCGCCTTATTTAACTTCTTCAATTCCCATTTTCCTCCCCTCCCCCCTACATTCCGCATTCCCACATCCATGTACCAAAATTAAATACACTTGGAAGCTTCATCTCCAAGACATAAATGTTGATCTCTACAGATAAGGGGATGAACAGGGGAAGAGAGACTTTTTTCTCTAGAATGCCTTTCTGTCAAGTTTCTACTCATCCTTTTTAAAAGATGCTCATTTTAAAAACCCTCAAACTCTCTAAATCATGCAAATCCACCTCCTCTCATCTCATTCAACGTTTGTTAACCAAAAGAAAATTTTTTTTTTTTTCCAGTTTCACAGAATTGCTATTTCTCATTTCAAACATGGAGCTATCCTTGTGATACTGTTAAGTTGGTTACTGGCTACAGTTGCAAAAACTTTAACAAACACTTTTTTCAGAAATACATTATGCCTGTGGTTAGCATCTTCCATGCCAACTTCTTCTCATACATATATGAATACTGGAGTTAAATTCTGGGGGAGAAAGTCTGTATAAAAGCACAATGTGGGATATGATGAATGCCAAGTCCACGGTGGAGTTTTTCACTTTCTCAATTTACCATGATTTACACAGAGAGGAGTTTAAGCCACTGGAGACACAAATTTAGGCTGAGTGCTTAGCTCATTAGAAGAGCATAAAATAAGTCACTTGTGCCTATTAGAAAGGGATTCTTCATTGTCCCTCACTCATCCAAACAATTTCAAATACCAAAAGTACATTTTTAAGTTACTTAGACAAACACTGGTATTACTAGAATAAATCCAAGTCATAGGCTCTCAGTGTTTAGATAACACATCAGTGCTTAGTCCAACAGTTTTTAGTTTTAATTAACCACGTTAAATCAACACTGATATAATCCCCACATAAAAGAATCACGTGGAACACACATTCCCAATTCATGAAAGGCCCTGGTTAAAGGCAAATTCTAGTTAGCAGAATTAACAAAATAGAGAACAAATTAATCTGAAGCCTAGTAAATTCAAACTAAAGTGTTTGATTTCCCTTTCACTGTTTGAGAAACAGATTAATTGTATTTGCACAGTAGAAATGGAGAAAGGTGGAAACCATAATTTGTTCCTGCAGATTTGAGAATTCAGGTTTTGTTTTTGACAATTTAAGATGACCGACTATCTCAGGTACTTTCGAACTCCCTTTTCTTCTGTTATCTGACTGCAGTAAAGGTAGAATACACACACTGAAGGTAGGGGGAAAAAAAAGAGGTTTGCAGAGACAGCAGCAAAAAAAGGAAAAGACAAACTAGGCCAGAAGGTTAAACCAAGGTCCCTGAGAAAAGGTTTGATGTCTAATCTAATCATTTCCCATTGCTCAGGACAGAGCTGCTCAACGCAGATTGGTCTGAAAACCTACGTTTGAGCATTAAATAGAGGGGGGGAAAAAAGCTATTTCTAGTCCTGCTTCATAGCTTATCTAGATCTCTGGACTAGACAGTGAACTCCAGAAACACGATGAAAGTGTGAGGAACCCAAGGTGGGCTAGTAGGAGAGGCAGGTGCACAAGCTGGAGGGGAGGTAACTGTGAGCATTTACAACATTTGCACGCAGGTCTTTGGTCAAAGCAACACTAATTCTTATTTTGTGCCTGGCATTAGACATAGAAACTGTCCACAAGGTTCTTGGTATGTGTGGAGACATACATTTATCAAGTTAAGGACTGCATATATCTTAAGTCTAGGTCTGTGATCTTTAACATGAAAGCTATAGAAATGATTGTCTAGAAAATTTCAGGAAAATGCTCAGGCTTGAACTAAGGCTCTCAGCTATTGAGGGCTTTCAGCAGTCCAGAGGCAATTAAGCATTACCTTCTTCTGACCCTTCTGAGGGTTTATGAATACAAAAGAAAATCAAACCCATTTCAGCATTCCTTTGGTGACAAATTCTCTTTCACAGTTTCTGGATGTTACCTCAAATGTGTGGTTCTTCCCAGTAAAACTTTCTAACCCAGGGTAACAGCTGGAATCTTGGGCAATGGACCAAGCCTGGTGGCAGACTCCAAGAGGAGTGTGTACACAGAACAAAGACACCTGTGGGCCCTGGCTCCTGGCCAACAGGGGACCCGTGCACCTGTGGCTCTTCCCACACATCTTCCACACAAACCGCTCCGCCGTGTACAAGAGGACGCTTTAGACAAAAAGAGACCATTCCATTATATATGAAAACCTGGAGAATTTAAGCAGAAATAAAAGTGGTGGCAATATACTTCATGCTATCCTATCCCACTCTTCCCTTAGCAAGAGTGAATGAGAACCACGACTCTGAGACTATTTCTTATTCACTTGTGAAATGAAGAGTGTAGAGGTGTGTGTCAAAGCAAATGAAATAGTACTCAGTATGAGCCACTTCACATCAATTCCCATCTAATCCTCATAGGCACTCTAAGGAAGCTACAACTGTCCCTTTTTCACAAATTAAGTAATAAGGTTCAGAAAAGATTAAGCGAATTGACCCCAGGTCCTCAACTGCAAGACTAGTGTCTGGGAATTAGTGACTCCCTCCCACCAAGCTCAAGGTCTGCCATGGTGGATGGGAGGTGGACACAGAGTGACAAGCACATGTCACAACCCACATGTGCACTGGGATCACCAGTTCTCAAAGCCACTAAAGTGATCTTTTCTAAAACAGACATTATTGGTCCTAACAAAAAAAGGACACAGCAACCTTCTGTTCACTATGTAACCGTGACACCTAATCTTTCCATTGCCCCATCCCCACCATATGCACTGAAGATAACAAAAGCTCAAGTCAGTCTTTACTCTCTCCTTTTGTGCAGATTCCAGTTAAGCAAAAGGTGCCAGGTGGCTTAGAGGTGCTCCCCCCCACCCGGCCAGAGACACCAAGGAAGATAATATATTGCCACAGTGTGTAGGAAATCCCACTTCTCAGTAGGGGAGCACATCAATTGTTTCATAATATAAACGTCTAGTTCTGCCCACATCCTTTTCTCCGGCAGGTGCTAATATATGCAGAGCCCTCCAAGGGCTCTTCATATAGCGGTAGCCACAGCCACGGCCAGGGGACACCAAATGTGACTAGATGTTTAGCTGGGTACCCTAATGAGCCACCAAACTATTTTACAACATCACAAATAGGCAGTAAAACAGTGCTTTCAGGGCTCTATCTGGATCAATCATTTGATTCCTATAACAACCCTATAAAAGATACCATTCCCCCTACTCCCCCACTTACAGATGGGAAAACTGGAGAACAGAGAGGATGTGCAAATTGTAAACTGTCCAAGGATGTACTGCTGGTGAGTAGCAGAAAAGGAATTTAAGAGTCTTCCTAAAAGGTGGATAGCTTTGGTGGGGCAGGGAGCTTGAAGAACAGCTGGTTGCGCTTAGGTGGTCAGAGGAAGGAGATGGCAATAAGTAGAAAGAAAAGGAAGGAAGGTATAAAGATTTTTTAAAAATAAGATTCTAGGAAAGAAGTTTGGCTAGACCACTAAGGTCACCTGAGTGAGGTAAGGCCACATGGCAAATTCTAAAAGCAACGGACAAGCATTTAGAACTGAAGTATCTAACAACTGTCAGCACAGAAACTCCAGGCTGGAGCCACCAGAACTGAAAGTGATTAAGTGTAGAAATGCTCTTCGTTATGCTACTATTTGTTTTAAAGGAACAATGGCTGGGAGAGGAAGGCCTAGGATCCCAACTTCCCAGCGCGCTCCAAGATGCTGGCTACATTGCAGAGCAGTGGTTTTAGAGAAACCAAGTCCAGAAGAGAGAGAGAACCCAAGAGTGGAAGGTGCTGGGACAATTGCCTTGCTGAACTAGCAACAAGAGGAAAAATTAATGGCACAGGAGGGAGATGATCAGGAATGGGCTGATCCTGATCCAGAAAATAAAGGCGTGCTGCTTTGCTCATGGAATAAAGGAACAACTACTGAGACTCGCTCTGATGGCTAGGAGATCAGAGTGTTGACAGGCTGATGAAGCAACAGAACAGGACACAAGCTGCAGTCAAGATGGCAACCTTCTCAGATCAAAGAAGCCAATAACCCAACTGAGCTACAGAGAAATGGTTGATAAATTTGCAGCAAGTGACCAGGACTTAAAGGGCCAGCCCAGGAAGGAGAGCTGGAACAAAACTGAAAGCAGAAAGTCTGGAACCTACACAGGACCTCATGAATGCTGAACCTGAGACCGGACACTGTCACTTCCCCCACCCGCATGTAGTTTGACCCTTGAGATTCTTTCACTCATAAGAAAAGAGCCAGGCGCTTTGAATGACCAAGGACCTCGGTCGTTTTGCTTGGCATGTGCAGCAGCAGCAGATAATTGGGCAGAAAGGAGAAAAACCAGGGTCAGCACGGATATGGCCTTCTGAAAAAAATAATCCTCCCTTACTCCTTGAATTCCTTGGGGGATGAAGGCCAGAAGTTATCTAGGAAGGGTTTGGAGGCAGTCTGAGGAAGCCTTTTGTCTGCCAGCTCCTCCCTAGGGCCTGACCCCCCAGTAAGGGAGGGGGCCACATTCTGGAGACTCCTCCACAGCCCCAAACACATGAAAGTTACAGATAACAGACACTCGAGTGTTTCATGTACATGGAAAAGAAGCTTAGAGTATGAATGGCCTGAAGCAATAAAACCAGATAAAAATAATGCTTTACTTTTTAAAAGGCCAATAAAATATATTCTACGCTCACTATTTTTCCAAGACGCTATTTTTACAGTTGCCCACTTAAATGCCCACAACACATTCTACCTGAGTTCAAAGAAATAACTGCCCCAGGCCACAAAGCTGTGCCCAGAGAAAACATTTCTAAGTCAGTGACACAACAAACCCCACAGTTGGTCTTTTCTCACTCTCAGCTCCATCACATCCAGCCAGAGTCTCATTCTGTTTTCTCAAGGTTATCATCATCCTCCAGCCATTTACCAATGATGTTTACTAGAGTCAAAAAATTTGGTTAGATTCCCACAGGAGCTATGGAAAGCAGCCCTGGACTGAAACCCAGGCAGGCCACAGAACCGGGCTGTGATCTCGGCTGTCTAAGGGGCCTCCATAAATTCTCACTTCTCACTGAGAAGTGAGAAGCCAACACACAGTCTGAATGGTTATCACTGGGGTCCGTCCACAGACACCCACCAATGACAACTCCAAATGGAAAGCTCTTTCCCACCTTTGCAAATAGGATGCTTAAGCAAATGTGGGTGTAGAGATAACGCTGGAAGAACCAACGCTGTGGCCGCAAAACAGCAAACAGAATCAAAACACTGGCCCAGATATTACAACAGGGGATGCCACACAAGTTCAAGTGTTGAAAGGAATACTCTGACGTGGTTGCAAATGGAAATATTAACAAGGTCAGAACACAGACATCTTTAGATGGAAGCTGGGCATAAAAGCCTTGATTTTTTTCCAAGGTGTCAGCATGAAGTGCTACACACACAACTCGAAATGGAAATAATCCTTGTTGCTACTTGGTAACTACCTTCCCACCATCAACTGCTTCTTTCTAAATCAAAGGTGTTACTGGTCTGAATTCATTTAAAGAGCTCCCCAAAGAGAGCCTGCCTTTCTGTTCTAGAGATTGCCTAGACTTGAGAAAAATGAGATGATTCCTACGGAGGAGACTGCTTACTGTAAGAATGACTCAGTTTACATGCAATCCACAGGGTTTAAGAGCTGACAGCCTCCCTCGGGGTTTCATCAAAGGCTGCTTCCACGGGCTACTTTACCATCTAACTCTCCAGCCTACAGCTTTAAACAGTTGTCCAAAAGGAAGACCTCAGTCAGTTAAAAGTCCTGTCTAATCACTAGCAGCTTCCCTGGCTGGGCCTTATCAGGAAAGGGACAAGCAACTCTTAGTTCCTCAAATGCCACCCTTATCATACGTTAGACCATAAACATACCCCGTTCACATGTGTCTAAGTGTGAGCTGACCTCCATTTCAGAGCAGATGCTAATTACAGGCACAGTTCAGTCCAAGTTTGGGTTTTGCATGGGGCCTTCCCTTAGGAGTTGGCATTCAAGTTGCAGGTTCCGGGCCTCCAGGTACTGCGCACAGCAGCAGCCCATGTTTAGCATTTATCAAGTAATTAATGTGCTGTCACTAGACAGCTCAAACACTTTTGACTCGAATGTTATTTCCTCTTGCAATTTCACTCAAATTTTAATTGTCGATAAAATTTAATTGTTGATAAACTGAGTCCTGGTCCCCTGCCAGTCTCAGAAGATTTTATCAGCAGTTCCTTGAAATTCTATTGCCTTATTATTATTCTCTAAGAAACTATAAAAAACGAGAGAATGGGCACTGGGCTAGGAATCCAACACCACGTGTTTTAGTGTCAAGTCTGACGCACAGGGTGAATGACTGTCAGTAAGTTAGCATAACTGACTTTCCTTTCACTCTTTCAAAAATGTGCGTGCCTACTGTGTTTTGAGCACTGCTCCAGAGCTTGTGATACCCTGGGAAGAAAGAGCCAAAGATCCCTGGCCCTGTGGAGCTTATATCCTGCTTCACACTCGCCTTCCATAACTTTGGGTTGTTAACTCTTGCCTCCCACACATGCAGAATCAGAACTTGAGAGTGAAACATTTTTGCTGATGGTCTAGGCTTATGCTGCCCAATACGGTAGGCACTGCTATAAGCGCACACACACACACTGGATATCAAGGATATGATAACAGGAATGTAAATTGTCTCATTTAGATTTTTTATATTGACTACATACTGAAATGATGAAATTTGATAGGTAGATTAAATACACTTACTAAAATGGATTTCATTTTTCTTGGACACAGGGTCTTACCCTATTGCCAAGGCTAGAGTGCAGTGGTTCGATCACAGCTCACTGCAGCCTTGACCTCCTGGGCTCAAGCAATTCTCCTGCCTCAGCCTCCTGAGTAGCTGGGACCACAGGCATGTGGTCACTACACTCAGCTAATTAAAAAAAAATTTTTTATATATAGATGGGGTCTTGCTGCGTCATACAGGCTGGTCTTGAACTCCTGGACTCAAGGGATCACCTGCCTCAGCCTCCCAAAGTCCTGAGATGGCAGGTGTGAGTCACTGCTCCTGGCCAAATTTCACCTACTTCTACTCTTTAATGCGACTACTAGGAAGTGAATAGTGTCTCTCATATTTTTACTGGAAAGCACTGATCTAATTTATTGTCCTTATTATAATGAAGAAGCTGAAGGCTGAAGAGGTAAAGGCTCTGCCAGGACCAGAGCCCAGGTCTCCCCACAGCTAAAGTCAGCCTCAGAAGCAGAGGAGGTAAAAAGATGACAAACAGCCTGGGCGCAGGAGATAGCAGCAGCGCTAGCTCCAGCTGAGCTAGCTGTAAGCAAGCCTCTAGACACGTATCAGGCACTCGATGAGTGTATGCGTCATCTCTGCTTCTGGATCAGTCCTCTTTCTGCTACTGCTGCGCTGCAGTTATTCCACAGGAATGGCAATTGAAACTGCCCAAGTCCCTACAGCAGTGGCTAGCTGTGGAGATCCTAATGCCCATCTCTAACTACGACGAGCAGAGGGCAGTGATGGATAGACCGTGTTTGGGGATCAGGGGCAGGCAGCCAGGCAAGGTGGAGGATTACCTCTTCTATCTTTGTAAGGGCTAAACAAGTTGAGAGACACTTACGGCAACATAAGAGGGTGTGGGCAGGTTCATGGATAATTTTCTTCTCAAAATGTTTTTATAGGAGGCTAAGTATGGTAACAGTATGGGACTTCGTGCTTACCCAATCAAAGATAAAATTTAAGAACTAGAAAAGAAGGTAGAAGGCAGAACTGTAAGAAAGTATTGGCCGGACGCAGTGGCTCATACCTGTAATTCCAGCACTTTGAGAGGCTGAGACAGAAAGATCACAAGGTCAAGAGATCAAGACCATCACGGCCAACATGGTGAAACCCCACCTCTACTAAAAATACAAAAAATTAGCTGGGTGTGGTGGCGAGCACCTATAGTCCCAGCTACTCGGGAGGCTGAGGCAGGAGAATCGCTTGAACTCATGAGGTAGAGGTTGCAGTGAGAACGGATCGTGCCACTGCACTCCAGCCTGGTGACAGAGACTCCGTCTCAAAAAAACAAACAATCAACAACAACAACAAAGTATTAATGAAGCGAGGTATGAAATGAGCGGGTCCTCAGATGGGATAAATTCAGTCAGAAGCCTGTGGGAAGGGCCTGAAGCTGGACTCAACGTTTGGCGAGAAAGGAGTAGCATTCCTTTGTGCAGATATGAGTATCTGTTCTGTGAGGCAAAGGAGGGCAGTCAGGGAGACTCTGCCATGGGGGCGGTCAAGAGTAAAGAGTCAGAAAGGCACGGTCTTGAAGAGGAGGCTCAGCTTCCAGAGGTGCAGGCAGTCCCTGTGCGCTTGGATGGGGTTCCCAATGCACGGACTGTAGAACTAGCCAGAGGCAGAGGAGGTGGACTCACTTACTGCCCTCATCAAGTTGCTGTCTACGGGCCCCTAAACCAGGTCAGTGATGACAGTGGGAAACAATAAAAAAGAGAAAGAATCAGCAGAACTAGCAACTGCGTGAACAGAGAGAAAAGGCTGAGTGAGCCATGTGAGGCTGGTGTCAGGGAGGGTGGGAAGGATGGGAAGTGCTTAAGGGAGTGGGTCTGGAGCTCAGCTTGAGGAGTTTCAGCTGTCGGTCAATTAGCTCGTCACTGCCCCTCAGCTCCAAACCTATACGCCTGTGGCCTCTACTTAAAAGGACTCAGCCATTGGCCTGCCTGCCTCAGTCCACCAGGAGAACACCCACTTCAAGTACACCTCCCTCTTTGCAAGCCGCCAACTGAACATGTATCCAAATGACAGAACACCTTCTGTTCTGTGTGCCAGGCCAGCTCTACAAGCAGGCACTGGGGAGTCCGCAGCGAGCACAGATCCCGCTTTCCGGCGCTCATAATGCCAGTGGCTGAGACTAATGAGAGAAATCAGAGTGCCTCGACTGTGTGATAAAGCCAGCCCAGCTCCTCTCGCATCCAGAGCTCTTCCAGAGGCATTTCCAAACACCATTGCCTTGGCGTCCTCAGCACCTGGCACTAACTACTGCCTAGGAAGCACTTAACTACTTACTGACTCAATCACGGTTATCCAAGAAATAAACAACACTCCATGCAGTTCTGTGACCAAGACTCCAAGGCTTTAGTCTCAAGCTCCGAAACTAAAAAACATCCTACATGGAGAGAGTTGCTTAACATCAGCAATTTTTTTTTTTCATATTTTTTTTCCTGTTGTTCCAAGAAGTTTTCAAACAGTTCTAGAACAGACTGTAGGGGTCAGCTGTACAAAATCTATTAATTCTAAACAATTCTTAAGGTTTCCTTACCTAGTTGAGCTATATAAAGATGCTTCCTCTAAACTATTTGAATTCCAAAATGTAAGCTTCTTTATGAGGCCTGCAAGGAAAGCGTAAAAACGTTTGAGAGATCTTACCGCCTGAAAACATGACAAGAAATCAGCAGTACTAATGTACTCAAGCAGCTTTAAACACATGAACATTTCTTTAAACACAGAGGTGTCTGCTTCATTATAATACAATTTATGCCAATTTAATGTACATTTATAGTCAAAACATCAAGATGGCAGGAAGCATTTTCCTACAGTACCTTGTTTACCTCAATGACAACACAAAAAGCAACAGACCTTATCTAACCCAAGTAATGTTTTATTCCAAGTAACCTCACATTCCACATTACTCCTTAACTCCTAAACACACACACATGCACACAAAATAGCAGATACACCCAGAGACAGGTGTGAAACCAAGAAATCCCAAAACACAAGTTTAGCTTAACTCATGAAACTAGTTTTGGGCTTCCACGACTCCTCTCGGTAATACAAAACAAAACAAAACAAAACAGAAAAGGTTCAACTTATCCACTGAGAGCCTTTGGGTTGCCATTCTTTAGTAGGTAACTCCATGAACACAACATTGACCGGAGACAAAAGATGAAGACAGGGTCCTACGTACTTTAGCAGTAAAAACAAGCCTTTTAATGAAGTTTTAAAATTTTCTATCACATGTGTCTGGTTAAAGGTACTGTGAAAACACGTGCACTACCGTCCACTTTTAAGTTATCTTTACCGCTGCGCTGTTCCTTGGACTTTCAGAAATATGAGGAATTCTGTTGTCTGACCGGCAGTGCAAGATGTGAATGATCTGCCCCGGCTTTGAACACAGGAGGATGTGGGCTGAATGTGTGCACTATGGGGAGATACGGCTGAGTGGGGACGGGCTTCTGGAACTCAGGAGATTTCGGTGCCTACCTGTGCTCACAGTAGAACAGAAGAAACCAGGTAGAGACAGCCACAGGTGCACAACTAAGTCATGCTCCCTTTGCCAAGCAGGCCAAGAGCCAAATCCTTTCCTTCAGAGTTACGTGAATTTAATCCCTGGATACAAGGTAGGTATTGTGGAAAAAACAGCATAAGGAATATGGCTGTTAATTCTATGTGCTCACTAAAGTTGCTTATGAAATTAGGGACCTTTGTTTTGGTAACAATTTAGAGGCCTCCTGGCAGAGTTTTTTTTTTTTTTTAAACTTTGTTATGGGAGTACACCCCCCCCTCCACGCGCCGCCCCGTATAGCTACCTGAACAATTATATACAATATATCAAAATCTTCCTCGAAACTCTTTATTGGGAATATATGTACTCTAAAGCTATGGGTATACCTTAAGAGAAAAAGTTTGTTATCTGAAATAAACTAAGCTTGACTCCAGAGATCATTTTCCATCTTCACAAACAAGGATGTCAAAGGACAGAACCCCTGCAGCCCAGCTCAGAGGTTTCCCTAAAAGCCCAGAGAAAAGTCAGCATTCTTTACTCCCCATCCCCCTCCCCCTTTAACACTGCAGGGCCTAACGTGGCTGGTCTCACACCCTCAATGATACCCTTGGGGATTTAAGACAGTAAAATTCTGGGTAAGCTCTCCTACCACTCTTGCGGCTGCCCAACTTACTTCCTGGCTCACTTCCTTGCCAAGTTACTCACGTTGAAAGGTTGCTGTGGCCAACAACGGTCACCCTCCTTCCTGCAGGCAGAGGGCAGCTGAGCCAGCCAGGAGTGTACTTTGGGAGGATCTAATCACCCTAACTTTATTTCCTGGGCTGGTTCAGTCTCCTAACCCACCTACAAAGTAACCTGAAGACCAAGTTGTCACAATACGAATAATTATGCACATAGTATTTATAAAAGCTTTCTTACTATAAGCGCATTTAAGCACTTCATTTGTATGCACTTTATATCTCCGTAAGAAAACAAATGTTAAAAAGGAAGCAGGCCCCGACTTAATTAAGCCAGGGAACTTGTTAGAGCCCTACGAACGCCTACCTCCGGACAAAAAAAAAAAGGGCGAAGGGGAAAGCAGCTGACACTATCCCTCCCGCACGTCCAGCCCTAACAGTGGGTTCTCCAGAAGCTCGCCAGGCATTCATTTCTCCAGGGAAACGCCCTTACTTGGAGGTAGCGCTGCTTGGTTCTCTCGCCCGCCGGCGTTGAGTGCAGGTGTGCAGGCTACCAACCTGTATTCTTCAGATAAGTCACCCTCCTCCGAGACTCGCCTCCCACCCTGCTCCCTCCTGCCTCGCTACCAGTACGAAGGGAGTCCCCGAACTGCGACACCTCCCGGGGCAGCCGCACCGCTATCCGTCCGAGTCGACCCTCTCGCCGTGGCTTTTCACCTACGCAGTAGGCAAGTTTCATTTTCAAAAGGGGAGGAAGCAGGTTTCACAGACACCGCATTCCCGAGAAGTTTCCGAGAGACGCGCACCGCACAAGTCACTGACTTGGATCCCTTTGCTGCTCATGGTGTTCACAGTCGAGTGAGTGCATTAAACTTAAGGATCTCCGCCCTTCTCCTTAAAACCCAGGACTTGGCAATGAGCCTAGGAAGCGCCCCTCCCCTCCCCAACCAGATCCAAGCCCCGGACCGCTGCGTCTCCAACTGCGCCTAGTAAAACCGCCGAATTCGAATTCGCCGCGGGCCGGCGAAGGTGTGCGCGCCAGCGGGAGCGTCGGGACGAGCCCGAGGGACTGCAAGCCAGGAAGGGGGGCAGGTGCGTCGTCTGATCCAGGTAGGAGCTGAGACGCAGATCACACACTCTTCGGACGCCCTGCCTGCGCCCAGCCAGCGCGCAGCCCGCAGGACGCGCGGAGCAGGAGCTCGCTGGAGTTTGCCAAGCCCCAGGTCTCTGGAAAGCTGTAGTTCCCTCTCGGAGCGTCTCTTCTGGCCCTCTGGGACCGCTGTGTCAGGGGCGGGGGTCCTCGAGGGAGCAGGAGGGGAAAGGAGCACCGGGTCTCGGCACCTGTCCGCAGCTCCCCTCGGGTCCGCCTGCCCCCTACCAGGCTGGGCAAAGACCTGAGCACCGCTTGCGGGTGGCGGACCCCCGCCAGAGCAGAGCTCGCGGCTCACGGGGGCTGCCGCCGCATCCCCGCACCTTTAGAGAAGGGGATCGTGGACTCACCTGGGCGATGGAAGAGGAGGCAACAGAGGCAGGTCCTTGGCGTGGGCAGGCCCCAGCAGGAGCAGCGCGACCTCTACAACCCCCAGGCAGCGGCACCAAGTGAGCCGCCGCGCCGCCGCCCCCTCCGTTCTTATACGGCGGGACCACGCCCCCGTCCCCGCCCCTGAGCCGCCCTCCCGGGGGAGCCAGGGGCGGGGCGGGGCGGAGCCAGTCCTCTCGGGACCCTTCCGCCGGCTCCTGACGGCGGGGGCGGGGCGAGGGCTGCCCTCTGATTGGCTCCTCGGGTGAATGGTTGCCAAGAGACGAGTAAATCCTCAGCTGCGGGAAGGGGCGGGGTGCACAGGGAGGCAGCACTGAGCAAGCGCAACAGAGGGGGCTGCGTCGACAACCCCTTAACTTCGGAGTTAGTGGGACACCTTTCTTTTTGCTTAGTACGCTTTTCTGCCATTCCTACCGCATAACTCTCTCTCCCCCAGGCTTTTCCCATGTCCATCCTGTTCTCTCGCAGGCCGGTTTTTCTTCCGACTCTCTGGGGATTTTCGCGTTGGTTCTCCCTGCCCCCAGGAGTGAGGCGGCTAACGCCCACACCTACCTCCGGTGTGTTTTCGAGGTCGGAAAAAACTTATGGTTTCTGGGCCCTGGGCACCTTTCAGATTCCCCAAGCAAACTGGCTGGGGGTGAAGGCGTGGTCTTCGGGGAGAGAGCGCCGGCGGCTCTCTGGCCCCGGGGACCACCTGTGTGCAGTTAGTGGGACGAAGGGCCTCGGGGAGTCCATCGCCAATGTCGACAGCCGCAGCCGCTTCGGCCCCACTCGGAATGCCACAGCACTTGGTCCAGTGTGTTACATAACATGCAGGCAGGGCTTGGACACCATCCATTCATTCCATAGCGAGTGGTTTACAGCCCAGGTTCTGAATTCAGACTAATCTGACTTGAGATCTCCATTCACCACTTAAACTTTCTGTAAGGCCTTAGGCAAGTAAGTTAACCAAACCTCCAAAAACCTGCGTCTCCTATCTGTAGGACAAGACTAAGAATGAGACAGCTTTGTAGAGTTATATAAGTATTAAGAAAATACTTGGGAAACAATTAGTGCAGTGGCTAGTGCCTGTTAGAAAGTGTGTGGCAAATGCTGTATGTATCAGATAGTAGCCAATATTGGACAGTGTTATTCATGAATAGACATTATTGTACTTGGATTGATCCTCTACTAGGTGCTGGGGAAAAAGATTCCTTCCCAGATGCAGTATTTACATCTCCTCCGCCCTCTTCTCCCATCCCTGCCTGAAATAAGTATGGTCCTCCTGTCTGTCAGACTTTGAAGAGTTCTCAAATACGTCTTTCCCAGTGAGGGAGAGGTGAGTGAGTATCCAGGAACTTAATGGGATAGGACATCAATATGAGTGCTTACAGGGAAAGCCAGTGATTCTATTGCTAGACACGAAATCAAGACATACGATCTAATTTTTTGTTTTTTTTTTTTTTTTTTTTTTTTTTTTTTAGGTATAACACTCAGTAAAGTGCACAAATCTAAAGTGTCCAGAATGATAATTTTTTACATATGCATACACCCATGTAACTGCCACCCACATCAAGATGTGGAACCTTTCCAGCTCATTCCTGCCCCTTCCCATTCAGTATCCCACAAGGGTTACCACTATTTTAACCTCTGTCACCATAGATTAGTTTTACCAATATTTGAACTTGATATGGATGAAATACATAACACGTAAACTTTCATGTCTGGCTTCTGTTGCTCAACAGTGTGTGTATGAGATTCATCCATACTGTTGTGTGTAACAATGGTCCATTTTTCACTACTGTGTATTACTTCATTATATAAATATTCAATGATTTGTGTACTCATCCTACTGTTGGTGGACATTTGAGTTGCTTCATGTTTCTGCCTTTCATGAAGCTGCTGCAAACATTCTTACATGTCTTTTGGTGGACATAGCATTCATTTATGTTGGGTATATATATACCTAGGATTGGATTCCTGGTTCATAGAGTGTTCACATATTAAACTTTAGATACACTGCCAAATATAACAATTTAGGTTCCAACCAGTGATATGAGATTTCCGGTTGTTTCACATCTTTGCCAGTATTGGTATTTTCAGTCTTTTTAATTTAGAAAATGGGGGGGGATGTGTATTTCACTGTGATTTACAATTGCATTTGTTTTTTTTGTTTTTTTTTTGTTTTGATGATCAAGGATGTTGAGCAATTTTTCAGATGCTTATTGTTCATTTCAATACCCTTTTAATAAAGTGTCTGTTCAAGTCTTTTGCCCATTTGTGGGGAGTTGTTTGTCCTAATGTCTATGAGTTCTTTACATATTCTGAATATGAGCCCTTTGTCCAATATGTGTATAACAAATATCTTTTCCCAGTCGGTGTTGACTTTTAATTATTTTAATGTTATATTTTGATGAACAGAAGCACTTAATTTTAAAGACATCTGAAATATTAATCTTATCTCTTATGATTAGTGTTTGGTATGTCCTGTTTAAAATAATCCTAAGCCCCTAAAAATAATCTTCTTTGTTTTCTTCTAAGAACTTCATTGTTTTAACTTTCACTATCTGTAAGGCCTTGGGCAAGTAACTCAACCATCCTTCCATGAACTTCCAACCACAATAAAGTTAATGCAAATTATTACATTGGCCTTTGGACCATTTCTACTCCTTCAGGACAAGACTAGAAACCTAGCACAGTTCGCCTCAAGGTAGAACACAGGACAGAAATTCTTAACCTAACATTTGACCCAGCATGGTTTAGTTCCACCTTTTCCTGGGTGAAATTTTGTTCAACTTCCTGAACAAAATTATTCTGTGGTAGGTAAGAGGTGAGAGCTAAGAGCCAGAAAAGAAACTCATTATATGTGAGTTCTCAAATATATATACATGTTTATATGTATTTTTTTCCTTGGGCCCCTTTTTATCCCTGATGCATTAATGGACTTTTCTATAATTTTGTTTCAGGGTGTTTTTGTTTTGTTTTGTTTTGTTTTTTTGATACACTGTGTTCTTTCTGCCTCATAAAACTGGCATCCTGGAGCTGGAAGGAGTCTTAGAAAGTGGCCAAGTTCTGCCCATTGGACATGGAACCACATATTGAAACTCTTCTTCCTGGATTATTGGTGCCTCCTTCTTGCCAAATTCCAGCCCCTGCTGAGCACATCCAATCAGAATGGTTTAAAGACCTTTTTTGCATTCTGAGTGATTCACTGGCTTCACTGATTTATACCTAGGGAAACCGAGGACAAAACAGTCTTTAAAATGCAAGCGTACCTCACTTGTAGTGATGATCCTGAAAGAGTTTTCTGTCTCAATAGATTCTTATTTTAAATACTTCAGAAAAGCAAAGAAATTCTATCATAGTCCTACTGTAAGTCAAGAAAGACCTTTTGTATAGTGTCTAGTTATCTCCTGATCTATCAGTTTCTTTGAGCTATTTCTTAAGTCTTGAGTTTTTTGTAATAAAAACATTACAAATGTTTATTCAAATGCGCTCATCTAAATATTTTATCTTTCTTGAAATGATTTTTACGTGAAGTTCTTATCCACATTTAACATACATGTAGAGAAGTACACCACTCATAAGAGCACAGCTCAATGAATTTTCGCAAACGGAATGAACCTGTGTTGCTAGCATACAGATCAAGAAACAAAGGAACATCAAAGCATTTGTGGACATATTTTAAAACCGTCACAGTGGCACTGTGTACATCCTAGTGAGTTTCTGGTGGGGCAAAGACATGACTTGGCTTTTCCATTCCCACCTACAACTCTCACCAATAAATCTCTCTCTCTTCTCTGGCTCCTGCAGTCCGATATTTTTCTCGGGTGTTGCAGAAGGAGAACTGGGTTTGGAATAAAATGGTGTAAGTTTTATTTGGAGCAAGTTCCAGAAGTAATGGAACCTAGAGTCGGTCATATTTGGTGGGACAGGAAGAGAGGAAGGGGCTGCATCTTCAGGCATGGCTGTAGCAGCAGGCTCAAGCAGAGCATGGCAGCAGAGGCACTGCCACCAGAGCAGCATGAAGGGGTAAGGTAGGGATCCAGAAGGGGAATGGGAGTGATGGTGGCAGTGCCAGGGAAAAGGTGATGCCAAATATAAACAGTGCTGACTTTATCCCTCCAATCTAGATGTCTCTAGACTCCTTTCCTGCCCACCCCACTAGCAGTATGTCCCTGGAGAAAGGATGTAGACTTGAATGAGACAGCGGGCAAACCTTTTTTCAGGCAAGGTGAAACCTTAGACAAATCGCTTAACATCTCTGAGTCTGAGCTTCTTAATCCAAAAATGGAAATGATAACAGCAGTTAGCCTACCTGCTTCGTGGTGTCTGGTTGCCAACCTTGTACCCCTTTTTCATTTCACTGTCAGGACACCTTGGGAAGCAAGTCAGATGAGAGCAGAAAAGGGTAGATTCTGAATACCTTGCTGTGGCTACCATCACTTCTAGGGCCCCAGATTTCTTATCTAAGGATTAACATTTTTTCAAATCTCCCTTCTGGGAAAAGGGATTTCATAAAAATGCAAATTGTGAATTGATTATTTCATTATATCTCATGATCAACCACTGGGTCCACTCTGAACCTGCCTTATATTTAGGCCCAGGATGTCTTTCCCACCATCCTGCCAGAATGCCTGAAGCTCCCAGCACTGGAGTCCATTCCTGTTGGGGAAGAGATTCTGGTCATTCCCACATAGCTTGCCAGAGGAAGAGTACAGCCGACTGCCAGGGATGGCCATCTCCCCTAACATGTGTCATTCTCAGTGTTCATACGCTGGTCTTCCAGTCCTCGTATCAGTCTTGATTCTTAGTTGTCAGC
This sequence comes from Chlorocebus sabaeus, assembly GCF_047675955.1. Taxonomy (NCBI): domain Eukaryota; kingdom Metazoa; phylum Chordata; class Mammalia; order Primates; family Cercopithecidae; genus Chlorocebus; species Chlorocebus sabaeus. The sequence goes on from NC_132923.1 coordinate 19,017,139, forward strand.
ACTCAAAAATGACTCTGGCTGATTTAAGCAAAATGGAATTTATTTCCAAGATATTGGTGAGCCCACAGAATTAGCAGAATAGCTGGAGAACTTGGCCAATTGACTCTGCCACCAGAAACAAGGTCGAAAAATCATACTGTGGAACTGGCCCAGGAAAACACCATGAAGGACATAGGCAGCCTTGCCACTCCTGTCTCTGGAAACTGGATGTAATTGTCTCTGCCACCACACTGTCACCTGTAGATAGTGGGAGTCTCTGTGAACCTGTGTCCCTGCTTCTTCCCATCACTGGTTTCTGATTCGAACCCAGAGTGGGTGGGATTCTCTCAAATCAGCAGAGCCCAGATGGTATGGCCAAGCCCCGGCTTGGCTGCAAAGAAGGCTGGTGAACAGATCATCTGATATTTTGAGCTTTAACTCTGGGAAGTAGACTTTGCCTCTTAAAGGTAGAGGATTCTCTAAATAGAGGAAGGAGGTTCAGATGCTGGATGGCCAGAATACGCACATCTCTCTTCCAGCCTTCCGCCACAATCTCTTGTGAGCATTGCCTAAACAAATTGGCATTCTTTATTCCAGCTAGCTGTGGGACACAGATGCAGACAGGATTCCGAAGCCTCTGCATCTGAGGGCCAGAAAAATGGACTCTTGGGAAGCTCCTAGGAGGGACACCATCCAGCTGACCTTACCCTGCCAATACTTTCTGCTCTTGGCCAGGTGACACTTTTCCTCTTCAGAATTCCTAGAATAGGCACTCAGCGAATATCTGATGGGAAAAAAAAAAAAAAAAAAAAAAAAAAAACAACCAGAAAGAAAAAAGAAAAAGAGAACTTGGGTAACCACCCCTCCCTCAGGTCCTGGGATCTATCCCTGGCTCTGTGTGATATGGTTCACTTCACTGCTGTGGGCTTCAGTTTCCCCATCTGTTTAAAAAAAAAAAAAAAACCAGCTTGACTAGCCTGCAGTGCCTTCAGCTCCAGCAGTGAGCGTCAAGGAGCTAAAGGGTGTGGGGCTGTGCCGCCCACGGTGCTTCATGGAGTTGGCTGCACATAATGACAGTGTCCCAGAGCTGGCGCTTGTGTAACAGGCGGATTTACCGAGAGGGGACGACTGTTTGCTCAGCAGCCGAGAAGTCTATAATTAGACTGTCACAACATCAGCAAAAGTACAGGATCAATGTAATCAGAGAAGAAATGGAAAAGAACACGGCATCAGTAAAAGCCTCCAGTGGTTCCCCGTGGTTTCCGGAGCACTAATCACCCAGGCGAGGTTCAATGTCCCGCTTGTGGGTTTCCTCCTGGGTGACGACCAGGTTGGTTTAGGCCTGCTCTGCCTGCCCCTCTCAGCAGCCTGGTGCTCCCCCTCCTCTCTCCCTTCTCCACTCCCTCTGCGCACTGAGTCTTAGCGATGAGGGGCCAAAAGATACAGGACTTGCACCCCAAACTCTGTGGCCCAAGCACCTCTATTCCTCATGATGTGCGTGGTGGGAGGAGAGGGGAGGGAGGAGAACCAGTCGCTTTAAAATGCAGATTCCAGGGCCTCATCTCAGCCCTATTGAATCAGAACCGCTGGGGGAAGAGCCCTCGTATCTGCATTCTCAGACGATTCTATGCATGCTAAAGCTTGGACACTGCCAGGCTAAGCCACCCTCCTGCTGGTGATAGACTCTCCCTCTTGCATCTATTCTGTACCTGGTGTAGTTAGAGCACAGTCAGGCTGCAGTGAGATTCAGGGTAATCCAGGTTAAAGGCCTTCCCAAAGTCAGGGAATGATAATGGGCTGCTTATTTCCTTTCTAATCACATTAAGAATTTAGAGGTGCCAACACGCTCCTCTCACTAATCCTCGTGGCGTCTGAGCCAGGGGTAGTGTCTAATGTCATTAGTTTCTTTCCACCAAAGTAGATCTGGGCTCAGATCTGTCCCCATAGGATTGGATCTGAGGGCTTCTAGTCTCCCCTGAGCCTGATCCTCATGGAAACTATTTTTTAAATCTGTAAACTTCTACTTTATTTCTTAAAAAATTTTTTACATAAATGATATGTAAAATTACATTACAGAAAAATCAGAAAATTCAGAGAAGCAAAAGGAAGAGATAAATCATGACTAACCCCACAGCAACTGTTCTATTAATGTGTTGGTGTTCATCCATCCACACGTGTGTGTGTGTGTGCACATTCACACTCAGACTCACACATTCTATTCCTGTCTCAGTCAGGGTCTCTGAGGAAACGAAGGGCAAACACTGGAACCAGGGATTGAGGAGAGCTAGTGGGGGCAAGGTTAAGGGAAACCTTAAGGCATGGGCGGCCCCATAGGATTGGCAACCAGTGGGGAACCATTTCCACTTAGGCCTAATGGGATGAGAGGGGAGAAGTTACCAGAACCTGGGAAGACTCACTGCGGCTCCAAGGAGCTGCCGCCTTTGGTTGAAGATTGTGATCACCCTTAATCTGCTCCCAGCAGGGAGGAAGCCAGAGGAGAAACACCTGAACTCTTCTTGCCCTCTGCCTGTGTGTGCCTCCTACTGGGACAACCCAATCAGGAGTCAGCCTCTGGAGACCCAGCAGAGTTAGAACGTTGTCTAGACAGGGTGTGGATAGCCAAATGGAGATGGTCTCAGTGCACTTCATAAGTGTGTTTATGAGTTTCCAATACAGTAAACAATAATGGAAATAACTTAGATTTTAAAAACTCTTTGTATTCTCAGTAATTGTTAAGCATACAAAGGGGTCTCAGCCATCCCATTACTGGGGATATACCCAAAGGATTATAAATCATGCTGCTATAAAGACACATGCACATGTATGTTTATTGCAGCACTATTCACAATAGCAAGGACTTGGAACCAACCCAAATGTCCATCGATGACAGACTGGATTAAGAAAATGTGGCACATATACACCACGGAATACTATGCAGCCACGAAAAAGGATGAGTTCATGTCCTTTATAGGGACATGGATGCAGCTGGAAACCGTCATTCTCAGCAAACTATCGCAAGAACAGAAAACCAAACACCGCATGTTCTCACTCATAGGTGGGAATTGAACAATGAGATCACTTGGACACAGGAAAGAGAACATCACACACCAGGGCCTGTCGAGGGAGGGGGAAGAGGGGAGGGATAGCATTAGGAGGAATACCTAATGTAAATGATGAGTTAATGGGTACAGCACACCATCATGGCACATATGTAACAAACCTGCACGTTGTGCACATGTACCCTAGAACTTAAAGTATAATAAAAATAAATAAATAAATAAAAATTTAAAAAAAAAGAGTAAAAAGGGGTCTGAAGACCAAAATGTTTGAGAACCATTGCACTACTCTTTTCCTGTGGGGGTTCAGAGCAGGAGGATCCTACTAGATTATGGGATCAAACTGATTGTCACTAGTTCCCTTTCCTAAATCATAGATGAATACAAAGCAGATTCTACATTAGAAAATTACAGAGTCTGCAGGAACATGGAGAAGTCATCTGGCCCTTTTTTCCTGGCTTTGGGGAGGGTGACTCCAAGTGGACTGTGGGCTTCCCTTCCCCTGGCTGCCTCGTGGGCTTGCTGGTGGCCAGGATGGCCCTGCCAGTCTTGTCCAAGACCCCTGGGCCAAGTCCATATCAGGTCAGGGTTGGAAATCTTCCAAGGGAATTGAGAGTATCTCCTTTGCCTGTTTAAAGACCACAACAGTATTAAAAAAAAAAAAAAAAAAAAAAAAAAAAAAAAAACAAGTAATATTTATCCTCTCATTTGCAATGCAGACTGAAGTTTATAGTTTTGCATTTTTCAGTAGAAGAGTAAAATTTTGATTATTTGTCAAGAATTATAAACATACTTGTAATACACTCTAGTTTTTTCAGTCTATGAAATAAGGAGTTAAATAATAGCAATTGATTTTTATTAGTAGATATTGGGAATTGTAACAAATGAATTTTAGACACTCTTAGGGAAAGGCTGGATACTAGGTAGGGTATAAAATAATTGGTGTTCCTTACTTAAGAGAGAAAAATAGGAAAATGTATGTCATGGGCACTCTAGGCTGGTGCCGAGCATCCATTTTGCCTTCCCTAATTGGGGAGCCAGGCTGCTTGAGTAGAATTGACACCCCCAGCCTCAAGGCTGGGTCCTCACTGGCCTAAGCCCATCAGTGTAATTCCATCCCCTCACCCTGTGATCGTTCAAGGATGAGCAGGTATCTCATGTCTGCATTCAGTGGTTGGACAAAGAGAAGCAGAGAGCATTCATCTTGTCTGGGCAGGATGCTGGAATGGCTGTGTTGTTTTCCTGCCCTGAGAAAAGCCAGGGAATGATGAATTCTACACACTGGCAAGGGCAGAACGAAAAACTCAAGGACAACCAAGCCAGGAGACCATACTGCCCCCAGACTCTCATCTTCCAGAAGCCCACGGCTCAGCTCCTTATAAGCGTTTAGGCCAATTTAATTATATTTTCTGATGCTTAGCAACCAAGAGTGTCTGATATAAGTAAATATATTTTCCAATTCAAATACAATCAGGGAAAAAGTGGGACTGTGACGTTGACCCAAGAAAAACTATCAAATCTGACCAGTTCAGGACAACCCTGATTTTACATCATCCACACTGAAGCTGACCTCCCAAATGATGCCTTCTTTGACTTAAAGTTCCCCTACTTGACCTTCCATGTAGGCATTTCCTGTAATGATTTTGTTTTTCTTTCCAAATAAACCCTCCCTCCCTGTTTTACTGTGTGGTGATCAAGCAATAGAAACTTTAGCCTCCACGATCAATGTTTCTCAAGTGACGAGGAAAATGAAACCTAGAAGGGCAGCCCCACATGCATCGTGATGGGCATTTAAGCCGACAGATGTTCCAGGTCCTAGAACACAGTAACTTCCCATCTCAACACAATAAAATGGTGATGTGAGAATACCAGTCTCATGCGGATGTTGCGAGGATGAAGTGGGCTAATTCGCAAACAGGAAGTTTTCAAAAAATGTCAGCTATATTTTTCAGGAGGCTTCCCTCTCTGGGACTGAGATTCTTCTCCTGAAAAAGGAGGGAATGTTCCAGAAAATCTCCAGGGCCCCTACCAGCCTGACATGCAGCTCTTGGCAGAGAATGGAGCTGAGGCAGGAGCTTCTTCAGAGACCCTCTCATTGAGGAGGAAGGGACCCTGACCAGCCATTGCCCACTATTCACCATGTGAGGCCACAGGGACTATCTGCTAGGCAGCCCCCATGCCCCTCAGGGAAGACACTGATGTTAGTTTTGTTTTTGTTTTGTTTTCAGTGTAGAAACTGTAGTCGAGAAACACAGGGCAAGTCCACCCTGATCATCACATACATAGGATATCAAGAGCAGGGCTGAGCACGCAGTCTAAGACACTGTGTCGTCCTCTGGGGCTCAGACTCCTCATCCATACAATAGGGTCACCCTGCCTGTCACTTGGAGTGACCATGAGAATTACATAAGATAACCTGTGTGACCTGTGAAAGTGTGTCCCATCACAGTGCCTGGTGCATATCTGTTTCCCTTCCTCTTGGAACCTGAGGCCACCAGCTACCACTGCAATGAGGAACAGAGTTGGACAGAGCTCTACCTTAGGTTGCAACAGAAAAGCTCTTACAGCTGGCTTCAGATAATGAATTTTTTGAAAATTGCTGGGCTAATGAGGAGACAGGAGTCTCACAGGGACCCCAGACAAAGGTGAGGGAAAGCTGAGTCTACAGGACTGAATCTGGGGACTCAAATGTGTCCTGGCAAATCTAGGAACCCATTTTTCTCATGGCCCTCTCAGCAGCATATTAATGATTTCTGATTATTAATAAGACCTGACTACTTTCTTTTCTAGAGTCTTCTTCCACCACACATTTTCAACTCCTTTGGTGTCCTTTTTTTTTTTTTTTTTTTTTAAAGACAGGGTGTCACTCTGTTGGCCAGGATGGAGTGCAATGGCATGATTACATCTCACTGCAGCCTTGACCCCCCAGGTTCAAGCGGTCCTCTCACCTCAACCTCCTGAGTAGCTGGGACTACAGGTGTGTACCACCATACCTGGCTCATTTCTTTTTATTTTTTTTTGTAGAGATGGGGGGTCTCGCTATGTTACCAGGGCTGATCTTGAACTCCCGGGCTCAAGCAATCCCCTGGTCTTGGCCTCCCAAAGTACTGGGATTACAGACATGACCACCACACTCGGCCTCTTTTGCTATCTGTAGTTCAAACTCCCAGAGAGAATCCAACAGGGGAAGCTGGTACCAGCAATTTTATTTGGGAATGAAGTTTGTTTCTGGCAGCTTCTAGTCCCTCATCCAAATGTGCTCAGCTGAAGGCATGGGGGTGGGATCAAAGGGCACAGAATACGGCACCAGTGATTAAGGTACAGCCCAGGGAAACTTCTCTCAGTAGAAGGGATGCCAAGAGCCCCAGCGTTCATGGCTGGATTGAGCCGTCAGCTCCAGGGACACATCTGTGTCTACAAGCAGCCAGGTGATGCAGCTGTTACTCGGCTTTGGACTCTCCCTCCCTCCTTTCTCATTGTTTTATTTTGGGCAGAGCCGTCCAGGGCCAAAGATCCTCTCCAACCAAGCTGGTGACATTCCCAAAGCAAAAGGGACTACTGTGCTCTGAGTCTGTGAGCTGCTGTAGCCTGTCTCCCCAGTGGTTCATTTTTGTATGAAAGACTAAAATAATCACAGGCCTGGCACCTGCAGACCATACAGGGAAGGTTTTATAACCACTTTGGCCCCAACTTGTGCCAAATTAGCTAAAGCAGAGGGAGAGATGCCTGTTATGGCCTGGCCTCTGGGGGTGCTGGTTTCCCGTAACAGTGTTTAGAAACCTATTTCTATTTCTGAACCATTAGGTTCACAGCCACGTAAACCGGAATGAGGTGACGGCTCTCTCTCTTTCTTGCTTACTGGGGGAGATGGGCAAAGGGCAAGACAGAGTAGAGAGCGGAAAGTCACAGCGGTCAGGGGAGTGCTGACAGAAGATGCTCTGATCACTGTGCTATATCTGGACAGAGGACCCACACCAAGGACAAGGCTGCCCTGGAAGAGGATGGAGGGTCTCGTCTCCAGGTGTCAGTCACCCAGATACAAGGCATGTCTCTCAGATTGGAAACAGGGCAGAGCTCCCAGGGAGGACGTCCTTCCCCTGAGTCTTGACCTGAAGGGTCAAGAGAGGCCTATCTGTGAGCATTAAGTTTATTCCGTCATTGAAGACGTTGTTCTTCAAACTTTGAGACCATTGGAACCCCCTGGGGGCACTTGTTATAAAGGTGCATTCCCATGTCCCAGCCCTATTCAACCCCTTATTCTGTAGCTCACGGATGGGACCCAGGGGTCTTTGATTTTTATAAGTAGCCCCTGATAGCCCACATTCTGCAGGAATGAGTGTTAATTCTAATGTCCTGAAGAAATGCCAGTTTAGGCAGTTCCATTCAGAATCTTCACTGATAAACAAGTCAACCCTAACACCCCTCAGCCCCGGGCATACTCACGCCCTCCTTCCTTCTCTTTCCAACCCATCCTGGAAGTCCGCAGTGCTCCATATGCCTGTTTGCACAGGCTATTCCTCAGCCAGGAGCACGTCCCCCACCTTCACATCACAGCTATGCATATGCCCATGCAGCCACCGTGACTGCTCTTAAGTCTTAGACTTCTGGTTTTTCAGTCTTCCAAAAACCCATGTCCATCATTGGAAAAGTAGGATATTCTGCATTGCCAAATATCCGGGCACACTGAGAGAGGTACAAATTAGATGCTTCACTGATTTTATGCACATTAATCTTTGAAGATGCCGACTTTTATTTATTTAATTGTTTTTAGAGACAGGGTCTGTCTCCAAGGCTGGAATGCAGTAGCATAATGATAGCTCCCTGCAGCCTCAACTTCCTGGGCTCAAGTGATCTTCCCACCACAGCCTCCTGAGTAGCTGGGACTACAGGCATGTGCCATGATGCCTGGATTTTTTTTTTTTTTTTTTTTTTTTAAGGTATCTATCTTGTCTCGCTCTGTCGCCCAGGCTGGAGTGCAGTGGCGCGATCTCGGCTCACTGCAAGCTCTGCCTCCTGGGTTCACGCCATTCTCCTGCCTCAGCCTCCTGAGTAGCTGGGACAACAGGTGCCCGCCACCATGCCTGGCTAATTTTTTGTATTTTTTTCTTTTTTTAGTAGAGATGGGGTTTCACCATGTTAGCCAGGATGGTCTCAATCTCCTGACCTTGCGATCTACCTGCCTTGGCCTCCCAAAGTGCTAGGATTACAGGCGTGAGCCACCATGCCCGGCCTGGATAATTTTTTCTCTTTTTCATAGAGATGGAGTCTCCCTATGTTGCCCAGGCTAGTCTCACACTCTTGGGCTCAAATGATGCTCCCAAAGTGCTGGGATTACAGGTGCTAGCCACTGCATCCAGCCTGAAGATGCCTACTTTTATATTGAGCATTTGGCAATTCCCAAACTCTGCTCAACATATTTTAATCTTTGAAGATGAAAAAATTACTTTTAAATCTTCCAGAGCTCTGCTGTACTTATTATGGATAACCATTATCATTATATCTGAGAATTCCTAAATGGGCATTTCTAACAGTTAGAATTCAGGGCAAACCAGCTTCTACTTCATTGAGCTTAAAGCTCTGGAAAGTGTCTAAGAATTATATCTGTCCCATACAAAACCAGCTGGGGAACCTGGGTAGAGAGAGGTTCAGAGGTGTGGGTTCCAGACTTGGCTCTCCTTAACTTGCTGTATGTCCTCGGGTAAGCTGCTTCTCCACTCTGAGTTTGGGGTTCCCATTCACACAGCAAAGGTGTTATCCCTAGGTCCCATGCGCCTTCCGGCCTGTAGTCTGTATCTCTTGAGGGGTGGGGGATTGGCCTTCATGGTTCCATGGAATGACACTTGGTCTTGGTTCTAGTTTAACAGGTTAGAGGGCAGTTAGAACTGCCCTTGCTGCCAGTGATCCAATTCGAAATACATTTTTATTTGTTTTGCACAGAACAAATTCCCCAGGGCAGCCATCCAAGCAGAGTAGGGTTGGTGGTCATGGAGAAAGCCCAAGATGAGGACGTAGTTTCCAGGACCAGAAACAATAGCCCAGTCTTCCTGACGCCAGGACAGTGAGAGGAAGAGTGGACAGCTCTTCTGGGCAGCCACTTGTTTGGTCACAGGGTGCCAAGAAGCGGCCTTGCACGGTCATGTCTGGGAGGGCAGGGCTGGCTTCTTAGCATCTGTCATTTCCAAAGTGGCACCTGGCAATGTCAGCCTGAAGGTCTGGCTGGGAAGGTGGCTTGTCCCTTCATCTGGCCTGCCTCAGTGGGTCCCTTGTCACACTGATTTGAAGAAAGGCTTTGGAGGGTAGATGATGAGGCCTTTTGAGCAAAGCTAACCTGAATCCTCTGCTGGGTTTGCCTCATCTCCACACTCGTCCTTGTGCCTGTTTCTTCCTGGCTGAATCCGGCCATACACCGGAGAAGTTGCAGCTGAAAGCGAGGAGAGACCGCCTGGTCCGGTAGCGATAGTCACAGTAGCAGCCAACAATCATTAAGTGCCCATGTGCGCTGGGGCCTGTACCCAGGGCTGTTTCCTGGAGGTAGGATCTATTGTTTCATATGGAAAAAAGTGAGGCTGAGAGATTAAATGACCTATTGAAGCCTCAGGGCTAGGAAGCTGAGGAGCCAGGATTCAAACTCAGGCCAGGTGGCTCCAGAGCTGGCCACTCTTGAAGAGCAGTGCGTTTTTTAGGATGACGCTGACTCCTGGACAGCTCCTGGGTAGCTCTGGCACCCTCCTTTCCCTCTCCTTTTCCCCACTTTTCCCCCTCCTCTCCCTCTCCTCTCCCTCTCCTCTCCCGCCCCACTCCCTCTCCTTTCCCCCTCCTTTCTTGGAGCTTAATGCTGAGCCCTGGAGGGAAGCAGACCTCTACCTGGAGAAGTTTCTATTGTTTACACAGCACAACCTGTTTTGTTCCTTTTTCTCTGAGGGACTTGGGTGTAGCAGCCTCAGCTGGGAGCCACAGGCAGTGGGCAGAGCCTCCGCCCATCAAGCACCATCTCTAGGAACGCCCCTAGGTTGCCAACAGGGGCGACTGCTAAAAAGATCACTTCTTGAACACACCTCAAGCCCTCTAAATCAGAATTTTAAGCAACTGGGGAGAATATTTGGGAACCCCTGGCATAGGGAATGGAGCACCCAGCTTCTGGGTAAAAGACCTGGGCATGTGTGGCAGGCAGCCCTCCACATAACCTCTCTGAACCTTTGCTTCCTCTGTAAAATGAGGACAATAATAATGCCTCATTCACATCACAGCTTTATTGGGAGGGGGAACTGTGATCATGTATGCAACAGCTTTTTCATGAATTTTGGTAACTAGCTAACAATTACTGAACTTTCAAACTCAGGGCTTGACAAGAATTATCTCCATTTTTAAGACATCTAGACAGGCCGGGAAAGCTCAGGAATGGCCCAAGGTCCCTCTGCTTAGAAGTTGAGCAGGACCCAGGCTTGCTCTTGGCTCAGTCTGAATCAGAACTAACTTCCCTTCCAAATACTGGCTTCGCACAAATGCAATGTCATGCTGATCCAGTAGTACCCGTTGTGAGGTAAGCCCCGCATTCTAGAGATCAGACAAAGCAGAGATGCTTAGCAGAGGCATAAGAACCGCTCCACGCACAGGAGAGCCTGAGAAACGTCTCCTGCTGATCAAAACCGCCACTTCGGGCATTCAGCACACCTGCATGTATCGCAGCCTGCAGATAGGGAACCCCAGGGTGACTAGAATCTTCAGCCAAACCTGAGGCCACGTTGTGGGCAGTGGCTTCAACTGCTGCCTCCCATTATATGTTTTGTCTGAAGCATTACCAGGGAGCACGGAGACATCGAATCAGATCATGGCCCTGGAGCAGCCTCCTATGCTGATTCTGTTCCCTTTGCTCCCAGCTCCTCACAGCTGAGTCAACATCATCATCTGCAGACTTGCTCCACCCAGCCCTCACGCCACACTGGCCTGAGAGGCCAACCTTCAGCTGCCTCAGCTCCCATCAAGAAGCTTAGTGACCTTCCTGAGAGCCTAGACACAGGCCACAGTATACCCATGGCCCAACTGGTATTCCTGGGAACTCCCGTTCTGCAAATGAGCTCTTGTGCCTAAATCTCCAAGTATGAGTCTTTCTAGGTCTCCAGTTTGTGTAACATACATTATTTTATGAATAATATTAATTGCAAAAGAGTTGTTAATATTTAACTGAGGACTGACTGGCTGTTGAGCATTGTGCTGTGTGCTCTACCTGCATTATCATAGGGAATCATCACAGCTGGAACCATTATTATTCCCATATGACAGATAAGGAAACTGAGGTACAGAGATATTAAGTGATTAGCCAAGTCCAGTGAGTGACAGAGCTGGGAGTGAGCCAGGGCTCCTGGACGGTAAAGCCCATGCTACACTGACATGGCCACCACCCTGAGTCCCTGGTTTGATAATCTGCCCCTCCGTTCCAGATCCTGCCCACGCCCCAGGGTCCTGCCTTCCTACAGACCAGGGTGTGTCATCCATGGAGAGACCCTGTATTAGCCTGCGTTCTCCAGAGAAACAGAACCAACAGGAGATATACGTATATATTCATTCTAGGAATAAAGTCACGTGATTATGAGGAACAGGAAATCCCACAATATGCCAATTGCAAGCTGGAGAACCAGGAAAGCCAGGGATGTGATTCAGACTGAGTCTGAAGGTCTGAGAACAAGAGAGACTGCTGGGTTTAAGTCCCAGAGTTTGAAGACCCAAGAACCAGGCACTCTGATGTCCAAGGGCAGAGAAGATGGATGTCCCAGATCAAGAAGAGAGAAAAAAAATTCATCCTTTCACTGCCTTTTTGTTCTGTTCAGGCCCTCAAAAGATTGGATGCTGCTCACCTACATTGGTGAGGGTGATCTTCTTTACTCAGTCCATGGATCCAGGTGTAAATCTCTTCTGGAAACAGCCTCACAGACTCACAGAAATAATGTTTTGCCAGCTATCTGGTCACCCCTTAGTCCAGTCAAGTTGACATATAAAATGAACCATTGCAGACCCCGAGCCCCTAAGTCCCATCTTCCTGGACTTGGTTCCTTCTGTACTCGACAAGCAAGTCCTGCTGGTTCCTCTCCAGGCCTCGGCAAGTCCATTCACACTGACCCCACGCTAGTCCATGTGACTCTTTAGCTAGGTCGACGGTATTTCCAAAGCCTCCCAACCTGGGTCCCAGCTTCCAAGTTTATCATGCTTCCAACTGTCCTGCTGGTGGCTGCCAAAGGTCTCCTCCTGAATGATTTTCTCCTCCATCCTCAGCAAGGCTTTCCAGCCCCTCACTGCAAGGTACAGGGTCAGAGGCAGACTTTAGACCTCGCATTTAAAGCCTCACAGACTGACCCACGTTCCTTTCAGGCTGGTCTCCTCACATTGCCCTTGACCCCTTCAGTCTGTCCAGGTGAGCCTCCTTCCTGTGCCTCATAATGTACCTAGTGATTTCTCACTTCCGTTCACATCAATGTGTCCGTGTGGAAACTGCCCATTCAGACACTTGAAAATATGAATTGAGCACCTACATGAGCTAAGGATCAATTCAGCTACTATGAAAATGAAAGAGCCCAGTGCCTGTCCTGTGGAGCTTGTAGATGAGTGAAGAAGCAGAGTTCTGTGTCTCTGAGGAACTAAAAGCCAGGGTCATGGAGCGGGGTGAGCTAGGGGAGTGTAGCTGGAGAGGAAAGTTGAAGAAGTCAGCAGGGCTGGGTCATGCAGGTGCTTGTCGGCCACACAGAAGGCTCAGTGTGACTCTTGGTACAAATGGAAACCACTAGTAGGCTTTAAGCATAGGAGTGACATAATCTGATTTCACAAATACTGCTATTATTCTTGAACCATTCCTGGGTTCCTGTCTGATCTCTCCACTTCCACTAGACACAGAGCTCCTGTCTCACTCCTCTCTGCGTCTGCAGAGGCTGGACCACAGGGAAGGGAGCAGGACGGTTAGTGGGATGCCACAGTGTTGACGACTGACACCCCACAGTGGCCCTTTTCAAGCTCCAGCCCCAGTGGAGGAGCAGTGTGGAGGTGACACGTGGAAAAGAGTGCAGGACAAACCTTGTGCAAGGACCATCCCTCTGCAGGGTTAACAAGCCCCCTGGAAGGAAACGGTGATTGAAGAACACTGAGGAAGAGCTGGAATTGTTGAGCAGGAGGTGGATGGAATCAAGGAGGTGGGACTGCCCAGGGGTTGACAGGGCCACCCATGAGAAGCCACTGGACGTGTGTGTTGTGCAACAGTAGGAGAATGGAGGGCTGGTCTCAAGTGGGACACAGGATGGCTTGTTTGACTTGGGAACTGGTGCCTGAAGCCCGGTGCAGTGGGGTGTTAGATGGCTGGAAAGTCCATGGGTGCCCACCAGACCCACACCCTATTCAGAGCAGAGCACTCCCAGGCAGCTCCTTATACCCCATGCTGGGGGGTCATGTGACCCTGCAACTACAGCTATAAATAACTACTTGATCTGTGGCTCAGCACCTGACTCAAAGAGAGCCATCTATAGGCGCATGATGATGATGCTAGAGACCTGTGAGTGGCCTGACACAGAACTCAGAGCCAGAAAGAAATGATCGCCCCAGCTGCGTGCTCTTGAGGAGTACCCCTGTGGATTGAACAGGGAGGACCAAGGCTGTTGAGGTGGCTAAGCTTTGCTCCTGCTCCCCACATCCTGCCGGCAGCCCCCAAAATTGCCTGAGTGCACCTCTGGTCCTTGCACCCTGAAAGCACCAAACACAACAGAGCACACACTGCCACTAGCTGAGTGGGGGCCGGGTGCTGCTGGGCTGCACAGGCAGCTTCTCTAAGGCTTTCTGTGACAATTGCCCAGAGCGACCACACGGACCAAAATTTGCCCAGAAAGTCTTCAGCGCAGTGAAAGCCTGCAAGCACTGGGTGGTAAATGACAGGACTGGAGACCACAGAAAGCCACAGGAAAATTCTTGTCAGGGCCAGCAGCAGACATGAGGAGTGAGAGGCTGTGAATGGCTGCCTGGTTGGGAGGGATGAGCAAAGCCACCAGAGCTCAGCGAGATGGTATGGAAAGCAAATGGAGAAACGATGGAACAATGCCTGGAATCCCCACGTGGTGGCTGGCAGGGAAAGGGGAACTATGCAACCAGATGTTTGCTTTGCCTCCTGGATGGAAAGCACTCCACATGGAAACTTTCCCGGCCCTGTGAGGTCAGAATCCATGAGCAGCCCCTCTTCCACAGAGCAAGATGGCGGGATCCGCCAGCCAGACCCTCTGTGACCACTTGTGAGGACCACTGGCCAGAGGGCAGCACCACAGCATAGTCCTTGGCCTCTCCCTCTTGGGTTCCCACTTCTGGATTGGACAAAGTAGGACAACAAACCATTTTCTCCCCAAGTTTACAGACCTGGCTCTAGAAAGAAGACCCACGGGAAGGGAGCCACAGCCAACCGGAGGCCAGGAAATGTTTCCTTTGGTCTGTGGTGGGGGCTGATGTTGGCATGCTTCCTTCTTGTCCACAACAGGATGGCACAAGTGAGAGCAAACAAAACAGAAGCCAATGCAAAGGGTTTCTTGGCCTTCCTCAGTGAGAACAACCCAGGAATCAAGGCCAGGAGTAAGAGAGGGGCTCCTGGGTTTGAGGTGGGGACCAGGAGAACTTGTGGGAAAGCTAGCTAGCTCCTGTGTCCTGCTAAGTCTGACAGTGACTTGTGTAAATAAAGGGCAGACAATGTTGAGGGCTTCTGTGTATGTGGTTCATGTGTGTTTTGCCTACCCCAATCCTCTCCTTGACTTCAGATGACAGGACTAAGCACCTCTTCTCCCTAGTAGGCCACAGGACACCTCCTTGGAGACCCTTCTCCTTCTTCATACTGTATGTGTCAGGTTGGCTGTGGTAACAAGCAACCCCCCAAGTCTCAGTGGCTCACACCTATGAGCATTTATTTCTCACTGACATCACAGTGAGTGGGCAGGCCATTCTCATGGCAGTGGATAAAGCAAGCATGGTGGTGGTACAACTTCTGCTAAGACCTAGCGTGTGTCATGTGCTTTCACATTCTGTGAGCTGAAGCATGCCATGCAGTGAAGCCCAGAGTCAAAGGGGTGAGGAAGTATGTCATTTTCAATGGGAACAAGAGCATGAACAATTGCAAACAGCAATACAGTCTACTTGCAGGCCAACAGACCTTTCTATAGCTCAGCAGTCTCCTCTGTGCAAGTTCGTTTTGTTCTTGTAAGAATCTTACGAAATAATAGCAATATTGGCCAGGAGTGTGACTCACGCCTGTAATCCCAGCACTCTGGGAGGCCGAGGCAGGCGAATCACGAGGTCAGGAGTTCGAGATCAGCCTGGCCAACATGATGAAACCCTGTCTCTATTAAAAATACAAAATTAGCTGGGCATGGTGGCAGGTGCCTGTAATCCCAGCTATTCAGGAAGCTGAGGCAGGAGAATCACTTGAACCCAGGAGGCAGAGGTTGCAGTGAGCTGAGATCATGCCATTGCACTCCAGCCTGAGTGACAAGGTGAGACTCTTGTCTCAAAAAAAAGCACTATCAATGGTAATTAATATTTACTAGCCCCTTTCTTTATGCCAGGTGTGGTTCTGAGTGTTTTATAGGCATTATTTGAGTTAACCCTTGCAGCCCTATGAGGTAGAGATCACTGGTATCCCCATTTCACATACTAGAAAACAGACTGAGCAGTTTAGTGACTTGACCAACAACTAAGGATCTAAAGGTATCAAAGGCTGCACTTATAACCCCAATATTAATCTGCTTTTTCCTATGAGGTAGGATTGGGCCTGGATAGGGGTTGTGGCCCCATTTGGCAGATATGCAAACTGAGGCTCAGAAAGGTGATTTGACTGGTCCAAAGATACATATCTTAGAATAGAACTAAACACCCTTGTCTAGGCTGAGTCCCTTTTCTATCCACCCACTGGTCTCCTGGAGCCCTCCTGCCTGCCCTGGCTTTCAAAGGCTTCAGGGCTGTCTTCTACTCAGCAACTCCTCCCCAACTGCAGGCCTGGGGCACTGTCATCCAGCACTGCAGAGTCTTGCTCTCTGGTGCCCAACATCAACCACTCCCCACGTTGGAGCCAGTTGCCATCCCCAATATGAGGTGTCAATGCATCCTCTGCACATGCAGCTATGCCGAGTGAGGTCCAGTGACTGCACTAACCCCATCTGTCTCCCTTTCCCTAAGAGGCAGTCAGGGTGGTGAAGGAGCCCAGGCCCCAGGGTCAGATAGACTCTTGCTCGAGTCCTGGCTCTACTACTGATGACTCGAGGCAGGTTCCTCGACCTCTCTAAACTTTTCTTTCCTTGGCTGCGACATAAGAGCCCCAGAGCTTAGAGTACAGCATCCACTGCAGAGTAACTGGTCTTCCTTTCATCCTTCAGTCCCTTCAACCCCCATCCTGCTGAATTTCTTTGGCCAAAACATGTTTGTACCTCTTCTTACTTGCCACCCCCATCTTCCCCATCCCTCCTTCTTAGGTCTGAGTTACTTCCACTGCCCACTCAGATAGGTTCATGCCCAGGTATGAAATGAGGTGGAGGCACATTCCCATCTGCACTCTAACCAGGAACCCAAATGGGCTGACTCTGTGCTCATCACATGGACACTCACACACACACATTCCCATACACATAGTCGAATGTGTACACAAACTCTGACATACACACACACGCACATACACATGCACACATATGCACACATGTATATACACTTAAACATATATACACACATACACATGCACATATCAATGTAAACTAACATGTATGCACACATGCATACACAAACATACATATGCATACAAACACATAAATACACCCATACAGGCACATATCCACACATATATAAGGCACATATCCATGTAAACTTGCATGCATACACAAACGTATACACACATGCATACAAACACAGATACATGCACACACATACAGATATGCAAATACCATGCAGATATGCACATACAGATATGCAAATACATGTACATACACAGGTACAAACACATACATGCATGAATGCCAACACACACATACACATTCATATACATATACACAAACATACATGTGCAAACATATACATGGATAGGCACACGAACACACACATACATGTACACACAAACACATGCATATGTACATGTGTGTACATGCATGTACACACCAACCCATATATGCACATGTACATACACATACACACACATATACAGTTGACCCTTGAACAACATGAACTTGCATTGCAAGGGTCCACTTATACATGAATTTTCTTCTGCCTCTGCCACTCCTGAGACTGCAAAACTAAGCCCTCCTCCTCCTCTTCCTCCTGGGCCTACACAACATGAAGACAATGAGGATGAAGACCTTCATGATGATCCACTTCCACTTAATGGATAGTAAATATTTCCTCTCTTATAATTTTCTTAGTAACACTTTCTTTTCTCTAAAGTACTTTATTGTAAAAATACAGCATTTCATGTGTGTTAACCAACTGTTTATGTTATTGATAAGGCTTCCCATCAACAGTAGGCTATTAGTACTTAAGTTTTTGGGGAGTGATATGGTTTGGTTGTGTCCTCACTCAAATCTCACCTTGAATTATAATACTATCCATGTGTTAAGGGCAGGGCCAGGTGGAGATAATTGAATCACGGGGGTGGTTTCCTACATACTGGTCTTGTGGTAGTGAATAAGTCTCACAAGATCTGACGGTTTTATAAAGGGGAGTTCCCTGCACAAGCTCTCTTGCCTGCCGCCATGTAAAATGTGACTTTGCTCCTCCTTGCCTTCTGCCATGATTGTGAGGCCTTCCCAGTCATGTGGAACTGTGAGTCAATTAAGCCTCTTTCCTTTATAAATTACCCAGTCTTGGATATGTCTTAATTAGCGGCATAAGAACAGACTAATACAGGGTGTCACAAGTTATATGTGGATATTCAAGGGCACGTGGGTCAGTGCCCCAACTTGTGTTGTCCAAGGGTCAACTGTATACATATCATATACTCATGCATATATGCACACACACCCACAAACATATACATATACACACACTTATGCACAAACACACACACATTCCTTACTTGCACAGCTACAGGGGGGTGTGTGGCTTGTGGGACCTGTAGTGCTGTCTGTCCAGCCAGTTCCTCCTTGGAGGGTAGGCGCCCTCCTGAGGGCAGGGCCTTGTTCATTGTGGAGCCCCATGCTGCTCCCACAGCCACAGGACCCCAGCATAAAGACTGCCCTTGTTGGTCAAGTCCTACCTTCAGCTCCATCTTGCAGGTGAGGAAACGGAGGCCCAGAGAATAACAATAGGTAACACACAGTGCTCACAGTAGGCCAGGCAGAGTTCTAAGCTCTTTGTATGTATGAACCCATTTAATACTCATGACCATACAATGAGGTACCTATTATTATCCTTGTTTTCCAAAGGAGGAAATTGAGGCATGGAGGGGTCATTGGTTAGTAGTCACACAGCCAGTGGTAGAGTGGGATTTAGACCCACTGGCTACAGTGCCTCTGCTCCTGCCTACTGAGCTGTGCTGCTTATCTGCCAACAGCTATGTGTGTGAACTGGGCAGAGGGACTTAGAGCAGCAGAGCGAGGGCTCCATCCCAGCGCTGTGACCCTGGGCTGCCTTACTCTGCTGTCTCACCTGGCTGAGATGCCTGCTACCAGGACACATGGTGGATAGGAGGGCCTGGGGTGCAGTGGGGTGCTCCACTCCATTCTCCCCCACTGCCCACAGCTCCTGAGAAGCAAGGCCAGCATCAGAGAAGCCCGAGCAGGCCGAACGCCTGGTGTCTTTGGCAGGCTCACTCACATTCTCCTGGCTGTGCTCTTTTGGACTTGATTTAAGTTTAATTCCAGCTGGAATGACTGGAAATACCAAGTATTTCACTAGGATTAATGCCTGACTGGAAGAGCCAACTGCCTCCACCACAACCAGGTACCATGGACTTCAGAGGATTCTTAATCCCAAGGAAATCCTCTGTGACTCAGCTCCAGTGGCTCCTCAGCCCCAGGAGGGCCAGCCCACTTTACAGATGCCCAGGCCCTAGCTTCTCCTTCGCTGGGGTGAGGAGAGGACAGAACAGGATGGCTCAGCTTAGAGCAGCCCTGTTCTTCTCACCCCCACCCATAAAACAGCCCAGCCCACCCACCCCCATCACCAAGTTACAGGAAATGGGGAGCAGAGGGGAGGAGCGGAGCCAGGCAGCTCAGTGCCCCGGGGACAGGCCGGAGGGCTGTGCAGTGGTTAGGGGCACAGCTCCCAGCTGCTCCATGCTTGGACTTGCTTGGCCTTGGTTGTGTCCTGAAACATCCGCATGCCTTGCTTTTTTGCCTTTAAAATAGCGATGATGACCACCTCCTGCACAGAGTTGGAGTGAAGATTCAGTGAGACAAGGTTTCCAAACACAGCACAGTGTCTGGCACATGGGAAGCTCCACATAAATATGGGGTATTACTGTGAAATGTTAGGCTTGTCACACCTGCCAAGCCATGGACATGGTTTTGAGGACACAACCCAAAGTGACACTCCTCCCTGAGGCGATTGAGTTTGTTTTCCCTCCTGCCTGTAGGCTCCAGCCTCGCCAAGGTCTCAGCCAACTATGCTAGAGGAAGAACGGCTAGCAGTGGGCTCAAGCCCCACCATGCGGCTCCCAGCTCCACTCTGCACTAACCCCTCTGCTGCTCCCCAGGACCAGGCATCCGGGACCGATGCCTTACCCCGCCACCTGGGTTTGCTCCGTTTTCTCTATCCCAGTTCCTATGCTGGTTCTGACCAGGCACCCTCCACCCTGCTGATACCCCAGCTGCCCTCTCAGGTAGAACCCTGCGCTAAGCTCCACTTGGTGATCAGTGAGCAGCAAGTGTGCTTGCCCGTCCTTCCCTCTGCCTGTCCCCATGACTGGGGGCCTGCCACCCACAGACAGGTTCCAACCTGTCCCCTGAGAATCAACTGCCTCCTGGGATCCCTTCCCTGCACCTCACCTCTCCAGGCCTTGTTGTGTGACTGAGCAAGTCCCATAGTGACTTGCACCCAGAGAGGCAGGAGATCAAGGAAAAGAGAAGGGCCTGAGAAAAGAATGGCATGAAGCAGAACCTGGGGGAATGCCGACAAGACGTAGCTTGAGGCTGCAAAGCCGTCAGTGTAGAGTTGTCCACATTGGGAGACGAGCACCCTGCTTCCCAGAGCTGCTCCTGAACTCTAGTAACTCAGCAAGGACATTGTCAGTGATTATAGCTCTGGACCCTTCATTCTCCAGTCCTCCCTGTCCCTGCAGGAGCTGTTTCCCACATGTAAAATGCCTGCCAACCTTTCATAATACACACCACCAATGAATTCCTATTTATCCTTCAAAACCCAGCTCAAATGTCACCTCCTCCAGGAGGCTTTCCCTGAACGCTCCCTCCACAGTTAATCACACTCTCTTGTGGTGTCTCACAGCGCCCTCTGCATCTCTGGTTCTTCTCTGTGTTGTGCCCTATTGGCTCATATGTCATCTTCCCTTGCTCTAATCAGGTCAGGGAGTGAGTCTTGTCCATCTCCACATCTCCACCTCCTATCACAGAGCTTGGCACTGGGTGGAGGCTCAGCTAAAATATGACGAAATGGATGACAACACCTTTTGACCAATCTTTCATGACCTTCTAGCAAAACAAATGTATTCCCAGTCCAAGCCCTCTGTGTGGCTGGACATCTTAGATAGGCAGCAAGACAAGGTTCCAAGCATCACACGGCCTCATGGAGGAACCAGGACATGCCCACTCTTGAGAAGGGGTGAGTCAAAAGGGAGCATGGAGGCAGCAGTGCACTGGGTGGGTTCAGACAGGATTCAAGAAGTCCCAAGCTGGCCACTGTGGAGAGGAAAGAGCAGATGCATGTGTGTACATGAGTGAGTGTGTCTGTGCATGTGTCCACCTGTGTGTGTGTGTGTGTGTGTGTGCAGATCATGGAGGGGGCGCAAATTCCAGTTCCACGTTCTGAGTGGACCTAGGTATCAATCTCACAACCTTCTGCAGGATTGAGCACCACTAGTGTGGATAGAGCTTATCGGTAGCTGGCTCTCCAACTATGCTGAAAGCCCATGGAGAGTGGGGATTGGGCCATCTCTGCATCCCCAGGGTCTCCCTCCGTGCCTGGCACTGAAGAGTGCTTGGTAAATGGTGGGTGGATTTAAATGGTGTTGATTCAAACTGAATCATGCTGACGGGATTTGAAACTGTCTGTGCCAGTGGGAGTCCCCCAGGCTGGAGGAGTGGGGCCCAACAAAGCTCGCTGTGGCTTTGTGCTGTGATAACCCTGTCTCCAGGCTCAAATGTTCCTGGTGATATGTAAGGAGGGACAGTTGAGGCAAATACAGTTGATGACACTAGATTCACCTTGCCTGCCAGTCATGTCCAGCTCCACACCCTCAAGGACGCTAAGTTTCCCCCAACTCTGCCCTCACACCACAGGCCCCAGCCTGGGCCTGTATTCAGTGGCCCTAAGCCTAGGGCCTGTCAGCCTCGTCTGTTTTCAGGGACAAAGAAAGAGGATAGAAAAAGACGGCCAGGCAACTCAGGAGATCACACGAGGTTGGTTGGCAGAGGCCTTAAATGCCTGTGTCTGCATCTGTCACTGGAGATGCAGGCGACACCACTTTGGAAATTCTGGAGAACAGAGTTGTGAGGAAAAGATAGACTTTGAGAGGAGAGGAAACCCCACGTTTCTTGAGCAAACGCCATGTTGTAGGCACTGAGCCAGCACTTCACTTCTGTCGTTGACGCATATTCACAGCAAACTGCAAGGGGCACTGGGTCTTCGTTTTACATATGCGGAAACTGAGTCACAGAGCAACTGAGTCACTGCCCAGAGCTGGTGTGGCAGAACTGAGGTTCAGTCCAAGTCTCCTCTGATCCCACAGTCAGCACCCTCAGAGGCAAAGTGAGGAAGGGGCGCTGGGAGGAAAGGCGCCCCCTAGAGGAGCTGGGAGGGATGGGGTGAGGGGGCCCAGTGGCCGCAAGAGGGTTGTTTTGGCCAGAAGCCAAGGGGTGAGCCTGGGGCTCCAGGCAGAGAAGGCCATGTTTCCCCCAGGCTGAGGGTCAGTAAACCTGTTAGGGGCCTGGGGACAGAAGAGGTCCCAGGATAGGATTCGAGCCAGGGGCTGGAAGAGAGCACAAAAGAGAGAGGAGCTAGGAGACTTCACTTTCAACCTGAGTGTGGTGAGCCCCTATACCTGCAAGCCCTCCACTGCAGGGCCACAGACATAGCTTCTCAGGTCTTTGCAGGGTGCCATGTTTCACAATACCTACAGGTGTTCATACACGACCATGTCCCATTGCAAAGGCTGCCTTGTAAATCTATCAGGGCACGTGAGGAAACTAAACCCAGGAAAAGTTAAGTGATTGTTCAAGGTCCCACAGAGAGTAGATGGCAAACTTAAGGCACAAGCAGGCCCATCAAAGGACAATATCCTTTCCCTTGCCCACTTGTATCAGTGGTCTGTGTGCCTCCAGAAGGCCTGAATTACCAGGCTGGGTTGCCCTGGATGGGAGGTGGGAGGGTTAAACCAGGCCAAGGATGTCAGGATCTCAGCCTTTGGAGGAATAATATCACCCCTCCCCACCCGTGCTCCGTAGGGCTAAGGGCTAAGGACTAAGGGATGAGTTGACCCAAGCAAATGGTTCTGAGTTCAGTCAATGGCCATTTGGTTTGAGGGCTGCATTTCATTTTAGCACTGGGGATGGCAAACATGCAGAATGAAAGTCATCCATCTGTCCATCCACCTATCCTTCCATCCATCCATCCATCCATCCATCCATCCATCCATCCATTCATCTATCCATCCTTTCTTCGCTCCTTCCTTCCTTCCTTCCTTCCTTCCTTCCTTCCTTCCTTCCATCCATCCATCCATCCATTCATCCAACAAACTGAGCCTTGCTCAGAGCTTGGCACCAGGGAACTCTGGGAGGCAAAAGCCAGATCATCTTGAACCTCTGCAACCCAGTCAGGGAAGGAGATTTTAATTGGGTAGCACAATACAAGCAAAATTGCAACAACAAAAAATGCTTCGAAGAACAAAGACATGGCCTTCTAAAATGAGGATTTGACCTGGTCGAGGAGGTCTGAGGGAAGAGTAGGTAATGAGCAGAAGAGTGGAAGGATCACTAGGAGAGAACAGCACCTGCCAAGGCTCCTGGGGTGTGCAGCAGCATGTCAATGACAGCGGCAGAGGCATGTGAGTGTGGCTGGGCTGAGAGAATGGGAAGGAGTGGGGAGCACAGTGAGCTAGAGCCTGGGAGGCCAGACCAGGCAGGGCCCTGTGCCTCACTCTTCTGAGGACAATGGAGAGGCATGTGGTTGCGGGCTTTGAGTAGAGGTTTAGGAGCTCAGGCTTACATTTCCAAGAGGTCCCGCCCCTGGGTGTCTCGATGCTGAGAGCCAGCTGGCTCCAAGCTCTCCCAGCGCCAACCCGTTCAGCTGCTGAGAAGCTGGCACTACCCACAGGGTGCTCAGTGTCCTGCTGCCTGGCTCTCCAAACCATGGGCCTGGAGGGGCCTCGCTGCGTGTGCGCGCACACACACACACACCACACACACACACACCACACACACACACACACACACACCCCACACAGTCCAGCTGCAGTCACTCGGGGTAAATAGAATTTGTAGGGTTTGGGGACTTCCCTGACTGTGCAGGTGAGCTGAGGCCCCAGTACATTCCAGTAACCTGGAAACAGGGTGCAATGCTAGGTAGAGAGCTTGGCGGAAGTGTTTTCCCATTTCTTGCTGCAGCCCTCCTGGTCCTGGCCTGGTTGTTGGGCTAAGCTAGGAATCCACTAATCTCTTAAAGGGCCAGCTCTCAGATTTTACTGCCTGAAAGCTTCCTATACCATCTCTGTGATACTGGAGTGCCCAGGATCTCTGTGACCACAGCAAACACACACTGGGTGGGCCCACACTGACCTCTGAGCAGCAGTGAAGAGGGTAGGCAGAGGTCCCATCCCTGCCCATGATTCAGAGGTGAGGACTTAGACTCTAGAGATGTGAATGAGCACTGCTCAAGGCCTCAGGCTCAGCCAGGCACGGAGCTGAGCCCCAAATCCCACACTCCACAGGCCACAAGGGAGATGATTGGGCAACACGGGCCTTTCCCGGCCTTGCCCATCACTGTTGTAGGACATTGTGCTATTGGGAAGGAGGAAGGGAGAAAAGGTAACCCTAGATTCTTAGCAGGAGAATGACACTCTCCCCTCTATTCTGCACAATTAGACCTGAACAGCTTTATGGAAACCTAGAAACCAGTGCCAACATCAGCTCAGGGAGAATCAGACCATCCCAGAAGGGCTGCCATGCCAGGACAGTACCTGTGCTCCAGTTACCCATGGAGAGGCCAAGGGCAGATAGATTCTGTGACTGTAAGACTCCAGGGACAATTTCTTTACATAGCAACCCTTCTGTGGGCTCCAGGTTTTGTAGACTTTTCACCACTGACTGCCAGGGAAGCCACGGCTCTGGGAGGCCACAAGCTGAAGCAGTGAGGGCCACCAAGAGTTGAAGGACGGACTAAAGTGAGCTTCCGGAAGGGAAAGGCTAAGGCAGCTGGAACTCTGGCTGTTATTAGACACACATGGTCCTCCCTGCCAGCACTGCCATGGAGGAAGGCAAGAGGGCCCTGAATAACCGTCCGTACCTGTCTAATGAGGTGTCGCTGCCTCTCAGCAAAAGCCTGGGGACTTCCATCAGCACCAGTATGTTTTTCTCAATGTCCCACTCCCTTCTGAAGCATGAAGATTCCCCGCCAAGACTCCAAACATGGAGCAAACAGGATGGATGAGGACAAGAGGAGGTAAAAGCCCTGGGACTGCTGTAGGCAAGAAGAGGGCCAAGGAGGCAGGTGGGAGATCATGCTGGGGCAGGGCCTGTCCCAGGTGGGTGCCAGATGAATGGGGGCAAAGAGAGGAACAGCTCCCCAGTGGTCTCCAGGGATGGGGGCTGCTATGATGGACAGGCCTAACCTGTGGCCACACTGTACCCATGGAGAGTGGCCTGGGAAGACATAAACAGAGGCCCCACAGCCATGCACCCACTGACCACTTTGGGGAAAGGGCCCATTCCAGGTCAGAGGGGCTCTCACTGGATGACGATTGACTGAGGTGAATGAGGTTCTGGGCTGGTGTGAGCCATGACCAGGTGTTCAGGAGACTCTGGTCTAGCCCCACGTCCACTCTGCTCTATCCCCACTCCTCCCCATCTCTGAGCTTCTCTCCAGAGCAATTAGGACTACCTCCCACCCCACTCCAACCCTACTCTGGCCTCAAATTGAGAGGCCCCTCCTAGGAGTCAAATTCGCTCTGTCATCTTCTTCCTCCTGCAGCTCTACTGGAGTGGAGCTGGGACACCGTCCTCTGAGTGTCCCCCAACAGGGCAGGAGGCCAAGGAGGCTTGGTATTGACGTTTGCTGTCTCAGATCAGCTGGGTGACGAGGGATTCTGCACACCCTCTCCTCTAACCACAGTGGGTGGGTGTAACATTCCACAGGTGTCCCAGAAAACTTCTTTCCCAGAGCTCCAGAGAAAACATCTCTCTAGAAGAGGAACCTGAACTGGCAGGACCAGGAGCCCAAGCTTCCCACGCTGGGCACAGATGCCCTCCCTGGTGGTTAATCTCCCATGCAGGGCCTGGGCATAGTCCAGCTCTCCTCAACAAGGGCTCCACCCACGCCCACCCTGCCTTGACCAGGTCCCTGGGGGATGCAGGTCCTCAAAGAGGGCAAAACTTACTGGCTGCCATGAAGCTGGGAAGGGGGAGGATGGGATGGCACTACCTTCCCCAAAATGCCAGCTTCCAGCTCACTCTCTTATTGGTGATTTCCACCCTGCTCTGCGCTCCTGACCTCACATGCCTGGACTGTCAGAACACAGCCCACCCTGTGTCTAGACAGGAGGCGAGTGCACATCGAGGGCACTGGGAACGCTCCTCTAAACTCTCGTCCAGCTGTCTGCCCATATTCCCGCGAGTCTTCCTCTATATCAAGGGTCCTCATGTGGGGTGACCATGACTCCATTTCCAGTG
The DNA here is from genome assembly GCF_047675955.1 of Chlorocebus sabaeus. Taxonomy (NCBI): domain Eukaryota; kingdom Metazoa; phylum Chordata; class Mammalia; order Primates; family Cercopithecidae; genus Chlorocebus; species Chlorocebus sabaeus. The sequence goes on from NC_132923.1 coordinate 19,043,216, forward strand.
GCCTGCGGCTGCAAGGCTCACGTGCAAGTGTGTGTGTGTGTGTGTGTGTGTACAGAGAGACCTCTGACCCGGGTATCAGGCTCCTCAGTGTCCTTGGCAGTCACCCCCAAGGCCTCAGCATCTCTGTGGGAGTCTAGGGAAGGGGGAGCCTCTCTAAGGCCTCCCTGGTGGAAGCCTGGAAGAAAAGGAAATCTTTTCCTTCCTACGCACAAATTAGAAGCTAGGTGAGAAAATGAAAAACTGCCTTCATTCCCATCCTACCCCTTACCTTTACCCTCCCCCAGGTTCCCAGCCCTAGGGAGCAGATGTCACCCCTGGGCAGATGACTTGGGGGCAGGTTCTCATGGTCTAAGAACCTGGGAACGGCCTGAGGCCACCCCTCCCTATCCCATGCTCAGTTCCCCCAGGGCATGGACTGGTTTATATTTATTTACTTCAGTGCTTCCCAAATTTATTATCTCCAGGGTGCTTTTTGATGTTTAGCACCTATTAGCCTAGGGCACTAGCTGCCATGGAACTCACTAGAAATCACTGTGCCAGAGAAATTTCCAACCTAGAAATGTCCTGGTAGGGGATTCTCATTTCCCCACTTGGGGTCAAATGAGCAAGGACTTTGCACACATACCTGCAGGGCTCTCACAGAATCAAAGTGCTTTGTTAAAGAGGTGTTTTTGGCTGTGCATCTGGAAAGCAGCTTTTGTGTTCCCTTATTCAACAGATATTTATTGAGCTCCTTTATTACCTTTCCCTTTATTAAATAATTGCTTCCTATGTACTTTTCAGCTGGGTCCACAGGAAGCAAGCATTCCCCAGCAGGACCAACACATTCCTGAGCCTTTAGGTCCTGGTTCCTTTACTTACTGTCCCTTTCGCAAAGTTGGAGGAAATTTCCAAATAAGTTGCCCTGGTCAAACACAGGGCCCAGCAAGACAAAGGCCCAGGCTGGTGAGAGTTGGGTGTATGTGGGAAGGGAGGACAGACAGGCAGGAAAGCTGCAGGACGAGGAGGATGGGGCTTCAGAGGCAGCGAGGGAGGCCCCTGTGAAAGCAGGCCTGTGAGGAGGGAGGCAATCCTGCAGGGCATGGTGGGCCTGGCCAGGACAGGAAGCTCCACAGGGGCCCCAAAGGCTGATGGAGCTGAGTTCTAGCAAAGGCTGAGGGAGGACAGGAGGGTGAGCGGTTCTTTCTCTCCACTGGGCAGGGAGCTCCCAAGCTCAGTCCGGGTGTGAGCACCCTCCCGAGCAGAGGGCTAAGGAAGCAGAGGTGGTTGGGGAGGAACGGTGGAAGGGAAGGGGCGGGGGGACAGAGCCATGACAGATACCAGCGGCTGCAGTGGCAAAAAATGGGTGTTGAGGGTCCACGCTGAGCCACCCAGCAGCCACCAGCCTACAGAGGCTCCCAGAGCCCCTTGCTGATGACATCAGACCTCAGCACCCTTTTACGTGGCATTGAGAATGCCTGGCAGAGGTGGACCTAACACAGTTCTCAAAGGATGAATCATCCAGGAACTGGTTGGAAATGCAGATTCCTGGGTCCTACCTCCGACCTGCTGAATTCGAAATCCAGGGGCGGGGCCCAGGCATCTGTGTTTTTCCAAGACCTCCAGGGAATTCCCGTGCACACTCAAGTTTAAAAACCACGAGACTAATGGAATCCCTGACATGACAACCCCTGCCTTAGCATCCTACCGAGGGCTGGGATCAGGGCAGGCTGGGCCGGTAAGACTGGGCCTCTGAGAGCCAGACTGAGCAGAACTCAGGGCCACAGGAAGCTGGAATGGTTTGCCTCTGTGAGTCACGCCCTGCCTGAAGGGAAACCCCACAGATGAAAGGCAGCTGTCCTGCTGGGTTTTGCAGCCTGGCTTCTTGGACCTGGATGGTGGAAGCAGTGCCTCAGCTCCTCCACAGACCCACAGGCCCAGAGCTGGCTGGGGCCTGGGGCACAGCCACATGCAGGGACATCCTTCCTAACTCCAAAAAACGGAATGCTTTATTCAAATGTTTGACAGTCCTACAGCACCTGCCCGCATTCATTCATCTAACATTTGTCCCCTACTAACCATGCATCAATTAGTGTTAGACCCTGGATACACCACGGTTAATGAAGCAACAGGGCCCCACCTCTCATGGAGCTTACAATCTAGTGCAGACTAGTGAAAAAAAAATGGTGCTGAGCTCTTTATCTATTTATTTATTTAGAGGCAGGGTCTCGCTCTGTCACCCACGCTGTAGTGCAGTGGCACGAACAAGGCTTACTGTAGCCTCAACTTCCCGGGCTCAAGAGATCTTCCCACCTCAGTCTCCCAAGTAGTTGGGACCACAGGTATGTACCACCACATCTGGCTAATATACATATATTTTGCAGAGACGAGGTCTCACCATGTTGCCCAGGTTGGTCTCGAACCCCTGAGCTCAAGTGATCCTCTCACCTCAGCCTCCCGAAGTACTGGGGTTACAGGTGTGAGCCACTGCACCTGGCCTGAGTTCTTTATTGATCTATTTATCGATTTTTCTATCCATGCACATGCCTGACCCTTCCTCTCTCCATCCACCTCTTGGAGCACATGCTCTGTCCCCACCACATTGGGCTAGCACAATGCTTTCTGCCACGCAGGGACCAGGTCTCCGTGTTGCACATTGATGCACCAGCAAACCAGGAAGTGAACGTGACCGGCACACCACACTCCTCACAGCCCTGTGCAGGAGGGAGGAGAGCAGATGGGCACGGTTAAGCAGAAGCCAGAGGGTCTTGGTGGCCACATTGATTCTTAGTCCTGGTCACTCTTGGTAGCACGGGGAAGAGGTACAAGGAAGAAGTACAAGGAATGTACCCTTTACCAGATGCCAAGGAAAGGGATAAAAACCATTTGCCATCCGTATTTTATACTTTGTTTCATCCAGTGGACAACAGCACCTCATCAGATTGCCTCAGGTGCTGCCAAAGCTTCTTTTCAGTGCTGTTTTCAGCAGTGTTTACCAGGAACTCAAGACCGGTTGGCCTAGAGTATCTGTTGCCCATCCGTCAGACAGTAGAGCAGTATAGTGTGGTGGGTGGGTGTGTGGTCCGTAGAGTCAGACTGACCAGAATGGGTCCAGATCCACCACCTGTTTACTAACTGCATGACCTCAGACAAACCACTTTCTGCATCTTACATAGTTTCCTCGTTCCCACTATTAAAATGAGCATACTAATAAAGTCCACCTCCTAAGATTAATATCAGGATTACACTAATAAATATGCATAATTTATTGAGTAAATAATAAACGTTACTGGCAGGTTTGATGACAAGTCTTGTATTTCTTACACACAGGCTTAGTATTTTCATGCGGCAGATGACACCTCAGATCTCACCACAGAGTCTCTGGCCTGAGACCTCCTGCAGGACTAACTCCCCCTTGACTCGTCCACCTGGCCAAGCAGCATCCGTGGGAAGGTGCCTGCGGATGTTCAGAGATCCACAGAATAGGCCCATAGAGTTGACTATTCCAAATTACTTGCTACCGTACGTTTTAACAAGTTGAGGTTGGATAAGACCCGTCTTTGTGAGATCATCTGAACAGATGAGAGAAAAAACAGAGCTGAGCATGGTTTCCAATCCTCCTGCATGGCCATCTCCTGTATGTCTCTTGTGGGAGTGTCGGGACCTCAGCCTTTCTCTTCTGGAAAGCCGCTTGGCAGCACACAGGGAGCAGTAAATGAGTTCATGCCCTTTGACCAAGTAACTCCATTTCCAGGAATCTACCTCAAGGAAATAAGCGTAGAGGTGCACAGAATTGTATGAGTTTGTCCACCATAGCACTGTTTGTGTCTTAACGTACGAGTAAATGTCAAATACAAGGGAAATGATGAAAGGAGCTACCTGTCTATGACAGAGTATTATATAGCCTTTAATAATCTCGTCAAAGGCAAACAATGAATGTAAAGTTTAATGGAAAGAAATTAGGCCACAAACCTGCTAGCTCCTGTGCCTCCAATTGCTCCTCTGTGAAAGGGAATGACCTCACCTCACTCAGAGGGTTGCTGTGAGCTTTACTGACACTGCCACTTGAAGTTGCAGGTCCTGTGTCCGGTGGAGTGCAGGTCACCGGGTAAGCACTCAATAAACCGGTTATTATCAGTCCCCAGCAGCTCCCATGAAATAAGAACAAACCTTCCCACGTTAACGAGAAGGAACATAAAGCTCAGCGTAGCTGATCAGGGGCTACACAGGTGGAAACAAATGCTGTTTCCGCCTCAGAAAAAGTGGGTGTGGAGTGACTCTCCCAGACCACACCTCTCCCATCGTCACTGGCTAAGACGATACACTACACGGCAGAGCACCTGCCACTTCTCAGAACAGGTTCTCGGACAGTGTTGCTACGAACTCTCAGCAACCCAGTGACCCAGGCTGGGCAGATATTACTCACAGTGCCCAGCCTGACGGAAACGAATTCAAATCCACACACCACCACTTAGCAGCTGTGCGAGCCACGGCAACTCGCCCTCACAGCACCTCAGATTTCATTTGTTGCTTTAACCACTTCTTGGAGATGCTGCAAGAAGCAGGTATGAAGTGTTCTTTCAACTGCACAATGCAAAGTGGCGTTCTGGGCCATGTTTTTCAGATAAGGAAACCAAGGCTTGAAGATGCTGGGAAGAAAGCTTTCTTAAGGTCCTGGGATTAGCCAGAGACAAAGTTGGGAAGGACCCAGCTCTTCCAAAGTCTTAATTTTTCTTTTATTTTCTACATAGCTTTATAAAATATAATTCACATTCCATAAAATTCACCCCTTCAAAGTAGACAGTTTAGTTGTCTTTAGTATTATTTAGTATTTAGTAATTCACAGACTTGTACAACTATCAGTGCGATCTAATTACAGAACATCTTTACACCCCAAAAGCAACGAGATGCCCGTTAGCAGTCACTTCCATTTCCTCCCAATTCTTTCCACCCTAGGCAGCCACGAATCTTTCTATCCCTATAGTTTTACTTAATCTGGACATTTCCTATAAATGGAATTAGACTATGTGATCTTTTGTGAGTGGCTTCCTTCATTTAGTATTGTTTTCAAAGTTTGTTCAGGTTAGCATGAATGACTACTTCATTCTTTTTTATGGCTGAATAATATCCATTGTATAGATATTTTGCTATCTGTTCATCAGTTGATGGACATTTGGGTTGTATCTACCTCTTGACTATTATGAATAATGCTGTTATGAACATTCATAGACAAGTTTTGTGCAGACATATGTTTTCAATTTTCTTGGGCATATGCCCAGGAGTGGAAAGGCTGGGTAATCTCTCTTGACTGTAATATTTCTCAGAACTTTTGACATGTTAATGTGCTTTTTCCAAACTTATTTGGCTGGGAAATTCTTTTTCCAAAAGAGCATCTCAGAAGACTTTGGAAAAGTCTGATTTAGTCCAGCTCCCTCCCTCAGGGGAAACGGAAGCCCAGAAGGGTTCAGCAACCTGCCAAGATCACACAGGCAGGTGAGAGGGGAAGCCATCACAGCACAGGAAGCCAGGAGAAGCTTGTGACTTTTTGCATGGGAGAGAACTTCCTAAACATAAAGGATACAGAAGAAATCATAAAAGAAAAGGAAGAGAAATATGGCAACATACACAAACATTTAAACTTCTGAACCTCAAGTGTATATGAACAAAATTAGCAAGCACATGACAATGTTAAAATAGAATACTGCATCTGAGCCCTGGCTGCAAAGGAGAATCATCCCAAGTCCAGCCAACCATTCTGATGCCCCGGCTTTACCTGCAGACATCGATTTAACTTTTAAAACCTCTCAGATGATGCTGATGTGTATCTAGTGACAAAATTTAGAGGGTCTAATATTACATAACTAGCAGAGGAAGACGTGTGAAAAGATCAGTAAGAAAAGTCCTGTGCTCCAACAGTAAAGTGGGCAAAAATAAGCAAAATTTTTTGCCAGAGTTCTCCTTTATTAGGCAAGACAAATGAAAAACAGTTCAACTTCACTATTAACTAAGAAATGCAAGTAATGCCCATGGAATGCAAATAATGTACTTTTTATATAATTTATATATCATTTATAATTATACATCGTTTATATATTATATATTATAATGCAGGTATTATGCTGCACACAGCTGACATTTTCTTATTTAAGCCTCACAACAAGTCCATGATGTATTCCCATCCTACAGATGAAAAAACCAAAGCGAAGGAGCCCGCCCTAGGTCACACAGCCTGTAAGGGGCAGAGCCCCCAGAACTTAAACCAAGACACCATGCTTAATCTCCACAATGGGGTGCCCTCTTACCACCAACTCAGACACGATCTAGAAAGCTAACTCTCCATGATGAGGAGGACATAGGGAGCGGGGTGCTCTTGCCCAGTACTAGTAGAATTTTTAATGGGTGCCATCTCTCCAGAAGACAACTTAGCAACATGTAGGACAAGTCTTAAAAGTGCTAATGCCCTTTGACCCAGGACTTCTATTGATCTATTCTGCGGATAAGTACAGATGAAGACATAGATTTATGTGCAGACATCTTCTCTTGAATGTGAAGATGAAAGGATTTTTAAATTAATTTCCTTTCTAAACTAGCTTATGTTAAGTTCCTCAAGAGAAAGAGCTGTGAAGTGCTCTGGCCCAACATCACCTTCGATCCTCCAGATTCCTATATGGGCCAAGCAGCTGTTGGGTCTACCAGCTTCCCTGTTCCTGATGCAGCCCAGGCCAGGAATCGCTGCCTTAAGTCCAACCAAAATCTATTTCCTGGTCACTTCTAATCATTCTTTGGTTCCGGTTGGATATGGAACAAGCTTCATTCTTTTTCCTGGTGACTGATTTTCAACAAGTCAGCTATCAACATTTTGATCAGTTTCCTCTGAATAATACCATTTAGAAGGTATCCTTCTACAGCTAATTTGGCTCTAACTCCTACAACAACCAGGCAAAGTAGACTCTTAAACCCATTTCACAGGACAAGAAAACTGGGTCGGGGAGATCAGTAATTCGCCAAAGGTCACACATAGGTACATGGTGGAGGGATGTGGGAACCCAGGCCTGCCTGAGCTCAGGTTCTTTCTACACTTTCTTTCCCTGAAGAGGTTCCAGGTTTTCTGCCTTCTCTGCACGGACTGATGAATGCAGAGTGAAAGCGACTTCTCTTTCTTTTGTTCTGGGCTCCAGTGTGGCCAGGGATCAAATAGGGCCAGTTTGGCTGCATATCCCATTGGGCCCCTACACCCTGCACTGCTGCCAAGGGGGAGCGCTGGGCCTGCTGCCACCCAACCATGCCTTGGACATTGGGTTTTGATGTAGCTGGACCTGATTCATACTCATCTTGTTAGAGTCATCGTCACTCTGGCTAGACAAAACTTTTTGGACCCTGGTTCTGTCACCAACAAATGTTCTACCCTGCAGTCCAGCGTATTAGTCCATTGACAGGAACATTTCTGAGAAGCAGTGAAATGGTGCCAGGGACTCAGAACTGGAATCAGATTTGGGGGTGAATTCCAGCTCTGACACCTGGTAACATATGGCCTTGGGTAAAGGAGCCACGCACTTGGAATTTTAACTTTCTGTCCATAATGGAAATAGTGGCAGTACCTAGGACCCAAAGGTCGGGAGCATCATGAGCAGGGGGCAGTGACCTGGCACAGGGAAGTGTAACAGGTGTCAGGCGGACAGTGCCAATATGGACGTGCGATCCCCACCGTGCGCTGAGAGGGAAATTCTGAACTACTTCTCTTCAATTCCATCCAAGTATGTCCCCTCCGGCCAGCCTGGGTCCCATCCTCTATGAGGGCATGGCTTTTGAGTGTCCCAGGTCATTGAAGAAGAAGTGTTGCCATGCAGGGTCAAGTCTGGAGGCGTGGAGGAACACCTCTCTTCCTGGAGGTCCAGAACACCATGGGATATCAGGGGCTGTGCCAGTTCTTGGCACAGATTCCATGCACTATGGAGACTCCCTCCAGGGGCAATGCCATGTCTATGGGAGCCTGTAGGTGCCTGGGCAGAGCTGGACAGTGTCCTCCACACTGACCCTCTCTTATTCCCAAAGACGCCTGGTCTGGGAGGCTCCACTGGACTCCACCTGTTCCTTCCACACTCCCCACCTCAACTTTACCCCCATCCTCAAGCCCACAAGGCAGGGTAATCCCAACCCCTCCTGGGGCAGAATAATTCCTTATCTGTTCTTTTTCCCACTATGTGTGTGGATAAACAACAGCCTTAGCATCCAGAACAGTGTGTCACAAAACAGGTTCTCAGTAAATACCTGTTGAATAAGTGAGTGTGATCAATTTGGATTCGCAGAAAATCTTTTTACCTCTCAATGCTCCTTGATTTTATAAATTAAAAGCAATGGCTTTCACAACTATTGCTTCTAAAAGGGGGACTTAAAAATCTCTTTTGGAAGTAAAAAATCTGTGTAATGAGTTTCTTTCCTTTGTATTCCTGCTGTAACATCCCAATCCTCTTGAAAGCAATGGATGGCTCTGTCTGACCTTGGAGAAGGCTGGTGCAAACATGGAAGCAGTGGGAGTGAAGAGAAAGCCCAAAACACAGTTCAACACATACTCTCCCTGCACAACAGGTGTATGTTGTGTTAATATTATTATTTATCCAAGGATGCCAGGGGCAATGCCACCAACCCATCACTGAACACGTGAGGCGCCACCATCCAGTAGCTGTGACTCCATCTCCAGCCCCAAGGTCCTGGAGGTCAGAGTCCACGGCTTACACCTATCCCACTGCCCAGCACTTGGCCCAGGGGTGCTGTTTGGATCACTTGAGTTCATGGACAGAAAATTTTTAATATTTAAAAAATATTATTCTTACGTGACCCTTTGCCCATTGGATTCCGTGTCGCCTACAAGAGTGTGGTATCAAGGATGTGGCAGAGAAATGGAGGTCCCTGCTGCAGAGTCCTGCGGGAGAGTGAGCCAAGCCCTATGCTTGGAGGTGTATGGCCTGCTTTCCAAGCTTTCCAAGCTGTGCGACTTGTGGAAGTCACTTAATGTTCCCTGAGTCTCAGATTCTTCAGCTGCAATAATAGATTGAGTAACCAGGATGTTTTCTTAGCAAGGGGATCCTCCTGGCTTTGTCCTGATTCTGGTATTTCAGGGCCTGTGACAGGCCAGAGGGTAGGCAGATGGCACACACACAGGCCTTTCCGGGGCTCTCATCACATGCTATGCGTGGGTCACATCTGACCCAGGTCTGGCAACCATATTCCACAGACAAAAAAAATCAGATGACGCTGTCTGGCCATGAGCCAGGACCCTGGAAACCAGGTCTCAGGTGCCATGCTTTGCCCGTGTCCATGAGCACTCCACGCAGCTCAACAGGATCCCCCAAAGGCAGTGTGGTCACAGCCCTTCCCCCGCCCCCGGCCTTCCTGAGTCCCGCAGGGAGCACCTCTCTGCACTGACTGGACAGATGGCAGCTCCCCCCACTCCACCCCATGTTCCACTCTATCGCCAAGGTGATGCTGAGCGCGGGTCTGCAAGAGCAGGAGGCAGGTGCCTGAACTCTCCCGGGTCCATTAGTTGCTAAGTTGGAACTGCCTTACAGCTGGGAGCCTGCAGGGCAAGCAGATACCCACAGGGCCTGGAGAGGGCATCTCCCTCGGAGCAGTCTTGGGGCCTCCATGTTTGCTGGCCTTGTTCTCTCCCCACGTGTGGTGGCTGCACCAGCTCACTTGGAGGTGCCCAGGGAGCCCTGCAGGGGAAATGTAGGCAAGGGGACCCTCTCCACAGCTCCTGCAGCAGCTTCCAGAGACAAGAAACATGGGCTTTTATAAAGCCATCCCACAGCACACCGCTCGTCCTCCAAACATCCCCTACTTGCCAGCCACAGGATCTAGAATTCACTTTTTGAGCATCTACCATGTTCTGGGGGCTGACCTAGGCTATAGAGAAACTGACTGTAGTCCCTCTAGCATGGAACTCACAGTCTAGCTGGGGCACTAACAAATAAAAAGAAAATATAATACGGAGCAACAAGAGCCATTTTAGGGGTATGTGTGGGCTTCTTGTTTTTCATCATGCCTGGGGTTGAACCAGGAAGGCTTCCTAGAGGAGGAGGCTGCTGCAGCCCTAGGTTGAGAAAAGCCAGGAGGCTGCGTCCGTGGCTGTATCCTCGCTTAGTGCAGAGAATGCCCTCATTGATCAGTGATGTCGGTAACAGAAGGGAGGGTTAGACAGCCCTTGGGCCAGATATCTGCTGACTCTGCCTTAGGCCTTAGTATGAATGAGTACATCAGATTCTTTCTAAGGAAGTGACAAACGAAACTCATATTGTTTTGATTACAGCAGACATTTATTGATTATTTCTTAAATGTCAGGCGTAACCATAGATGATTTCACAACAACCCTTGGAGGTAAGAACTATTTTTATCTCTGTTTTCTAGATGAGGAAATTGAAATCCAGACAGGTTAAAGGACTTGCCCATAACCACAGTGGTCAAATGTTAGTTCTGGAAGGAACTTCAGAAATCAACTGCTCTAAACCCTTCTTTGACAGATAAGGAAAGGAAGCTCTAGGAAGAGAGGCATTTTGCTCATGGCCATTCAGAGCTGAAAGGCTGATGGTGAGAGGAGAGAAAAGGTCAGCAGCTCAGCCGGTCTCAGGGAGGGGCTGTGGGCAGCCAGTGCTTATCTGGGAGAATCAGGCATTTGTTTAGAGAGAGACAGTGAGTGACTCTGTTGAAGCCCACGAATTACCCCCAGTATCCATTCTCCCTTGTTTCATTTTAGTCATGAACATGGCTGAGTTTAAGATGGACGCACATCTGCTCCACCAGAAACTACATTTCCTAGGCTCCTTTGTGGGTGGGCGTGGTCATATGACAAAGTGCAGGCTAAAAGATGTGAACAAAGACACCTCCGGGTCATCTTCCTAAAGACAAGTCGTTGGTCTGCAGGCCTGGCTCCCCTTCCTGCTGTCTGGGAAATAGTGCCACTTGGGGAGCTGCCTTGGACACTTCCGGATGCAGAGATCCACTGCTGGGACCCACAGCTGATCCTTGAATAACCTCCAGGTGCAGAACTGCCTACTCAAGAGAAAAGCACCTTTGAGGGTCTTACATGGGCAATTACATTGGCCAATTGTTATGTCCAGCTCAGAAGTGATCTGTGCCACTGCTGCCCTGAGCTAGCTCCATGGACCCACCCAACCACAGGGGCAGAGAAATCTAATCCTGCCACATGCCTAGAAGGGGAAGGACTCTTGGGGAATAGCAATAATGATAATGGGCTTACTCCACAGTTCTGCCTGGGGCCAGTCCTGAGAAGAGCTGCCCCCTCTTCCCTGGAGCCCAAAAGCCGCAGTCCCTAGAGTCACAGCTCACCACAACTGACCCACAGACCAGTCTGAACACAAGAGGCCTCTTAGATTCCCCTCACTACATAACCTGGCACGCTCCAGCAGCTCCAGGCAGAGTTCACGGGTGTGTGCCCTTGCCTTTGACTTCCTAGCACCCAACCAGGACCAGACACAGAGTAGACGTTCATCCTCTAGGTGATGGATAGATGGGTGAATAGAAGGTGGGGTGGGCCAGTAAAGGAAATAATGGCAGAGTTCCTGGGGCCTGCACAAATCTCCTTCCTGAGGGAGGGCTTGCCTGAGGCAAGGCCAGCTTCCTTCCCTGGTCTACATGCAGCTGAATTTGCAACTCTGGTTTCTTAGCCACGTGTTTTGGATTGTTCTAACTCTGCAAGCATTGCAAGCATTGACAGAGCACCTGCCAAGTGCTGGGGGCTTTTCTGGGCTCGCTGGGGCAACAGAAATGAACCAACCTCTTGCTGGAGCTCTTGACCAAGGAGGACTGAGACAAGTACCCAAGAAATGATCCACCCAAGGTAAAACAGCATAAATGCCACAAGACAGAAAGGAAGCAGGTGCTTGGGCAGCACCAAGGAAGGAGCGGTGGTTTCTGCCTGCCAGAGGTGGGAGTGAGGGTGGGGAGCGGGTTAGGAAGATTCCCTGAAGAGGTGAAAAGTGAGCAGGATCATGCATGATGGGTCCTCCTGCAAAAGTGCTTGGGTAGGAGGATTTCAGGTGAAGGGACCTGCTGGACAAAGCGTGAAGGCAGGCTCAGGAATGCCAGGCTGTGGTCATGCTGGCCGAGCCCAGAGGGCAGGGACAGCTGTCTGGCAGATGATGAGTTCTCATTCCCAGCTGAGTAGCTTAGTGAGGGCAGACCTTCCCTTTGCCTTGAAACAGAGGAGCCGGGCAGCCCTCACTGCTCTCTGGCTATTTACCTTTGAAAGTCATCTCTCTCTTTGGAGCTCAGGTCCTCATCCATGAATGAGGGAACCAGAACTGTGTAGGCTGTCAAAAGCCACCCCACGAGGAAGCTGTGTGTGGGAGGTGTGTGTTGTCTTTGGGGGCTCCGGTGCCAGGTTCTGCTCTACCCCCAGGGACTCTGGTACCTGTCAGACAGCTGGCTGGTTCCCCGAGGTCGCACCCTGGGGCCTGGGACTCCCACTTCTCTCTGAAGGTGAGCTGAGGGGGTCAGCCAGGTCCCTGTGGACATTTCCCACCAGCTCTTCCTTCTCTTCTCACACGTGGTAACAGAAATGCACCCTGGCAGCTGTAGAGAGAAAGGGCCTTTGACTGAGGGGCCAGGGAGGGGCTCAGCTTTATTTGTTGACTATAAAAATGTCAGCTCCTTTGGGCAGCTTCTTGAATCAATATTTGCTGTTCTGAGGCTGAGTTCAAATGCTCAGTAATCCACTAGGCCTGTCCATTTCCTCCCTCACCTGCGTGAGGGCTCACACCCACACATATTTGGCAGGGCCCCTCAATGACGGGGATGGGGAGCCTGCTCCAGGCCCTCCACCCATCCCTGAGAAGGGCTGTCTGAGAGCTCTGTAGCCCAAAGGTAGCGTGCTAGGAAGGAAAGATCTGAAAGGCAGGATTGCTCTGAGTTTCAATCTGTGCATCTGAAAAATGAACAGAATAGTAACACCTACTTCCCAGGCTAAGTTCAAATAAAAGAAGGGATGTGCACAGGTTTCCTCAGTCATCAGGCTGTGCAGCATAGCAACAATAATGACGATGACAACGATGGTGAAGGTGAAAGCATTTGCTGAAGCTTCCTAGGTGTTGCTGTGCTGCTGAGTAGCCTCTAGCCCAGTCTTGTGGCCGTGATCTGAGAGCACACACATTCTAGAATATGTTTCCCTATGATCTCTGCACCAACCACTAGCTCTTAGCCTCCAGCAGCTGCCCACCTCATGCTTTTTCCTGGTAAGGGGCCAGGGAAATGTTAGTGAAGAAATATGGGGCTGTGAAGGTAGATGGATCCTTGATCTTCCACTTCGTACTGTGTGTCTTTTGACCAGTTACTTAAGCTTTCTGAGCCTCAGATTCTCATCTACAAGATGGACCAAGGCCTAGCCTACAGAGCTGTTGTGTGGTTTAGAGATAATGCATGTAAAGCACCCAGCAGGGCATCTGGCACTTAGTAGGTGTTTCTCAAGTATTTATTCTTCTCTCCTGTGGTTGGCGCATCCTGGTCCAACACAACCCTCTCCACTCACACATGGGTCTGTGCATTGGGTGAGACCAGCCTGGGCCCCAGAAACCATGTGGCTTCTTTGCTGGCACACAGGAAGCTCCCACAGTAGACAGTGCTTTCCGGTTACTCCATCCTCCATCTTTGGCTTCTGATTTGGCTTGGTTGCCAGAGTCAGTGCACAGCTTAATACCTGCAGGGCACAGGGAGAGCCATCAACCCCCTGGGGCAGGTGGAAGTCTTGCATCTGATGCCAAGAGTGGCCTTGGGATGAGAGGTACACATTGAATCCGACTCACACAACACCTGCTTGGGCTCACCACTTTCAATCTTGTGGTCATCACGGATGGACACAGGGCCCCACAAGCCCTGTCCACCCACTGCTGTCTGCCATGAGTTTCTGAAAAGATGGCTCTACCTTTGAGGAGGCCTCATGGAGAAAAGTCTCATGTGCACTGTGGAACAACAGTAAAACTTAATCTTGAGCCAAACTAAAAGTAGCCATCGAGCCCCTGGGAGCCTCAGGGCTCCCCAGAAGACACTCTCAGAAGCACCCATTCTGAGACTTGCTGGGCCCAGCTATAGTTGAGCTGATGCTCAAAAACAATGTACCCCTAGGCCAGGGCTGGGGCTGTTCATGAGCAAGCTGGGAGGGGGCAGCCGCTCCTTCTCCAGCCTGTCTGAGGCACAGCCCAGGCAGTACACACCCAAGCTTTCTTCACTGGTGCCCAGGGAGGCTTCATGCAAGAGAGTTCCCCTCCAAGACATATAAAAATTCAGGGAGTAAGGAGTACCTTGGCCCACCAGAGGCACAGCAAGCTGTCCCTCCTCCTCTCTCTGCTTGAGATTTGAGCAATCTGTCCTGGGTCCCCGTGCCATGGCATGATAGCTATGAGAGGCCGCTGCTCAGAATGAGAATGAGGGAGGAAAAGAGCCAGCGAGTGAGAGCACATGTCTTAAACAGTGTTCCTCCAAGGTTCTTCCAGGGGCCAACAGTGGCAGAATAACCTGGATTGTTTATTAAAAATGCAGATCCCTGGCACCACTGCAGATGACCTAGATCGGAATCTTTAGGGTGAAGCCTAGGCATCTGCACTTTTAAAAAGCACCCCAAATGATTCCTATATACATTAAAGTTTAATGACCCCTGCCAAAATCCCATGTCCAATACATGTTTGCTCTGAAATAACGTGTGCCTTTTAATTGAGGTATACTTTACATACAGTGAACCTCAAACTTGTCAGTTTTAATGAATGCATATCAAGACACAGAACATTTCCATTATTCCAGAAAGTTGCCTCATGCCCCCTCCTAGTCAGTTCCACCTCCTAAGCAACCACTGATCTGATTTCTATCATTATAGGTTCATTTTACCTCTTCTCAAACTTTATATAATTGAGTTCACATAATGTGTACATTTTTGTGGCCAGCCTCTTTCACCCAGCATATTTTTGGGATTCATCTATATCAAAATGTCTGTCAGCAGTTCATTCCTTTTTGTGGCTGACTAGTATTTCATTGCATGAATATGTCATAGTTTGCTTTTCCATTCTTTGTTGTTAGACATACAAGTTGTTTATAGTTTTTGGCTATTTTGAACAAAGTGCTGATGACAATTTGTGTTCAGGTTTCTGTGGACATCTGCTTTCATTTCTCTTGGGTAAATACCTACGAGGGTGATATGGCTTGGCTGTGTCCCCCTGCCCAAATCTTATCTTGAATTCCCATATGTTATGGGAGGGACCCAGTGGGAGGTAATGGAATCATGGGGGCAGGTCTTTCCCATGCTGTTCTGGTAATGATAAGTCTCACAAGATCTGATGGTTTTAAAAAGGGGAGTTTCCCTGCACAAACTGTCTTCTCTTGTCTGCCACCATGTGAGACGTGCCTTTCACCTTCTGCCATGATTGTGAGGCCTCCTCAGCCACATGGAACTATAAGTCCAATAAACCTCTTCCTTTTGTAAATTGTCCAGTCTTAGGTATGTCTTTATCAGTAGTGTGAAAATGGACTAATACATAGTCCAACACCCCATAGAGTAGGGTGTTGCTGAAAAGATACCCCAAAATGTGGAAGCAACTTTGGACACTGGGTAACAGGCAGAGGTTGGAAAGGTTTGGAGGGCTCAGAAGAAGACAGGAAAATGTGGGAAAGTTTGGAACTTCCTAGAGACTTTTTGAATGACAGTTCCCAAAATGCTGATAGTGATATGGACAATAAAGTACAAGTTGAGGTGGTCTCAGATGGAAATGAGGAACTTGGGAACTGGAGCAAAGGTGACTCTTGTTATGTTTTAGTAAAAAGACTGGTGGTATTTTGCCCTTGCCCTAGAGATTTGTGGAACTTTGAACTTTAGAGAAATGATTTAGGCTATCTGGCTATTAGGCTATCTGATTTAGGCAGAAAAGCATTCAAGAGGTGACTTGGGTGCTGTTAAAGGAATTCAGGTTTACAACAGAAGCAGAGTACAAAGAACATAAAGCAGAGTGGAAAATTTGCAGCCCAACAATGTGACAGAAAAGCAAAGTCCATTTTCTGAGGAGAAATTCAAGCTGGCTGCAGAAATTTGCATAAGCAATGGGGAGCTGGAGGTTAATCCCCAAGACAATGGGGAAAATGTCTCCAAGGCATGTCAGAGGTTTTCATGGCAGCCCCTCCCATTACAGGCCCAGAGGCCTAGGAGGAAAAAGTGGTTTCAGGGACTGGGCCCAGGATCCCCATGCTATGTGCAGCCTAGGGACTTGGTGACCTGTGTCCCAGCTGCTCCAGCCATGGCTGAAAGGGGCCAATGTAGAGGTTAGGCCATGACTTCAGAGGATGCAAGTCCCAAGCCTTGGTAGCTTTCACGTGGTGTTGAGCCTGCAAATGCACAGAAGTCAAGAATTCGGGTTTGGGAATCTCTACCTAGATTTCAGAAGATGTATGGAAATGCCTGGATATCTAGGCAGAAGTTTGTTGCAGGGGCAGGGCTCTCATGGAGAACCTCTGTTAGGACAGTGTGGAAGGGAAATATGGGGTCAGAACCCCCACACAGAGTCCCTACTGGGGCATCACCTAGTGGAGCTGTGAGAGCAGGGCCACCATCCTCCAGACTTCAGAATGGTAGATCCACCAATAGCTTGTACTGTGCGCCTAGAAAAGCCACAGACACTCAGTCTTAGCCCATGAAAGCAGCCAGAAGGGCGGCTGTACCCTGCAAAGCCACAGGGGTGAAGCTGCCAAAGACCATGGGAATCCACCTCTTGCATCAGCATGATCTGGATGTGAGACATGGACTTAAAGAAGATCATTTTGGAGCTTTAAGATTTGAGTGCCCTGCTGGATTCTGGACTTGTATGGGCCCTGTAACCCCTTTGTTTTGGCCAATTTCTCCCATTTGGAATGGCTATAGTTACCCAATGCCTGTACCCCCATTGTATCTAGGAAGTAACTAGCTTGCTCTTGATTTTACAGATTCATAGGCAGAAGGGACTTGTCTTGTCCAAAGACTTCGGGACTGTGGACTTTTGAGTTAATGCTGAAATGAGTTAAGACTTTGGGGGACTGTTGGGAAGGCATGACTGATTTTGAAATGTGAGGACATGAGATTTGGGAGGGGCCAGGGTTGGAATGATATGATTTGGCTGTGTCCCCAACCCAAATCTCATCTTGAATTCCCACATGTTGTGGGAGGGATCCAGTGGGAGGTAATTGAATCATGGGGACAGGTGTTTCACATGTTGTCTCATGATAGTGAATAAGTCTCATGAGATCTGATGGTTTTAAAAAGCAGAACTTCCATGCACAAGCTCTCTTCTCTTGTCTGTCTCTATGTGAGATGTGACTTTCACCTTCTGCCATGATTGTGAGACCTCCCCAGTCACATGGAACTGTAACTCCAGTAAACCTCTTTATTTGGTAAATTGCCCAATCTCAGGTATGTCTTTATCAGCAGCATGAAAACGGACTAATATAGAGGAGAAGCACTAAGTCATACAAGAAATGTGATGGGGTGAGGGAGGCAGAATTCTAAATGGTCCTTATGATCTCTGCCTTCTGGCTCTACACCCTCTCCTCTTGAGTGTGGGCAGGATCTGTGACCTATTTCTAATCAATAGAGTATGGCACCAGTGATGGATGTCACCTCTATGATTATGTTATTTTGCATAAGACTCCATCTTAGCCAACTGGAATGAGAGACCTTTCTTTGAGCTACAGGGGCCTCTAGAAACTGAGAGCAGCCCCTTGCTGACAGCCAGCAAGAAAGTGGGACCTCAGCCACAAATGAATTCTGCCAATGACCATGTCAGCATAGAAGAGGACCCCAAGCTCTGGAAAGGAACAAAGACCAGATGACATTTTGTTTCTATTCTTGTGAGGCCCTGAGTGGAGGTCTCAGCCAACCTGTGCCTGGACTCCTGCCTGCAGAAACTGTGAGATAATTAATGTTCACTGTTTTCCATCACTATGTTTGTAGTAATTTGTTATGCAGCATAGAATACTGATACATGAGGAAACGAAAATCACATCGATAAATGGGTCACAGACCTAAATGGAAAAGCTAGAAAGTTACTAGAAAAAAAGCACTGAAGAATGTCTTCATGATCTTAGAGAAGAAAAAAGTTTTCTCCAGAGGATTCAGAAAATATTAGCCATAAAAGAAAAAGTTGCTAAATTGAGAAAATATTTAAGTCACAGGTTGGGAGAAAATATTTGCAACACATAACACTGATAAGTGACTTGTATGTGCATGCATAAAGACTCCTATAACTGAAGAACGAAACAAGTCAATTAAAAAGAACATAAAAGAAGATGGACCAATGGCCAGTAAGTCCATGATGCCCATGACAAAATGCTCAACCTCATCAGGCATTAGGCAAAATGCAAACTAAAACCACAATGAGGTACCACTACATATCAACAGGAATGACGGAAATGAAAAAGACAATACCAAATGCTAAAATAAAAAGAGATCGACAACAATAAATGTTGGAGAGGATGTGGAACAGCTAGGATAAGATCTTATACATTGCTAGAGGAAGTGTAAAATGTGCAGTCACTTCACAAAACTGAAGTTTCTTCAGAGTTTAAATATCCACCTTAATTTGATTTTATAGCTTACAGCAATAAAACCACAGGCCTTCATCAGTAACTAGCATTTGAAATGTGTTTTTTAAAATCAACGTTATAAGTGTACATGATAGAAGAGTCCGTTACTTAATTCAGTAAGACCTAAAAAAGAGGAATTGTCAACTCCCTATTTCCTTTTCTCAAGAGGGGAATCATTTCAATTCCATTAGTTTTCTTTTCTTTTTTAACTTTAACTTCTTTGATTTTTCAATCTAATTGACTTTTTACTAGTGAAGACAAGGATTTATTTCTGTTTAACCACCACACTACATGATCAATATCTCTTCCCTCACCCTATTCTTCCAGTGTAGCTATATCTCAATTGTTGGCTATTTAATATTTATAATGTTATGACTAAATTCTATTAGGGATTGAGCCATATAATAATAAAAATAGCCACCCTATTATTTTTTCTTTCTTGCACTACTTTTAGTTTTCTTTGAAGTTTCTTCTTTAATTATTTGCTTAGTTTTAATCTTAGCCTCTAAAAAGTAGAGTCTGAAGCAAAAATTAAAGTACTGATACTCTATCTGGGAGATGCAAATCCAGATCACTGAGGTTGAGGAAAAAGGAAGGGAGGCAAAGAAAGATGTGAGGCAATGCAAAATGACACATTACTGCACTTGGTTGCTGCTGAATAAAGAGCCACCCAGTGACACAGCAGGTTGTTCAGCAGGTCTGTTCATTTGGCACCCGAGACTTCTCCAGATGGGTTGCAAGAATAAATCATGCTTCAATGTCATCCATAGAAGAAAAGGAGGAAAGTGATTTGTCCTCCTGGCTCCTTCTTGTCTGTGGATTCTTGTTTGGTAAAATTCATCTCATGTGAATTTATTCCCTTGTACTTCTAGATTGCATCAACCAGCCCCTTCATGGGATGCCCACTTGGGATCCTAGATCTCACACCCTGTGCTGTAGTGTTTTATCCAACCCTGGAAGAGATGGAAGGAGAAAAACTCTGGAGGAATGGTTAGTTGACCCAGCTTCAAGAATAGCTAGAAGAGGCTTAGGGAGCTTGCGTCTGATATAGGTTTCTATACACTTATCGCTGATACAACCCCAGCTTTCACCTATCCACTGAAAACTCCTCTCAATCACTCAAATAAATGGGGGTATTCCATCATTTTCCACTTCCTGGAGCTCTGTCTCTGGATCCATTTGACCATGCTCCACTCCGTACTGGTTGACATCTATACTTGGTACATAGCTGTTATACTGAAATCTCCTTTCACCATCATTTGGAGTTTTTCTTCTTCTGTCTCTTAAGTTGAAGCTGTTTCCTGAATTACATATCTTCTTCTTTTCAACCTATCCATCTGACAAAGGGCTCAAGAATCTACAAGGAACTTAAACAAATTAACAAGAAAGAAACAAGCAACCCTATCAAAAAGTGGGTAAAGGATATGAACAGACACTTCTCAAAAGAAGGCATTTATGTGGCCAATGAACATATGAAAAAAAGCTCATCATCACTGGTCATTAAATAAATGCAAACCCAAAACCACAGGACATACCATGTCATGCCAGTTAGAATGGTGATCATTAAAAAGTCAGGAAACAACAGATGCTGGAGAGGATGTGGAAAAATAGGAATGCTTTTACACTTTTGGTGGGAGTGTAAATTAGTTCAACCATTGTGGAAGACAGTGTGGCGATTCCTCAAGGATCTAGAATCAGAAATACCATTTGACCCAGCAATCTCATTACTGGGTATATACCCAAAGGATTATAAATCATGCTGCTATACAGACACATGCACACGTATGTTTATTGCAGCACTATTCACAATAGCAAAGATTTGGAACCAACCCAAATGCCCATCAGTGATAGACTGGATAAAGAAAATGTGGCACATATATACCATGGAATACTATACAGCCATAAAAAGGGATGAGTTCATGTCCTTTGCAGAGACATGGATGAAGCTGGAAACCATCATTCTCAGCAAACTAACATAGGAACAGAAAACCAAACACCGCATGTTCTCACTCATAAGTGGTAGCTGAACAGTAAGAACACATGGACACAGGGAGGGGAACATCACACACCGGGGCCTGTTGGGGGTTGGGGGACTATGGAAGGGATAGCATTAGGAGAAATACCTAATGTAGATGACGGGTTGATGGGTGCAGCAAACCGCTATGGCACGTGAATACCTATGTAACAAACCTGCAGGTTCTGGACATGTATCCATGTATATATATGTAAAAAAGGGTCCTTAGAGGAAAATTACCAAATTATTATTATTTCCCTATAAAATTAAAGAAAGAAGCAAAACACAACTAAGATAAGGTTTCTGCCCACAACACATTTACAGTTTTAAAAGAGATTAACAGGTTGGTAGGTTTAAGTTATACAAACATTAAGCAGTGGCTGGGCACAGTGGCTCATGCCTGTACTCCCAACACGTTGGGAGGCCAAGGCAGCCAGATTGCCTGAGCCCAGGATATCAAGACCAGCCTGGGTAACATGGTGAAGCCCCGTCTCTACAAAAATACAAAAAATTAGCCAGACAGGCTGGCATGCTCCTTTAGTCCCAGCTACTCAGGAGGCTGAGGTGGGAGGATCACTGGAACCAGCGAGGTTGAGACTGCAACAGGGCATGACTTTGCCACTGCACTCAGCCTAGCAACAGAGCGAGACCCTGTCTAAAAATAAATAAATAATAAAAATATTAAGCAAAGCAAGGCGTAATTTAGTACTAACTTGATTGATGCAGAACCTATAGGAGATATGAAGCCATTTTCTTGGTTTATACTTTTATTTTGGTAAAAGACCTCCTAAGAAGTGGTACATAGTATGAATAGGGTGCACACAGTTCAATTCTGGCCTTGGTATTAAGCCTCAGCCTTAAAAAGGTAAAAAAGCCAAATGCATACTTAAACATAATTTCTGGCATGTATAAATTTTTACTAATCAATATTCTTGTGACCTTTAGGGTTACCTCCATATCTAATTAGTGCTAAATCATCAGTGATGTGAATCAGCCACACCATTCAAATTATTGCTAATATTAGAATATTCACCTTCAAATATCAGTAGTCACTTTAGATGACTTTTGGAGTGAGAAGCTACTTGAGTGCTTTATATATTGTAAATCTATCAGTTATTTGAATATGTACTCCCAAACACAAAATGCGTTGGTATTATTCAAAAGTTGAACGTCTCGTAAAATTTGGCTGTGAATTCATCTAGCCCTGGGCTTTTCTTGGTCAGGGAATTTTTTATTACTAGGTCAATTTCATTACTCGCTATTGGTCTGTTCAGGATTTCTATTTCTTCCTAGTTCAGTCTTGGAAGGTAGTACATTTCCAGGAATGTAGCCATTTCCCCCAGGGTTTCAAGTTTGTGAGCATAGACATGTTCAAAGTAGTCTCAACTGATCTTTTGTATTTCTGTGGTATCAATTGTAAGTCACCTTTATCATTTCTGATTGTGTTTATTTGAATCTTCTCTCTCTTTTTCTTGGTTAATCTAGCCAGTGGTCTATCAATTATGATTATCTTTTCAAAGAACCAACTTTTTGTTTCATTGATCCTCGTATCATGTGTTTTTGTGTCAATCTCATTTAATTCTGCTCTAATCTTTGCTATTTCTTTCCTTCTGCTAGCTGTTGGTTTGGTTTGTTTTTGTTTTTCTAGTTCCTTGAGGTGTGACATTAGGTTGTTGATTTTAGGTCTTTCTATCTTTTTAATGTAGCCATTTAACACTATAAACTTACAGCACTGCTTTTGCTATATCCCAGAAGTTTTGGTGTGTTGTGTCTCTTTTCATTTGTTTCCATCTTTTTAATTTCTGTATTAATTTCATCATTTACTCAAAGATCATTCAGGAGCAACTTGTTCAGTTTCCATATATTCAAATAGTTTAGAGAGTTCCTCTTGATATTGAGTTCTAATTTTATTTCACAGTGGTCTAAAAAGATATTTTATATGATTTTAAAAAATTCATTGAGACTTGCCTTATGGCCAAGAATATAATCTATTTTCAAGAATGTTCCACATTCAGATAAGAAAAATGTATATTCTGCAGTTGTTGGGTGGAAGGGTCTGTAAATGTCTATTAGGTAGGTCCATTTGGCCTAGAGTCCAGTTTAAGGCTTTGCTGATTTTTGCCTTGATGATCTGTCTAGTCCTGTCAGTGGGGTGTTGAAGTTCCCCACTATTATTGTATTGCTGTTTCTTTTCTTAGGTCTAGTAGTATTTGTTTTATGGATCTTGGTGCTTTGGTATTGGGTGCATAGATATTTGGGATAGTTATATCTTCCTGTTAAATTGAACCATTTATCATTACATAATAACCTTTTTTTGTCCTTTTTTACAGTTATTGGTTTAAAGTCTGTTTTGTCTGACATAAGTATAGCTCCTCCTGCTCATTTTTCTTTTCTGTTTGCATGGTATAGTTTTTTCATATGTTTATGGCAGCACTATTCACAATAGCAAAGTCATGGTATTAACCTAAGTGTCCATCTACAGATGACTGGATAAAGAAAATGTAGTATGCGTATTTATACCCACACACACACACACACACACACAAAGATGGAATGCTATGCAATCATAAAAATGAAATTATGTCTTTTGCAGCAACATAAATGGAGTTGGAGGCCCCATTACTATAAGTGAAATAACTCAGAAACAGAAAATCAAACACTACATGCTCTCACTTATAAGGGGGGCTAACCAATGGGTACACAAGGACATATAACAGGAACTAATAGACACTGGGGATTTCAAAAGTGGTAAGAGTGGGAGGGGGTATGGGTTGAAAATTACCTGTTGGGTACAGTGTTTACTACTGGGGTGATGGACAGGCTGGAAACCCAAACTTCACACACACACAACACATCCATGAAGCAAACCTGCACCGGTACCCCTCAAACTATTAAAAAAATTGAAATGCTACAAAAAGTAATGAGCAATTTTACATGAGAAAACAATTATTAAAAACATCCAAATAGCTGAATATATAGGAAATAGAGTGTCTGTTGATTTGAAGGTTAGAAAAGAGTGGATTAGTGAGATAAACATAGGAAGAACTTCATATCCTTTTTGAATAAAATGTTGATTAAAAACTAAATGATACAAGAAAGAATAACAAAGATTAGATTATATCATAATTCACATCATTATAGAATTATTTGAGGTACTAGCACTCAAAACACTAACAAAATAAACTTTAATAACTATATTTAACTTTTTGTTATTTCCCTTTAGGCCAAAAGTATTTCAAAAAAATTTGTCATGGCTTCTAAGGATATGCTTTGTCCTCTCAACATTTCATGAAAAGAAAAAACTCCAAAACCATGTACATCATCGTCCGTGATTAATCATCTTCAATGTAGACATAACAAAGATACAAATAATACATTTCACAATTTTAGAAAAAACTGAGGTAAACAAAACACATAAATTTTTCTTGCTGATAAAATATCAAAGTAACAGACCTCACAAGAGTTCTTAAGTTTTTTTTTTGGTTTGAGTCTTTGGAGGATAAAAATGTAAATAATTTACTTGTTCAAAGAGTTGCAACAGACTATGATCAATTTTCAGTAATTAAAGATGATGGATTTTTGGCCGGGTGTGGTGGTTCATACCTGTAATCCCAGCACTTTGGGAGGCCGAGGCGGGTGGATCACCTGAGGTCAGGAATTTGAGACTAGCCTGACCAATATGGTGAAACCCTGTTTCTAATAAAAAAATACAAAAATTAGCCGGGTGTGGTGGTAGGCACCTGTAATCCCAGCTACTCAGGAGGCTGAGGCAGGAGGATTACTTGCACCCAGTAGATGGCAGTTGCAGTGAGCCGAGATCGCGCCACTGCACTCCAGCATGGGTGACAGAGTGAGACTCTGTCTCAAAAAAAAAAAAAAAAAAAAAAGATGGATTTTTGAGATTTGTTCAAGCTATGAATTCCAGATTAAATAAAAAGATATTACAAAACACTTCTGATTATATTCTTTTATGCAATAGAGATATTATTATTAGTCATGCTCTGGATGTTAATATAGTTATATCTGCTTTCTTTTGATTAGTATTTCCATGGCATACCTTATTACTTCTTACTACTTTTTACATTTCTAATCATTATATTTCAACTGAATTTCTTGTAAGCAGCATATAGCTCAGTTTTTATTGTCTGAAGTGGGGGCAGTTGAGATTTTAATAACATAAATCAATGTTGGGCCCTGCCTGTCAGTGCCGGGCCCATGGGCCTCCTATCTTCCTATTGCTTGGACGGCTGCCTGCAGCCAGGCTTCCCACATTCTCTAGGAAAGATCCAGCAGCAGCCTGACAAGGGAGGCAACAGCAGCTAAGGGGATGGAAGATGGAGGAGACAGAAGCATGTGCAGGTGCATGTGTGTATGAACTTCCACATGTGAACACACATAAAGTGTTAGGTTTACAGACCCTGGCTCAGAGGCAGTCTAGGATAGGAAAGGAAGGAGGCAAGCTTTGAAGAAGCACATTTTTCTCTGGAGTGCCTCAGCCTCACCCTATCCCAGGACAGACATGTGGGGTATGAGAAACCCACCCCTGGGTCCCAGGCTTCAGGACTGGAGCCCTTTTGAGTCTGGTGGATTCACAGGTACAGTGTGTGGGTCCACAGAGTCTGTCTCCTTCTGAAAGCCCTGGAGAGGTGGGAGATAGAAAGTAAAAGGAAGCAGGTCTCTGACAGATGGACCTGACACCTCAGCCATCACTGGTCTCCGAGTGAGATGGTGATGATCTCAGCCTTATGTACCTACTGTAGGCCCTGCAGAGCCCACAGAAGGCCTCCTTTAGTCCATGGAACAACTTATTCTCTATGTCTTCCCTGTTGGTCAGCTCATACAGGCTAAGTATGGAGTTGTTCTGGCCACTCCTGGAGACCCACTGATAGATGAGTTTCCCCCATTCTTCTGGCCTCTGCCACACGATTAGGAAGCTAGACTTGCTCTAATCCAGCCACCGTAAGTTCCCATTCTTCCTCAGTTCCTCTAATACAACCTGGATTGATCCCACAGGAAGCTTCCACAGCTCGACGGTGCTGAAGAGCAGGATCTCCTGAGCATCCACCGCCATCACGCTGGACTGTTTGTGTAGGCAGCAGATGGACAGAACCAACGAACACCAGGTGGCCAGCTGCTTCTGCCAAGTGGCCATGTTCAGCTGTAATGTAAAGGGCGGGAAGCGATACTGCCACAAACACTTGAAATTCATCACCATCATAATAGCCCAGGAAAACCCACATTTTTTTCTTTAATTTTTAATTTCTATTTATTTATTTTTTTGAGACGGAATCTCGCTCTGTCACCAGGCTGGAGTGCAGTGCCATGATCTCGGCTCACTGCAACCTCCGCCTCCTGGGTTTAAGTGATTCTCCTGCTTCAGTCTCCTGAGTAGCTGGGACTACAGCCATGTGCCACCATGTCCAGCTAATTTTTGTATTTTTAGTAGAGACAGGATTTCACCATGTTGGCCAGGCTGGTCTCGAACTCCTGACCTCAGGTGATTCACCTGACTTGGTCTCCCGAAGTTCTGGGATTACAGGTGTGAGCCACCATGCCCAGCCTCATAGAACTTCTGAATCTGTTGACTGAATTTTTTTTCACAGTTTTAGAAAAGTCTTGTTTAGTAGTTCTTAAAATATTGCTTCTGCTCCATTCTCTTTTTGTTTTTCTGAGACTATTACATATTGTTACATATTAGACCTCATCACTGTATCACATATGCCTCATGGTCTTTTCTGTACTTTCCATCTCTTTTTTTCCCTTCACCCTGAGCTTCAGGATGGATATTCTCAGTTAGTCTGTCTTCCTGGTGATGAATTCTCTTTTCTGCTGTATAACGCTCTGGTAGGGAGGTAGAGACGGAGCAGATCATATTAACCCCTATTAATCACATTGGGATTACACTGGTTCAGGACTAGGTTTTAGTCTTTTGTGAACACCATTTATTTCTGGTTTACCTTACCTCTTAGAGTATAGCTTCTGGGTGTCCTAATGAGAGGTCTATAGTGTTTACTGGGACCTTTTCTTGCTGAACCCTGAACTCTAATTTTTGTTTCTTAGGCTTGTTAGACTGCTGAAAGCTCTGCTCAGCTTTCTAGCCTCATTTAAGTGTGTCTGTTGTGGCCCAGCTTCCTAGCTTCTCAGCCCTGTGCTTGCTTTTAAATTGGCAAATGCCTCAAGGAAAAAGCCCTGCAGGATTCTGGGTTTATTTCAAAATGTATTTCTTTGCTTTGCTTTTAAATTGGCAAAAGCCTCAAGGAAAAAGCCCTGCAGACTTCTGGGTTTATCTCAAAATGTATTTCTTTGCTCTGATATTCTCGCCACTCAAGTCTGGCCACCTAACTCTAACTGACTCTGTATCTATTAATAGCTATGTAATGTCTTCAAAGAGATTTATTTTTGTCTTTTGTCTTGCTATTACAACTTTTTTCTTTCTTTTGGTGGTGGGGTTGGTCTGCAAAAAGCATTCCCAGAAATATAAACTTTAATAATGTTATTTAATATGCTACTTCTGTATCCTGAACATTAGTCATTTGGATGTGCAGAAAGACTTTGTTCTTAAAGATTGCCACTACCGGGAGAGGCGGCTCATGCCTGTCATTCCAGCACTTCGGGAGGCCAAGGCGGGTGGATCCCTTAAGGTCAGGAGTTTGAGACCAGCCTAGTCAACACGGTGAAACCTTGTCTCTACTACAAATACAAAAATTTGCTGGGTGTGATGGCATGTGCCTGTAGTCCCAGCTACCGGCTACTCAGGAGGCTGAGGCAGGAGAATCGCTTGAACATGGGAGGCGCGGGTTGTAGTGAGTTGAGATCGAGTCAATGCACTCCAGCCTGGGTTACAGACTGAGAATACAATGGATTAATGATGAATGCTTGCAAAGAAATGAGGTGGGGGATCAGGGTAAGGCAGTTTCACCAAGAGAATGGTGAAACTGACAGACATATTCATAGAGCAGAAAACAGATCTATAGACTGACCATGGGAAAAATGTGGTGAAGGTAATGAGTGATTTAGGAATCACAAGCAAAACATTTTGTACGCCTCTTTAAGTTGTGTATTTAAAATGTAATTATAATAGTTTATTTTTAACTGAATTACAGGGCAAAGCATGAAGATAGCGAGCCATTCTCATCATTCTTCTTTAAAGAGAAATTGCATGGTTTTGAAATTGTTTTGTTATTTACTTATATGAGATGTTAAAACAAGATGGAAATGCAGCCATCACATACTAAAGAATAGCTTGAGTTTTGAAAATACCTTAATATTGTATGCTTCAGGTAATAATAATAATGATAACTTGTTAGCAGGATTTGCTAATACCCAGAGGTTAACTGGAGAGAAATCAATTCATATGCTGGACTCTGCTGGAGAAGTAATCAAAATGATGGATCTTGAGAGGATAACTTTTTCTTGAATTATACTTGTTGAAAGACCCACCTTTCATTCTACTTAAGATGCTGACACTGATATGGACGCAATGAAATCTTAAATACAGACGGAAATTCATAGATTTTGTTATTCTGAAATCTAGTTACATTACTTTATTTACACCCTTGTTTATCCAAGGATTAAAGAAATACACAATGTATGTGAGGGCAAAAATCTGAAATTTCCTTCTGAAATATTCAGATAGCACAAAACTTCAACGTGCTTCAAATGGCATCTTTACTAGCAATCAAATCTTCAAGTAGGTGTTGAAAGGGAAATAAACATTACCTTAGTTACTATGGAGAAAAGAAAAGATTAATTATTTGGGAGCAACATCACCACTAGTGTGCTGGCAAGAAGATACTAAAAAACAGCTTGTGTCCTCACCAACCTCAGTTCAAAGTTTCTATTTGTATGACAAATGTAATGACACAGGAGTAATCCAGCCGATTGAAGTGATGACAAATTATTATTAGTGAATTCTTTTTTTTTTTTTTTTTTTTTTGAGACGGAGTCTTGCTCTGTCGCCCGGGCTGGAGTGCAGTGGCCGGATCTCAGCTCACTGCAAGCTCCGCCTCCCGGGTTTACGCCATTCTCCTGCCTCAGCCTCCCGAGTAGCGGGGACTACAGGCGCCCGCCACCTCGCCCGGCTAGTTTTTTTTTTTGTGTGTGTGTTTTTAGTAGAGACGGGGTTTCACCGTGTTAGCCAGGATGGTATTAGTGAATTCTAATGACAAATTTTAAAAACCGACCTCTTAAACTTAATAATAAAATTATATTAGTAAGCAAGCCTTAGAAATAAATTTTCTAGTTGACTCATGTGTCTCAGGGTTTCATTCCATTTCATCCATTCATTCAATGGTGACTTATGGCTTCCGCTAAATACTGATTCTAGTGTAGCCATCTCTCATTAGGTGGTAAATCTTTTAAGACCTTTTTTTGTCTTAAAGTGTCTTTTATTGATAGATAGATAGATAGATAGATAGATAGATAGATAGATAGATACATACATACATACATACATACATATATACATACATACATACATACATAGGATCTTGCTCTGGCTCCCAGGCTGGAGTATAGTGGCCTGATCACAGCTCACTGCAGCCATGACCTCCCCAGCTCAGGTGATCCTCTCGCCTCAGCCTCTCCAGTTGCTGGGACTACAGGCATGCACCACCACTCCTGTCTAATTTTTGTATTTTTAGTAAAGAGGGGGTTTCACCATATTGGTCAGGCTGGTCTCGAATTCCTGACCTCAGGTGATCCAGCCTCCTCGGCCTCCCAAAGTACTAGGATTACAGGCATGAGCCACTATGCTGGCCTTGAAAATGTCTTTATGTTCCTTACACGCTTGATAATTTGGTTGAATACAAATTCTAGGTTGAACATCATTTTCTCATGGAATATTGAAAGCAATGGTCCACATGTTCTTGCTTCCAGGGTTACTTTTGAGAAATCCAAATTCATTCTGATTCTTGATCATTTTTATATGACCTTTTTATCCCCCCACTCTCTCTAGAAGCATTCCAAAATTTTTGTTCATAGTGTTCAGAAATGCCACAGTTTCAGATATGTAGCCTATTTTTTTTTTCTGTGATAGGTACTGGAGAGTAAATTTGTAAAGTCATGTTTTTCTTAGTTCTGGGAATTTTTTTTTTTTTTAATTTCTTTTTTGCCTCTATTTTCTCTTTTAGGAACTACTATTATTTGGATATTGTTCATTTTCTCAGGAACTGCCTCCTCCAGTTTAAACTGGAGAAACCTACTGTTAAAATCTAAATTCAGGGTTTTATATTTACCCCAACATTTTCTTATTTGTTGGGGGAAAAAACACTCTTTACATAAAGAAGGAGGAAGACTAGTGGGTGGCAGAGGATGAAAATATAGGCTGGAGTTGGCCAGTTTCTATTCTCCGGACTCCTTCCTATTACCAAAATGAGTTCAAACCTGACAGCACAGAGAGCCTGGGCCCACACCAGACAAGCTGGTTTCCACTCTCAGCTCTGCCACTGACACTGGGTGAGCTTCAGCAAGCCATATCAACTCTCTGGATCTCCGCCTCCTCTCAGTAAAAAGAAATGTGAACAATATCTGCACAGCGTAATAAAATAATAGCATCTCCTCACATGGCAAGGTGTGAAGAACTTGTGAGAGCAGACATCTGAACCAAGCAAGCTTTATTTAAGTGGAAGAGATTATTTTTATTGGAATAACATGAGGGTTGGTAGTTTTCAGATATCGTGTGAGTTTCTCTCTACTTTCTGAAGGAGCAGAGCTCCAAAGGCAGGTTTTTCAATGTGATGACTTGACAGCCACCTGCCTCAATGGCAGGATTAGGAGGCTCAGAGGCCCCGTGAACTGATGACATCGCTTGGAAGTGAACAAAGGTCAGACTTACCAAATTCCCAAACCCTTGATTTTGGGCTCACAATGCAGGCCAGGTTTTGATTTCCCTGTTTGAGACCAGAGGCCTGTGGCTGTCATTTTAACTTTATCTCAGCATAATTGAAATGGCCTTTTCATCTCTCCAGCCCACCCAGCCTATCCCCACTGTCACTGCCACAGCCTTAGTGCAGGACCAAGCTAGCTCAAAGCTTCCGAAGCCCAGGCCTCCATCTTGTCCTCCTATAGCACACATCTCACGTTACAGATGGCTGCAGTCAGTCTCACCTTCCTAAAGCACAAGTCTGATCATGTCTCTTTTATGTTGAACCCCTCAAAGTGTGTGGGATGGGACACTTAACTTTTCCATGTTCTTATCATTTAGTTATGCCTCACATAAATAGTACATCACTGTTTCACCATAGCCTGATCATTCCTGTCCTTCCTCATTCTTGCCTTTTATAAAAATTACCAAGCTATTTCCTTTACTTCATTGTGTTCTCTCTCTACAGATTTGGAATGTTTCTATGCTGTTTCTATTCTTTTAGTGGTTACTGCAAAGTCGACTGTACGTGTTTATCATAAAGTCTTGCAGTCAATCTAGAACTTCATTCCTCTCCTAAGATTTAGCTCCAGTGCTCCTGCCCTGAACTCAGAGTATTGTTTAGAATATTTTAAATCTGATTTTTTAGTAACTTTGCTCTTAACTTCTTCATTTTTCTTTATTCTTATATTTATTTCCTGCACTCTGGATACATTCTCTTTCAATGTGTCTAATCTTTTGTTTAATCTATTGACTGTGTTTTTCATTTTGGTGGTTATATTTTTCATTCCTAGAATTTCCATTTGTTTGTTATTCAAATCTGTCATTTTTGCTGGTTTTCTGCAGTAAACTCATCTTTGCAATTGCGTCCTTTTTTGAAATAAAGACAGGAGGCAGGGTCAAAGATGAATTCATCACGAAAATTTAAAAATACTTAGATGTAAGTGATAGTGAAATCACTACATGTCAAAGTTTATTGAAAGTAGCATTGTAATATATGACCTTTTTTCCAAATATTTGAAACAAATTCAACATTAGAAGCAAATACCTGAAAGAAACCTTTCAAACAAATTTTTACAAGCCTTAAATACTTGTATTAGGAAAGAATAAATTAATCGGGTAAGTCTCTACCTTAAGAAAATGAAGAGAAACCTTAAAGACAATAGAAGGAGGAAAATAATAAACAGTAGAAATTAATGAAGTAGAAAGCAAAGAAAAATAGAATTAACAAAGCTGAAATATGATTCTTTTGAAAGAATAATCTATACTCACTATCTTCACCCCTGCAATGTGGCTTTTACCTCTTCTGTCATTCTATGAATGTTACTATGGCAAAAAAAAAAAAAAAAAAAAAAGGTTCTAATAACTTCCTGGGCATTGAATCTTAAAGAACTATTGTTAGTCCTTATCTAATTTGCCTTCTAGGTGGCAATGGGCATTCTTGACTACTTCCTGAACTTCAGACTCAAATATCTCACTGCCTATTCAAAACCCCCGCTCAGATAGCTCATCAGCATTTTACACTTATGACCAAAATTGAGTCCATGAAGTCCTCCTTCCCCAAATTTACTCCTTTATTTTCCCTGTATCAGAAATGTCAACTGTGTTTTTCATTTCTCAAATGGGAAATATTTCTCAAGCTCTCTTTGCTTCCCTTCTTGATCTCTTAAAGTTTATTCTAAACCCCAAAGCCATAATAATCTTCAAAAATGCAAATCAGATCATATGTCTCCCTTCAAAGCTTCCAGTAGCTTCCTACCACCCTTAGAAAAAATAATCCATACTCCTTACCTTGGACTTCATGATCTGGCCCCTGCTTGTCTTTCCAGCCTAGCTCTCCCCATCCTTCTGCTCATCGCCATCCTTCTGCCATCCTGGCCCATCACATGTATTTTTGCCTCAGGGCCTTTGTGCTTGCCACTCCTTCCCTCTGCCGAGAATACTGTCAGCCCAGAGCTCCCGTGGCTCCCTCTGTCCCTCCATTCAGGTGTCTGCACAAATATCTCCATTTTAGACAGGCTTTCCTTAACACTATATTTAATACAGGACACACATGCCTTCCCCATCTGCACTCACTCTTTGTACCCCTCCCATTATTTTACTTTTATTTACAATACCCATTACAATTGACATTCTATTTGTTTATTCATTTGTAAGTATCATCATCCATCCTTGCCCTACTAAAAGTACGCAAATTGTCTTACTCACCAGTGTGTCTCCCATGTCTAGAACTGTGCCTGGGACATCATGGGCTTAATGACTATTTGGCGAATGTCTGAATTACGTGATTACATGAATTAATAAACAGACTAGATTTGGAAGAGAAAAAGAAAGGACTCATAGATAGAAGGGGTTGCAGGCAGTGATTTAACTCTCTGATGCCACCTTCTTCATGAAGCTTTCCTAATTCCCAACTCTCTCTTCCCACAGCACATTAGGCCTGTTCTATAGCACAGAGTCCACCTTGCAGCTTGGGTATGTTTAGACTGCTGTGATATTCTTGAGAAGAGGTGCCATCTTTCAGTCACCTCTGCACCTCTGGTGCCTAACCTAGTCCTTGCCATAGAATAGATGCTCAATCAATGCTTGTCAAATTGAATTAAACCCATAATGGCTACACTCACTCCAGCCAAAAATGTCTTTAGCTTAATTGTTAAATGAGTCACTTTCACCAACAAAAACCAGATTTTAAAATTATTGACAAAAAGACTAAATGGAATGAAGCTCTTTGCAGATGATTTTCCTGCTTCAAAGCAGCCTGAGAACAAAGTAGAAATGACAATATATTGATAGTTCCTGTACAGTAGGGACTAAATATAATGAATCATTGTAAATCCTACAGTAACTCAGCACTAATGATTACCAATGTGATTCGTAAATAAACAAATGTTGCACGACTTTTTAAAAAGCCCCTCCCCCCTTTGCAGTTTTTGAATTTGCAAAGTACCCGCAGAAATGATCTCTAGGTCCCCCTCAAACTAGATGATCAAAAACTTCTAGTTTCCTTTAGGAGGAGTTTTGCAGTTCTTAAGTCCAAGAAAGTGAAAGCTCTGGGAAGCATCATTGCGTGGCTGAGGTGTGCTGAGTGGCTGTGGTTGTGCCCTCTGCAGCCTTTGCTCTCCTAGTGTTGCCAGGAAATCAGGAACCATATTAACCAAGGTCTCTTCTGGCTTCCACTGGCTCCTGGAGAGGCCAAGGAGTATTCTGCTCCCTGTTCTTTTCAAGAAACTTTGCTGGCCGGTGAACAACAAGCCATGGGCTCTGAGTGAATGAGGCTGCTGCACCTCTCCAAGCCGTCTCCCTTGGGCCTCCCCACAACACCGGAAACATACTTCGAGCTGAGTATGCACAGGTGATCTTCCATGCTCTCTTCCTGAGCTAAGCTGATAGTGAATGTGGGTGAAGAAAGAAGGAAAGGAATAAAGTATGTGAGGAGCAGCACTATGTGCCCTTGAAATCACAGATGTTTGTCAAGTGGAAAAATACCAAACCCTCAGCATGTTTCACTTTGTGTTTCTTGGAAACATTTCATCAAAGGGGCAAAATGAAATGTGCCATTTCTACTGGAGCCAAGTGTGAGCTGCTTCCTTCTTTTCTCCACAAACAGGTTGCCGTTTCCCAGTATTGGTCTGAAGAGGGCTGAGGCCCTGAATGCCCAGAGGGAACTGCAGATTGCGTCACACGGGTGCCCTTTCAGGAGAATAGCCCTGACATGCCTTTGGGAGGCATCCAGCAGTCTCCAGTTTTCTTCTCAGTCCTGACGTCTTCAGGGACTGCACTGTGGACAGTGCCGACAAGAGCTGGTCCTGCACAGCTCCTGGAAGCTTCAGTCCACCGTGGCCCCTAACCAAGGCAGAGGGTAACCTCAAGGTCATGACTTCCTCCTCCTCTGGTGCTGCTTTCTGTGAGCCAGGAGGGTGGCCTGGTCAGGCTTCCGAGCTCCTGGTCAGCTGCAGACCCTTGTGGGGCATCCCAGAGCTCCAGCGAAACTTACAGCCCAGGCAACAACCTTGGACCAAGCTGTGGAAGAAGAGGCCGCCCCCCAGCCCAGCTCTGAAGGGGAGTGAAGGATCCTGTAACATTTCCAGTGGGCACTGGCTCTCAGGGATGGTTGGTTTTGTATTCTAAGCTGAAGTGGTGAGGGCTGGGCCCGCAGGCGGACTCAACCAGCCATTGTTAGAGGTGGTACTACCTAGTGGTTAGGAGTGCAAGCTTTTGTTTCAAAAAACCATGGGGAAGCCCCTTAGCCTCTCTGAGGCTCAGTTTCCTCGCCTGAAAATGCGAGTGATGCTACTACCTCCCTCAGTTTGTTATGAGGAATACAGGAGATGATGTTTGCAGTGCGATTAGCAGAGTGCCTGGCATTTTAGAAGGGCTTGACATATAAGGGTGTTATTGCTAAGCTGAATGAAAGGAGCCTGAGGTGTAGAGAGATTTACAGTCTTCACAGGACATGCGGCAACTACCCCCCCACTTACAAACGTCATAGTAGACTGGAAGGTGTTGAGTAAGGCTGGAGCCAAGGGGTGACTGTGAGTGAAGTCCGGGACTCCTCTGCCCCAGACTCCGGTCCAACAGGACAAGCTGTTCCAGAAGGAAGGATGGTCTGAGCCTCAGCTAGTCGGGCCTAGTGATGCCACGTGGGACAATCTATTTAAATCTTCACAACTACTCTGTAATAGGTGTATCACTATCCCATTTTTCAGATGAAAAAATGGAGGCTCAGAAAGAGATGTTATAGTTGTGGCCCAAGATCATACAGTGAATATGCAACAGAATATGCAACAGACACAGTTCACCTAAACACCTAAACTCAAAGCTCGCATGAGGCTGTAAAGCAAGGGGACGCTAAGAATAGGTCTGGGGTGGTCCAGCAATGGGGCTGTCCGGCAGTGGCCCCTGTCCAGGGGTTACTGTGGCCTGGTCTCTAAAACCCCTGCTGTCTGCCTATTCTCCAAGCCTAGGCCTCTGACTCTCTGCAGACTATCTGAGCTCCATATATCCTTCCTTCCATAAACACCTTTTATGTAAGTAGCCAGCGTTGGTTTTTGCTCCTTGCATTGAAGAACACTGGCAGACAGTCCAAAGCCTCTGCAGGCTGTCTCCTCAGTGATGCTGCCTGCCTTGACTGGGAATAGGAGGTGGGTGTTGCTTTGGCCCTACAGGGCTCAGCTGGCTACCTTTGGCCTTGCTCTTTCTCGCTTGAAGTGACTTTGCTAAGCCCAGGAGTGTAGGGCTTTCTGCTGGTCTCCATTAGATAAGCCTAGCTGCATAGTCAAGTGGGGTGGGACTCCAGCAGACAGGGTTGGGGGCCACCCACAGCAGTAACCCTATGATATGTAACCCCTCCCACTGGTCACACAGTGACACATGTACCCACAGACCCTTGCACTCTTACAAACAATGCCAGCTTCACATCCTCCCCCTCCTCCATCTGCATGTACACCCCACATGTGTACATTCTTTGTCCTTCTGGCTCCCGTGGCCCAGTCTATTTCTCTTCCCCATCAGCCAATTGAGCCACCCATCCATTTTGGTGCTGGAACAGTATAAGCTGGGAAGCAGGAAGTGGTGGGTGATGAGGCTAGAACAATATGGAGGGGCTACACTGATACCTCCCCGTGAGGACAGAGAACCTCTGAAGTGCAGTATCAGATACAAGATCTTGGGGTGCCAGCTGGGGGCCGCTGCTGTCTGTAGCTCCCTGCTCCAAGAGGTTAGCAGAACCATGCTGTGGTTGGACGCCTGCATGAAGAATCCCTGGATGACCCTACTGCTGCTTCCATTCTGAGTCTATCTTCTTCATTTTTAGAGACAAGGTCTCAGTCTGTTGCCTAGGCTGGAGTGCAGAGGCATGATCCTAGCTCACTGCAGCTGCAATTATAACTCAAGCAATTCTCCTGCCTCAGCCTTTGGAGTAGCTAGGACTACAGGTGTGAGCCATCAGGCTCGGCTAATTTATTATTTTTTGTAGAGTCAGGGTCTCACTATGTTGTCCAGGCTGGTCTCAAACTCCTGGCCTCAAGCAGTCCTCCCACCACAGCCTCCTGAAGTGCTGCATTCCAGGTGTGAGCTACCATATCCTCATCTGGGGTCCTCTCCTTTTGCCATACTGCTTTCTGCTTCCTAAGGCAGATAAGATAAAACACACAATCCAATCTCCAGGGACAACTGCCTGGCTTCCCCCTTCCTCCAACCCAGCAGATTATAAGGCAGAGGCTCTGCCTTTTTCCTCTTCCTAGAGCATCCCGTAGACTTATGAATTGAAGGCGAGCCTAAAAGGACTGGGAGTGCAGATGGGTGGCTGATTTCGTCGCTCCCCTCCGGGCAGAGTTGAGGAACTCAGTGTCCTGGATGTTTCTTCCTGATTAACAAATGCCTCCAGGTCAAGGTAGCCTGGAATGCTGGGCAGTTTACTTCTTTGGGTTCATTCCTCCTAGATTTTGGTCTGGTCATCCTTCACTAGGCTTTTAGTTCTTCAGTGCTTTTTAAAAGAGATTTCTTTTCTTTTTTTTTTTTTTTTTGAGATGGAGTTTCGCTCTTGTTGCCCAGGCTAGACTGCAGTGGTGCAATCTTGGCCCAGTGCAACCTCTGCCTCCCAGGTTCAAGCAATTCTCCTGCCTTACCCTCCGGAATAGTTGGGATTATAGGCACGTGTCACCACGCCCTGCTAATTTTTGTATTTTTAGTAGAAATAGGGTTTTGTCATGTTGGCCAGGCTGGTCTTGAACTCCTGACCTCAGGTGATCCGCTTACCTTGGCCTCCCAAAGTGCTGGAATTACAGGCGTGAGCCACTGCACTTGGCCTCATTATAAGATTTATTTGGCTTTTCAAGTTGTCCTCAGTGGGGGGTTGGTAGAGAGTCCACGGGTAACATTATTAGTCCAGTCTGACAGAAAATAAAACAGTTTCCCTAGTCCTTCGGACTGCCACTTTCCTATAAAACTATTTCTTACCCTTTTTCTCAAGTTTTTTCCCCTTAAATGTCGACATCTTCTCCCCCATTCCCACTTGTAATAATCTTACTTCCTATTTTGTTGAGAAAATAGAAGCAATCAGAAGAGAACTCCCCTGTGCTGCCCCTCGTACTACCTGCTTCTCTTCCCAGTGCTCAGCTTCCCTCCTGTTACAATGAGGGAATTGTCCAAACGCACTGGCGAGGCCACGCCTACCACCGACCTATGGACGTGGGTCCCACAGTTATCCTCTCTCCTGCAACACCTTACTTTTCTGATGGGAGTATTCCCAACAGAATGAAACAGACTGTAATATCACCCTCCAAAAGAAAATCTCTTCTTGATCCTCTATCTGTAACGCCTGGCTACCACCTCTTTTTATGCTCCTCATCGCAAGTGAAACTCCTGTGAAGGGTTGTTTACACTCAATGTCTCTACCTCTTCTTCCATTTCCTCTTGAACCTCCTCTGAGCTGGCTTCTGCCCCCTTATTCCACAGAACGGTTTTTGTCAAGATCACCAGTCACCACCACGTTGCCAAACCCAATCCAATTCTCAGGACTCATTTTACTTAATCCATCAGTGGCTCACTCCCTCCTCCTTGGTTTCTGGGTTTTCCCCCGAGTCCCTTGGCTCTCTCCGGTCTTCTTTGCTCCCGTCTTATCCCACAGACCTCTAAACACTGGATGGCCTCAGGGCTCAGCCCTTGGGTGATTTCTTTTCTCAACCTCTAAGTGGCTTTACCCTAAGGGATCTCAAATCTACAAGGCTATACCCTGACAATTGTCCCAATTTGTATTGCAGGCCCAGGCCTCTCCTGAACTCCAGGTTCACATGGTTAACTACTTAGTAAACATGTTTAATAAGAAATGTTTAATAAGATGTTTAATAAGAAATGAAAATTTAACATGTTCAAGAACAAATTCCTCATTGCACCCCTCCTAGATCTTAACCTTCTCCATTCAAAAATAGTCACTGCATTCTTCCAATAGCTCAGATCACACACACTGGAGTCAAACCTTTTCTTTTTCATACCCATAATCAATCTCGTCAGCTTTACCTTCAAAATATAGACCATAGTTGTTCTCCCTCACCGCTGGTCTGAGTCACCAGTATTCCTCACCTGAATTATTTCAGCAGCCTCCAAACTGGTGTCCCTTCTCCCATCATGGCTCCCCTACCATCTGTTTTCCACACAGAAGCCAGAGCGACCCTTTGAAAACAGCAGATCATGTCATAACTGTGCTCAGTCTCCTGGGGCTTCTATTTTACTTGGTGTAAAAGTAAAAAAGAAATTTTTTTTTTGAGACAGGGTCTCACTCTGTCACCCAGGTTGGAGTGCAGTGGCACGATCAACGCTCACTGCAGCCTCAACCTCCCAGGCTTCTCCCACCTCAGCCTCCCCAGTAGCTGAGACTCCAGGTGTGCATCACACCTGGCTAATTTTTTTGTATTTTTAGTAGTGACAGGCTTTTGCTGTGTTGCCCAGGCTGGTCTCGAACTCCTGGGCACAAGTGATCCTCCCACTCAGCCTCCAAAGTGCTGGGATTACAGGCGTGAGCCACTGCACCTGGCCAAAAGTCAAACTCTTGACAGGGGACTATAGGGCCTTCCAAGACGGGGCCCTGTTACTTTGCTAGTCTCCCCTTCTGCCTTCCCCTAGTTCATTCTGCTCCAGCCTCTTGCTCTTCTTTGAATGGGTGGTGCACTGTGGGAACCCTTCGGCAGCCCTGCCCGGAAGGACCGGGTGCTGGAAACTGCAGTGCCCTCCTTGCCTCCTAGCCATCAATGTCTCCTTCTCCTAAAATGTCTTTCCCTCATTTGTTGCAGCTGGAGTCCTATCACATCCTACAAACCTCTCATTGCTCAAATTTCAGTCAAATGGGGAATTCCTCTCTGAAAGCTCGAGTTATAAATTCCTCACCACTCTCTCTTCACCACCACGTAGCTCCTCCCTACTTCAAAAGGTTCAATTCTAGCCCCCTCACCTCACCCTTAATTAGGTAAACTCACTTCCCCTGTTCCCTGACTCAACTTCCTTCTACACTCTAGTAGCATTTGGTACACACCTTTACTAGCAAAACATAACCTTCAGCTTGCCCATCATCCTCTACCAGCTTGGAGGCTCCAGAGGTTAGATGTCACAGTTGGCTCTGGATCTCCAGTGTCTCACACAGTTTTTGGTACATATATATTCAACAAATGTTTAAAGAAAAATAATTTCAAAAGGACTTAGGCAGAGTGATGTCCTAACAACTATGGGCAACTACAATTTATGTCAGGAAATACACTATTCCACAACACACCTATTGTTCTACATGAGCTAAAATCATTCGTAGGGTTCAAATCAGATTTCTTCTAGGCTTCTCTTCTGTCATGAGATTACATTTTTCATCTTCTAATAACTCTTACCTATTAGCTCAATGTCTTTAAAAGAAGGCAATCACATTTTAAAGGAATGGGAAAAGTATTTTGTCTTCTGTTTGTAGAATGTTTCATCACTGATTTGGTTCCAGTGGAGGCTGTGGAGGCCCCAGCAGGCTGCTGGTATAGTAGTCTTGCCTGAACAACCAAGAACCTTGGCATCCTACTGTCAGCCAGCAGGAGGGTGTATTGACAAACTTAAGCAAGGTGTTTCACTGTATCTCCAGCCTCCCAGGCTTCAATCAGCTGACGATGGGAGGGAGGGAGAGGCGAGGGAGAGGGGAGAGGGAGGAGAAGGGGGAGGGGGGAAGGGGGAGAAGGGGGGGAGGGGGGAGGGGGGAGGGGAGTGGGGAGAGGGGAGATGGGAAATGGGAGAGGGGAGAGGGGAGAGGGGAGAAGGGAGGGGGAGAGGGGAGGGGGAGAGGGGAGAGAGAGAGAGAGAGGAGGAGAGGTGGAGAGGGAGGGGAGAGAGAAAGATATTACTGCCCTCTCGTGGCATAAATTTCTAGACTCTTACTGATGAACTGCTTCAAAATACTGAGCCCACACCAAATTCGTTTTGAGTCATTCTAAGTTTTGATGAGTGATAAGTATTTTTGAAAGCCATTCCCAGGGGAGACCCTTAACCTCTTCTTAAGTAACATTCACTTTTGCATCTTATGGGCTTTTTGGTACTGGGGAAGGATTGAACCCTGACTTTTAAAAGGGAGAATCACTCTTAGGGATCTTGGTAGGTGCCCCTGTTGGACCCCCACTCAAGGCCTTTAAGAGCTACAGGAAAGGGCACTCTTAACGGTTCTCAGTAAAATGGATGTCCTTGTTTTTCAAGTTCAAGGCCAGTCTCCCTACCTGTGCTTTGGACCTCATAGTCCTGGCCCCTTCTTCAGGTATCTTTGCCTTATCAAATAGCTCCCTCTCCCCTTGTTTTCAAATTCAATTACCTCTTAAAATTCAGTCCCAGTGTCAGTTACTTTCCTGATTATCCTCCTCCCTCCCAAATCTATGCTAAGCTTGATGAGGATCATATTCTTCCCATATAATATTGAAAGCCACACTATTAAGCAACCCAGTCCTGTTTGAGGGTACAGATTTTATTTTGATTTCTATACACCTGAAGCCTATGAGAGCTTCTGGCAAACAGTAGGTGAAAGCTCAAAAAATGTGTGGAATAACTATATTAATGATCTCATAAATTACATTCGAATGTTCTAGTCCAGTTCAATTTTATAGAAAATAAACTGAGGTACAGAGAAGTTTAATAACTTGCCAAAGGCCTTACAACCAATCAGTCAGGGGAAGATCAAGGACTACAATTTTTGGATTCCTGACTAATTAAGGATCCCCGACACTAGGTCCTCCTGACACTGTGAATCATTGTTTGCCATGTATTTTCTACATTTGTAGAAAAAGAAAGCAATACATGCCATATATTTTTATAAGGTGTGGACTTTTCTTAGTGTGTATGGTTTTGATAAAGCTTTTATTGATAGAAAACTCAGAATCAAGAGTAATGGACTACAATCACCCTTAAATGAGGCAGCCTGGCCTGGTGGAAAGAGTATTGGCCTCTGAGAACTGGGGTGTTTATTCAACAAATTTGTTAAGAGGAATAAAAAGATGACTAGGATACTGTCTACGTCCTTAAGCAGCTGATAACCTAGAAGAGGTA
This sequence comes from Chlorocebus sabaeus, assembly GCF_047675955.1. Classification (NCBI taxonomy): domain Eukaryota; kingdom Metazoa; phylum Chordata; class Mammalia; order Primates; family Cercopithecidae; genus Chlorocebus; species Chlorocebus sabaeus. Next base: position 19,084,723 of record NC_132923.1, read on the forward strand.
GACATGTCCACAAATGATTATTATAAGGCAGAATGTGAAGGGTTGTAGAAGTTATGAACAAACTATGGATGTACAAATACGGAAGAATCACTCAAAGTTTGGGAAATCAGGAAAGGTTCTGTTAAAGTTTTTAGTCTTCTAAGAACAGGAAAGATGAGTAGGGCTTTGCTGGAATTGGATAAAGGCCTCTCAGACGGGAAGAGTAAAGCTTTAAGAAGACTGAAAATCAGCTGGTCACGGTGGCTCATTGCTGTAATCCCAGCACTTTGAGAGGCCGAAGCGGGTGGATCACCTAAGGTCAGGAGTTTGAGACCAGCCTGGCCAACATGGAGAAACCCCGTCTCTACTAAAAATACAAAGTTAGCCGGGTGTGGTGGCGCATGCCTGTAATCCCAGCTACTCAGGAGGCTGAGGCAGGAGAATCGCTTGAACCTGGGAGGCAGAGGTTGCGGTGAGCCAAGATCGCACCACTGCACTCCAGCCTGGGCAACAAAAACAAAATTCTGTCTCAAAAATAAAAATAAAGGCTGAAAATTGTAGAGGAACTTATAAAGAATATGAACAAAGGTATCTATATATACATCTATCTATTCATTTCTGGAATGGCAAATGGTAGAGTGAGAAGCTCAGTAAATCATTTCCCTCAAAAGGAATAAAATGGACAATTAAAATACTTGAACCATTTAGGATTCTGGAAATTGGCCAAAGGCATACAACAAAGTGAGAAGTATTTATCCAAGAAAAACTCCCGGACCAGGAAAGAACAGTGTGTCTGTGATGTTTTAGCCCAGAGCTGCTCTCAGCCCCTTCCAGCTCCATCAGCATGGCAGCTCTGTCAGGGCAGGACAGGTTTGAGGGTTACCTGATTTGGAGTGGAATGCAGAAAAACTCCCGTGCTCCTAGGCATTGCTAGAAACAAAAGGAATCTCAGTAGCAAATGAATGGGAAAGGCCAATGCAGTTAGCCTAAGGTTTTTGTTCTGGTTGGGGCAAGCAAGAGATTGACAGACAAGCCAGAAACTTAACAGGGAGATTCACGGAATGAAACAGCCATAGTGTACTTGCAACACATCTCTGGTGGCATGGAAGGATGCATGCAAGAGCAAGGTTGAGCATAATTTAAGAGAAACCAGAGAAAGCCCTAGCTACCTCTGAACATTTCTGACTAAACGTGAGGCCTTAAACATAAGACCTTGGGTGAAGTAAAAGCTGGGAAGGCTTGTAAACTGCATAAACTTTGAATGTGTTCTCTAGTTTACACATGGATCCACTGCCAACACGTAGAAGCCCTTCCTAGTCAAATGTATTTGGGTACAACCTCTGACAAATCATTGGCTGACCACTAAACTATACTGACACAGGGTTGATCCTAGGAAGCCAGGCTTAAAAAATATAAACAAGATTTTAGAAATACAAAACTAAGCAAAGACATCAATGACTGTGCAACATGGGGAAAAGAGCCTCCAAAGAATTAGTCTACACCAATCACCAAACAAACAGAACATCAGCTGCAACAACTACCACCTCGCTGGATCAGAGAGATCAGATCAGAACCCAGAGGTCTACAATAATGTTATCTAAAATGTCCAGTTTTCAACAAAAAATTACAAGATATGCAAAGAAGCAGGAAATAGTGGCCCATTTTCAGGAAAAAGAAGTACCTTAACTCTACCCCACTAGATGCCAGAATCACCTCCTACCCCCAGTCATGACAACCAAAAATATTTCCAGATATTGCCAAATGTCCCTGAAGGGAGGAAGGGCAAAGTCACCCTCTGGCTGAGAACTACTGCTCTAACGCTAGTTATCACATAGTGTGATACTGGGATAAGACATATATCAATGGAACAAAATTAAGAGTCCAGAAATTAGTATCAGTTGACATTTCACAAAGGTGCCAAAGCAATTTCTAGGAAAGGGATAATCTTTTCAATAAATACTGAGATAACTGGATATTCATGCACAAAACATTGTTAGACCCTTCATATACATGAGGAATTAACTGAAAATGAATCACAGACCTAAATGTAAGAGCTAAAACTATAAAACTTTCAGAAAAAAATTTAGGTCAACTCTCAGTGCCTTTGGATTAGGAAAGGAAAGCATAATCCATAGAAGACAACACTAATAACACTTCAGTAAAATTAAATTTTTCTGCATGTCAAAGACATGAATAAAAAATTGAAGACAAACCACAATCTCAGAGAAAATAAATATAGAATATATAAAGAACTCTTACAACTCAGTAAGACAATTCAATTTTTAAAATGGGCAAAATATTGGAATAGGCATTTTGCCAAAGACATGAACAGCTACTATCACAGATGGTCAACATCATTAGTCATTTGAGCAATGCAAATTAAAACCACAATGAGATACAACTTCACACCCGTTAAAATGGCTATAATTAAAAAGGGAGATAATAAAAAGACAATAACAAGTATTAGTGGAGATGTGGAGAAACTGGTACCCTTGCCGTCATACATTGCTAGTGAGAATGTAAAAACAGTACTATGGAAGACAGTGTGGTAATTTATTGAGAAGTTATATATAACTTTACCATATGACTCAGAAATTCCACTCCTACGTATATACTTGAGAAATGAAGACATATATCCACCCAAAGACTTGTATGCAAATATTCTTAACAGCATCATTCATAATAACCAAAAACTGGAAACAACCCAAATGTCTATCAATTAGTGAATGGTTAAATATGGTACATCCATACAATGAAATTTGTTCAGCAGTAAAAAGGAGTAACTCTTGATAGTTGCTATAGCGTTGATAAACCTTAATTGCAAAACATTATGTTAGGTTAAAGAAGCCAGATGCAAAAGACTACATACTGTATGATTTCATTAATATGAAATGTCTAGTTAAAAGGCAGATCTACAGAGACAGAAAGCAGACCAGTGGTTACCAGTGGCTGGGATGGAAATGGAGATTGACTGTAAATCAATAAATGGGATCTTTGTGGACTGTGGGATAGTTGGAGTTTTATAAACTTACTAAAAAATCATTAAATCATACACTTAGAGTGGGAATATTTTATGTAAATCACATCTCAATAAAACATTTTTTAAAAAAGTTAAACAAGGAAATTGCAAGAAATTGTTATATCCTTACCATATAAAGATAACTGCTATTAACTTTTTGTATATATTTTTGCTGTGTATCCAACAAAAAGTGACTTCTGCCATAGTTTTTAAACTGCTTGGTTCACATGCATTATCAATGTATTTGCATATTAAATTTTTTTATAATCACAACAAAAATACACGTCTTATTTCATAGAACCATGGAGGATAACACTGAAAGACTATCTTAAAGATCATCTAATGCCTTCATTTCATCCTCCCTTTTGGGTTTCAGTTTCCTTGTGCCTAAAACGAGAAGGTATAATTAGATGTTTTCTTGGCTCTTCACCGCCCTGTTTTAATTGCCCTTATTTTTTTTCTATTCCTTTAGAAATGATTACTCCAACCTGCTAACAAAAATACGTAAAAACAACTAAAGCTTTAAGCTAAATTTGGGCTAAGTGTCTGGATTTTTCTCATTTAATTATCCTAGAAATCCTGTATTATCCCTCTTTTACAGGCAAGAAAATTGCGATTTAGTAGGGTTAAGAAATTTGTCTTAGAAAGTAGATTCAACCAGGCGCGGTGGCTCAAGCCTGTAATCCCAGCACTTTGGGAGGCCGAGGGGGACGGATCACGAGGTCAGGCGATTGAGACCTTCCTGGCTAACACGGTGAAACCCTGTCTCTACTAAAAACACAAAAAATTAGCCGGGCGAGGTGGCGGGCTCCTGTAGTTCCAGCTATTCGGGAGGCTGAGGCAGGAGAACGGCGTAAACCCGGGAGGTGGAGCTTGCAGTGAGCCGAGATCCGGCCACTGCACTCCAGCCTGGGCGACAGAGCGAGACTCCCGTCTCAAAAAAAAAGAAAAAGAAAGTAGATTCAAGGTTACCAGGTGATATGGTTTGCTGTGTCCCCACCTGAATCTCATCTTGAACTGTAGCTCCCATAATCCCCACATGTTCTGGGAGGGATTTGGTGGGAGGTAATTGAATCATGGGGGTGGGCTTTTTCCCGTGCTGTTCTTGTGATAGTAAGTCTCATGAGCTCTGATGGTTTTATAAAGGGCAGTTCCCCTATACAAGCTCTCTTGCCTGCTGCCACGTAAGACATGCCTTTGCTCCTCCTTTGCCTTCTGCCATGTGAGGCCTCCCCACCCATGTGGAACTGTGAGTCCATTAAACTTCTTTTTCTTTATAAATTACCCATTCTCAAGTATGTCTTTATTAGCAATGTGAGAACCGACTAGGAGTTGGGGGAGGAAAGGGAGCACTGGGGAGTCACTGGTAGAGTTTCTGTTAGGAATGGTGAAAAATCTGGAAATAGGTAGTGGCAATATGTTGCACAACATTGCTGATGTAATTATTAATGACATCAAATTGTACACTTAAATGGTTAAAACAGTAAATTTTATGTTAGATATATTTTACCACAATAAAAATATAATGAAATAAAATTGTTAGGTCAACCAAGAAGGGTGCAGGCTCACTCACTATCTGAACCATTCTGAGCACTATTTGCATAATGACAGTTCCTTTGCAATCCAATGAAATAAAGATGGGTATTTCAGTTATCTGGCAAACAAAGAGAAGTCCAGATTTTATCAAATTATAGTCACTTAGAGCTCCTTATTTTTTAATTTTTTTTCTGGTCCTGTTTTAGTTTTAGTTGTTCCGGAAAATGTAAGTCTGCAATTAATTTTGATACATCCACAATGTAATTTCTTAAGTTTAAAAATTTTATCAAGTTGAAATCCACTGTGCCAGGAAGAATTAAGAAATCAAGGATGTAAACTGGCTGTTATTTCAGAAGGTTTTTACCACTACCTTATTTGATGCTCCCTGGGTAAGGGGTTTTAAATATCCTGTGCTTTTACAGTACTGACAGACTAAACCACTATCTATAGTCCAGCTGATACTATTGCTCAAGCCTTTTGGGCCTATATTTGCCCAAGAATCACTTAAGAAGGGTCAGGTCAGATTTTAATGTGACAGAATGAGGTCCAGTGACTGAGGCAGTCTTTAAGCTTAATGATCTCAGAGGCTGGACTGGACTAGCTCTTAGAGATAACATTACAGTAATACTATAAGGTTGTCACATAAGTTATGGTTTGTTTTCTCAAAATAGTTGGAATAAAATACGACTCTCTAAGCGAGTTCTTCATCTTTCTGTAACATCAAGAATGTAAAGATTAGCTGATCCAGAAGAAAGACTCTCTGAACGAGAGACTGAAGGCCACCAGTTACTGTAAAAGCCAAAGTTGCTCTTCTGTACATAGGAAGAAACTAAACTGTCATCAGTGGGTAAAAATGAAGGCTAAACAAAGAATTTTCACTTAAAGAACATCTTTATTTGAACTTTAATATACAATATTACCTTTAATTTATAAAAATCACATACTAGAGGACATGACTGGAAATCAGTTCAGGAGCAGCCAGTGGGTACCAATTTAGGAGATTATACTTACCCCACTTATTAGTTTAAGAAAAAATTCTATCAATGAATTTGAGACCAGTGATATTGAAGGATGGCATTTCAACTTCCAAATGCAGTAATTAAAATTGAAGATATTTTATTTAATTCAGCAAAAACTTCTAAATTTTCTTTAAAAATATTTTTTTCCCAATGAAGAACTGAGCTTATCTTTATTATGTTTTCTGGTATACATCTTACAGTAGAATTTTGTAGAAATCAAATAGCCACAAGATATTTGCAATTGTCTAAAATCCTCTGCATATTAATATGTATGTGTATGGGTGTGTGTGTGTGAGTCCCCACACTTACATTCACACCAAGCTGAAGCAGCCTGATAGCATGTTGGACCTGGAAAGGCAGTTCATTTATAATGTGGAAGACAGACAGTAAGTCTCTGCTCCCTCTATCATTCTGAATACAGGCTTCCCCTCCTCTAAAATTTCCCAAGATAGTGAAATATATGACAAACTTCTTAAAGAAAAATCTATTATCTGTTAGCATGATTGGTGCACTGCAATGTATCTGCTAGTAATATGGTGTGTAATTTCACAAGCATTTTATGATTTCTGCAATTGTTAGGCTCAAACCAAGTTTGAAATGGATTAGCTGTTAAATAGTGGAAGTTTAAGGATGAGGTATGCTTTAGTTGAAAATGATGCATATAGACATTCTGAAATAATGCTACTGACTTGTAAAGGAATTGAGAGTTATGCAAGAGAAATGGATTCTCCTTTTGGATACACCTTTTCTCTGCACTCCTCAGACTCAGGCTATTCTAGAGGTAACAGGGGCAGTACCGTTCTGCAGTCTAAAAAAGGAATAGTGGCTGCCAAATAGCAAATGAGTCACATAACCCATTTTCTGTTGCTTAGAATTCTTCAGAAGTTTGCTTTCTGCAGCACAAAGATCAAACATTCTATCATATTCTTGTTGTAGAGCTCTAAGAGTACCCAAGAGGATGAATTTCTGCAGCTCCAGCAATCCAGAATCCTGGTCAATGAGGGTCAATGAGCATGAGAACTTGGAGAATATAGTATTTTGAGAATACACAGACCTTCATTTTACATAGAGAATCTGAAATTATGGCATTAAATGTCAAGGCAAAGATAATGGCGGATAGCATACCCATCTTCCCTTACCCCCATTCTGCCTCTTTCATTATAGTCAATCGTCCTGAAACCTGAACAGACTCCAGGAAGAGTGTATCTACTTTCAAGATAACAAAATAAATAGCTTTAGGCTATACAGGTACACACAATCATACATACGCACATCATTTTGATTTAAAAATGAATTACATAAATCAAAACAGAGAAAAGACGCAGATCAAAGGTTAGAGGGTCTAACACAAAATAAACTTGGGATCAGAGTCACTATGACCCATGGACCAAATCCAGCCCTCCATCTGCTTTTGTAAATAAAGTTTTCCTGGAATATAGCTACGCCCATTCTTTACATGGTATCTATACCTGTTTTCAACAATTCAACAGCAGAAATGAGTAATAAGAGAGACTGTATAGCTCCCATAGCCTAAAATATTATCTGGAAGCTTGCTGACCAGTTATAGATCAAAAAGAGCATGTCCATCATGCTCTGAATGAGCTAAAGTAACAGAAAATCATCTTTATTCATGTTCTTGAGCCAGAATAAATGGATTAAAATATCTCCGTATCATATATAGTTACTCTAAATTCTGCCTATTAGTGCAGCCAAAACCAGTTTCCAACTGTTAATTAACAAAAAGTATTAAAAATTTATCTGTGTATAATTGTATTTATATACATATATAGATCTTGATCATATATATATATAATAGAGAGAGAGAGGAAAACATAGGAGCTAGCCAATTTGAGTATAAGGAAACCTAAAGAAAAATAACTCAAAATATTACTACTAGGAACTGTTATTTGGAACTCTGAATATTTTAGTATATTTTTCTTTATATTTAACAGCATGGGACTATTAATAGGGCCCATACCACAGGAAAGACAATTTACAATTGCAAATTTTACCCATGAATTATGTGACAAAATCTTTTTGAATATAAAATAACCAGCATTTCTATAAAACACTGCTTTTTAATTATGCAATTAAAGTGATATAGCAAAATAAGAATGTTTTTATTTCTAAAGTAAATATTTAGTCAAAGTTGCATCAGAAATCAAGTATTTCTTTGACATTTTCAAGAGATTTTACTTATTAACTACAATTATAGTTGTTAGTATTATATAATAACACATTGTTTTAAAATATATTATAAACCTTTTCTTTTTCCTCTTTATATGAAATATAAAATTAAGAATTTTGTAACACGATTCATATTGGAAACGTTTAAAATGTTGTGAGCTACTCTCATACAGAAAATGCTGTGGAATCACATAAAACATTCTAATGATTGAAAGTGCCAGGCACAATGCTTGGCACATATTAGATACTTCATAAATGTTCGTTCACGCATTCTCTCATTTACTCATGCACTCATTAAAAAAACTCCAGGCTTAAGGAGAAACTGCATTATAATGAGAAAGGCAAACACAATCTTTTATCAACAAATTTGGAGTTTTGACAAAGACTTTGGCAATGGAGAGCGGAGAAGATGAGAGGATGATGATTAAGATTTCAAACTGCTTGGTTAAAATCTAGCAAGTATAGCCCTGAGTTGTCCTATATGACATCATAGAGGATCAGGGTCAATACTCCATAAAAAGAACGCATTTCCTTTCAATACCCAGGTTTCATTTTACATATAAACATCTGCTTGAAAGTCAGGAATACGTTGATGTTAGAGAGACATAAAATATGCAACCCACAAGAAAGTAAGAACCACCTGACTGGGGACTTATTTTTCGAGTTGAGACTTCTTTTTGGTTAGGGCCCCATTCTCTTGGTTTTAACAACTTAATACTGGTTGAATAATAATAATAATAATAATGATAATAAATCTGGTTTAACATAAAAAGTGTGATTCTAAAATGAAGAGAAATAAATGTAGAAGGAAGAAGAGTGTTCAAAATTTCTGTTTTTTCTATTATGCACCAACTGATCTATCTATTCTGCACATTTGTGCCAAAGGCACAAGGTAAGGTGTCAGCTCTTTGAAGAGGCACCTGGAAAGGACCATTTCTGGGCTTTTTGCAGAAGGTCTTATAAATGCAATGAATATTTAACCTGAGTATTAAGGTCTAAAAAATGCAAAGAGCTGTAAAAGACAGAAGAAAGGAAAGAACATTCTTGGAAGCTAAGCATTATATGGGATAAGAATTGATCCTGAAGGAAATAATTTAAAAATCTATAACAAAAATAAAACATGACACTGGCAAGTCATTTGTAGCTGACTTTAATTGCCTTTGGTATTCAGGAGATTTAAAAAAATGGAAGTAATTTTATAAGCTCTAGTCTTTCCATCACACAGAAGGTAGGGAGTGGTAAAGACGACCCTTCCATTGTCCCTGTCAAATTCTTTGTTTGTACCAGAACTGGCTCTGCTTGCATACTTCCCTGCCTTCTCTTAAGCTTCAGTCATCTGGGTAATACAAATAGAGCACTTGGGAGTAGGGGTTCTGTCTCCTCATTCCTTGAGAAGTTCCTGCGGAACCAAGAAGGTCCCTTTACTCTGCATTCTTCTAAACAAAGTGAAAGAGAATTCAGAGAGTTCATTGCCATCTGCACTGCCGCTCTGGGTCTTGGCCAACTCAAGTTTTTCACTTTTTCTCAGTGATTCATAAGTGGGCTTGTGCTACTTTTATGAGGAAGGCTAATGTTTTTTAGAACCAAATACTTTCCCTTTTCCCTTCTACAGTTACAGTAATATATATACCTTTCTCATTTAGAAATTTAAATGTTCAAGTAGTATAAGATATTACAATGTCAAAACATGTGCTATAATTTAACTCTCTTAAGGACTATTGTAACTGGCCCTGCATCTTTATTTTCTATGTATACTGAAAACTTTTGCAGTGGTTATCATTTACAGATCATCAGCAGAACTGTCAAAATTAATGATTTGTGGTGTAAGATGATCAACCTTAGAAAATATTATATTAATTAATTAAGTCTTTTCCCAACTTAAAAGCTAAGTTAAAAAGAAAAGCTATCAAACGAGAAAATAAGCCTTCAGAATTCCAAGGTGGGCTTCTTGTACGAACTTTGTTTCATGAAATCTTCAAATTCAGAGTAAATATTATACTAAACTGTTTCTAACTTTTATTAATGTCAATGGAAGATGTCTATATTAAATGAAAAGAGCAAAAAAGTATCTTGCACTGTCACATAAATTTAAGGACAGAAAATTTGTTAAGCACTAGATACTTATCTTATAGTTCCTGATAAAATTTAAGTTCTTTTTGCCGAAATATAAAGAACTAGTAGTTTATTTAAAAAGAAATATCAATGCAAAACCTACTGATAAAAGTCCCTTAGATGTATTCCAATTTTAGTGTAATAACACCACTCTTTTAACACTGAAAATTGTTCTGAAACTATTCTGATTTTTTGGAATTCTATAATATTCTTGGAGAAAATTAAAATACATAAAATATCTGTGAACAACTCACTCATCTGATGAGATTATAAATAAAAGATCCCCTATCCCTATTCCAGATAGAATATTTAAGAAAGTTTCACTGGGTTTGTTTTGCTTTAATAAGTTATAAAAGTAACTTATTTAGCTTATCAAGGCAAATTTAGAGCTGCCTAATAGTATAGTGAATTTTGCCAAGCCACATAAAAAAAGTTGTAAGTTGAGTGACTCTACTAACTTTATTATGAAATTAAAGTGAATAAAATTTACTTGGTAGATGTGTTGGTCTGGAAAAATAAAGTACCAACAAAACCGAGGATTGCTCTTAGAATAGGTTTCAAGGCAACAAACTGCGGCATCTTCCCACTTTCTGTCACGCTACTAACCATAGACTGAACTACACGCAAAAAATCCCAAACCCAGGCTCGTAAGTGGTGATTATGATAAACAGCAGTTTCGATGATTCCATATGAAGAAAAAGATTTGAGTATTCTTTGTGAGATCATGCCCCCAGAGAAAATTAAACTTAACCAAGAAATTTCAATGAAATAGATTGGGATTTGAAATGGTTGCCAGTCTGGTCATCCAATGGGGAACTTGAAAATTCAGATAGGGTTAGGTACTCCTACTTCTTTTTTGTCTTCTTGTTACTGATACAATTATACTATTCTTTCATTCTTGTTTATTTTAGTTCATTCCATTATTAAAATGGAGAAAAAGTGATAAGCAATATGTAAATATTTGATTTGAATGCTGCTCCACTGTAGGAGGAAACAAATATATAATTGGTTCCAAAGGCCATCTTGAACTCCTGCAAGGTGCTCTATATTCTTGGCTTGCTTTCAGGAAGTCTAGCCTCCAGACTTCAGGACTCTAAAAACAATACAGTAGAAACAGGCAACATTTCTCATGTGACCACCTCATTAACGATCAAAGCACATCCAGGTCTCTGTCCTACATATACCAGAACATGTTTTGGTCAGGTATAAAATGGAATAATTTCAAAGTTGATGTATCTACAAGTTGAAAAGTCTTAGGGGGAATAGTTTCACCCTGTCATGTTGACATAGAGGTCCAGGTTTTCAAAAGCCGCCTCTCCAAACTAATTTCTGTAATGGTCCATGTAAACAAAACACAGGTGAGAATGGTCCTTCTGGAACTGCTTTCATCGGACAGCAGGATTACCTGAAAGTGTGGTGTTGGCTAAATGTAACACAGGCAGAGGGTGAGCCTCTGTATTAAACACCCAGTGGTCTAAAGGTAAAAGGTCATCACCGGAGAAGAGCAGATACAAATATCTGAAAATAAAAAGGGGAGAAATGAGCTTCAGTTAGAATTCAACAAGAACATGAAGTGAGCTCACTTATAATGGCAGAGAAAACCAGCAACCTATTTTGAGCAGCTTTGATGAAAAACACCACAGAAATAAACCTCAGTCACCCAAATGATCTAAACACAAAGATAAGAGGTTTCAGAACAGTGTATAAGAAATCCAGTAAGATGAACAATTAGACCTGCTGAAATAAAACAGTTTAAAAAAAATTCCGGCCAGGCGTGGTGAAGAGGGCAGACACCTTTGTCTTGTTCCTAATCTTAAGAGTAACACATTCAATTTTTCAATATGATGTTAGCTGTAGGTTTTTCATATATGCCCTTATCAGGTTAAGAAGTTTCCTTCTATTCCTAGTTTGCTGAGAGTTTTTATCAGAAATGGGTGTTGGATTTTGCCAAAGACTTTTTCTGTGTCTACTGAGGTGGTCTTTTTTAGTTCATTGATTGATTTTCAAACATTAAATCAACCCTCCACACCTGGGATATACCCATTTAGTCATAACGTATTATCTATTTAATTTGTTGTTTGATTTGTCAAAATCTTGTTTAGTTCTATCTATGTTCAGGAGGAATATTTGTTCTGATGAGGACTCTGCTGTCATTCATTTTTTTTCTATAAGTTATTGGGGTACAGGTGGCATTTGGTTACATGAGTAAGTTCTTTACTGGTGATTTGAGAGATTTTGGTGCACTCATAACCTGAGCAGTACATACTGCCTCATATTTGTAGTCTTTTATCCCTCGCCATCCTCCCACTCTTCCCCCAAAGTCCCCAAAGTCCACTGCATCATTCTCATGCCTTTGTGTCCTCATAGCTTAGCTCCCACATATCAGTGAGAACATACGATGTTTGGTTTTTCCATTCCTGATTTACTTCACCTAAAATAATAGTTTCCAATCTCATCCAGGTCACTGCAAATGCTGTTAATTGGTTCCTTTTTATAGCCGAGTAGTATTCCATCATATAAATATACCAGTTTCTTTATCCACTCATTGATTAATGGGCATTTGGGCTGGTTCCATGATTTTGCAATTGTGAACTGTGCTGCTATAAACATGCGTGTACAAGTATCTTTTTTGTATAAAGACTTCTTTTCTTCTGGGTAGATACCCACTATGGGATTGCTGGATCAAATGGTAGTTCTACTTTTACAAGTTAAAAGATAGGTCTTTAAGGAATCTCCACACTGTTTTCCATAGTGGTTGTGCTAGTTTGCATTCCCACCAGTAGTGCAGAAGTGTTCCCTGATCACTGCATCCACGCCCACATATAGTATTTTTTGATTTTTTTGATTATGGCCATTCTTGCAGGTGTAAGGTGGTATCACAATGTGGTTTTGATTTGTATTTCCCTGATCATTAGTGATGTTGAGCATTTTTTCATGTTTGTGGGCCACTTGTACATCTTCTTCTGAGAACTGTATATTCATGTCCTTAGCCCACTTTCTGATGAAATTGTTTCTTACTGATTTGAGTTTGGTGCAGATTCTGGATATTAGTCCTCTGTCAGATGTATAGATTGTTAAGATTTTGTCCCGCTCTGTGGGTTGTCTGTTTACTCTGCTGGCTATTCCTTTTGCCGTGCAAAAGCTCTTTAGTTTAATTAAGTCCTAGCTATTTATATTTATTTTTGTTGCATTCGCTTTTGGGTTCTTGGTCATCAAATCCTTGCCTAAGTCAATGTCTAGAAGGGTTTTTCCAATGTTATCTTCTAGAATTTTTATCGTTTCAGGTGTGAAAGTCCTTAATCCATCTTGAGTTGATTTTTGTATAAAGTGAGAGATGAAGATCCAGTTTCGTTCTTCTACATGTGGCTAGCCAATTATTACAGCATCATTTGTTGAAAAGATATCTTTTCCCCACTTTATGTTTTTGTTTGCTTTATCAAAGATCAGTTGGCTGTAACTATTTGGCTTTATTTCTGGTCTGTTCTGTTCCATTGGTCTACGTGCCTATTTTTATACCAGTACCATGCTGTTTTGGTGACTATGGCCTGAGGTATAGTCTGAAAGCAGGTAGTGTGATGCCTCCAGATTTGTTATTTTTGCTTAGTCTTGCTTTGTCTATGTGGGCTCTTTTTTGGTTCTATATGAATTTTAGGATGTTTTTTCTAGTTCTGTGAAGAATGATGGTGGTATTTTGATGGGAATTGCATTGAATTTGTAGATTGCTTTTGGCAGTATGGTCATTTTCACAATATTCATTATACCCATCCATGAGCATGGGATATGTTTCCATCTGTTTGGGTTGTCTATGACTTCTCTCAGCATGTTTTGTAGTTTTCCTTGTAAAAGTATTTTGCCTCCTTGGTTAGGTATATTCCTGTTTTATTTTATTTCATTTTTTGCAGCTATTGTAAAGGGGGCTGAGTTCTTGATTTGATTCTCCACTTGGTCACTATTGTTGTATAGAAGAGCTACTGATTTGTGTACATTAATTTTGTATCTGGAAACTTTGCTGAATTATTTTATCAGTTCTAGGAGCTTTTTCTGGAGGAGTCTTTAGGGTTTTCAAGGTAAATGATCATATCATCAGCAAACAGTGACAGTTTGACTTCCTCTTTATCGATTTATATGCCCTTTCTTTCTCTTGTCTGATTGCTCTGGCTAAGACTCCCAGAACTATGTTGAAGAGGAGTGGTGAGAGTGGGCATCCTTGTCTTGTTCCAGTTCTCAGAGGGAATGCTTTTCAACTTTTCCCCATTCAGTATTATGTTTGCTGTGGGTCTGTCACAGATGGCTTTTATTACATTGAGGTATGTCCCTTGTATGCCGATTTTGCTGAGAGTTTTAATCATAAAGGGATGCTGGATTTTGCCAAATGCTGAATCTACTGAGATGATCATGTGATTTTTAGTTCTGTTTACGTAGGGTATCACATTTATTGACTTGCATATGTTAAACCATCCCTGCATCCCTTGTATGAAACCCACTTGATCATGACAGATTATCTTTCTGATATGTTGTTGGATTCCATTAGCTAGTATTTTGTAAAGGATTTTGGCATCTAGGTTCATCAAGAATATCAGTCTGTAGTTTTCTTTTTTGGATATGTCCTTTCCTGGTTTTGCTATTAGGGTGATGCTGGCTTCATAGAATGAATTAGGGAGGGTTACTTCTTCCTCTACAATAGTGTCAAAGGATTGGTACCAATTCTTCTTTGAATGTCTGATATAATTCTGCTGTGAATCCATCTGTTCCTGGACTTTTTTTTGTTGGTAATTTAAAAATTACCATTGCAATCTTGCTGCTTCTCTATTGGTCAGTTCAGGGTATCTAATTCTTCCTGATTTAAGCTAGGAGGGTTGTATTTTTCCATGAATTTATCCACCTCTTCTAGGTGTTCTAGTTTATTTATTTATTTATTTATTTATTATTATTATACTTTAAGTTGTAGGGTACATGTGCACAACGTGCAGGTTTGTTACATATGTATACTTGTGCCATGTTGGTGTGCTGCACCCATCAACTCGTCATTTACATCAGGTATAACTCCCAATGCAATCCCTCCCCCCTCCCCACTCCCCATGATAGGCCCCGGTGTGTGATGTTCCCCTTCCCGAGTCCAAGTGATCTCATTGTTCAGTTCCCACCTATGAGTGAGAACATGCGGTGTTTGGTTTTCTGTTCTTGTGATAGTTTGCTAAGAATGATGGTTTCCAGCTGCATCCATGTCCCTACAAAGGACACAAACTCATCCTTTTTTATGGCTGCATAGTATTCCATGGTGTATATGTGCCACATTTTCTTAATCCAATCTGTCACTGATGGACATTTGGGTTGATTCCAAGTCTTTGCTATTGTGAATAGTGCCGCAATAAACATACGTGTGCATGTGTCTTTATAGCAGCATAATTTATAATCCTTTGGGTATATACCCAGTAATGGGATGGCTGGGTCATATGGTACATCTAGTTCTAGATCCTTGAGGAATCGCCATACTGTTTTCCATAATGGTTGAACTAGTTTACAATCCCACCAACAGTGTAAAAGTGTTCCTATTTCTCCACATCCTCTCCAGCACCTGTTGTTTCCTGACTTTTGAATGATCGCCATTCTAACTGGTGTGTTTTTTGAAAAGATCAACAAAATTGACAGACCACTAGCAAGACTAATAAAGAAGAAAAGAGAGAAGAATCAAATCGACACAATTAAAAATGATAAAGGGGTATCACCACCGACCCCACAGAAATACAAACTACCATCAGACAATACTATAAACACCTCTACGCAAATAAACTGGAAAATCTAGAAGAAATGGATAATTTCCTGGACACTTACACTCTTCCAAGACTAAACCAGGAAGAAGTTGAATCCCTGAATAGACCAATAGCAGGCTCTGAAATTGAGGCAATAATTAATAGCCTACCAACCAAAAAAGGTCCAGGACCAGATGGATTCACAGCTGAATTCTACCAGAGGTACAAGGAGGAGTTGGTACCATTCCTTCTCAAACTATTCCAATCAATAGAAAAAGAGGGAATCCTCCCTAACTCATTTTATGAGGCCAACATCATCCTGATAGGTGTTCTAGTTTATGTGTAAAGGTGTTCATAGCAGCCTTGAATAATGTTTTGTATTTCAGTGGTGTCAGTTGTAATATCTCCTGTTTTGTTTCTTAATGAGATTAACTGAATTTTCTTTCTTTTCTTGGTTAATCTTCTTCTCAAAGAACCAGCTTTTTGTTTCATTCATCTTTTGCATTTTTTTTTTTTGTTTCAATTTCATTTAGTTCTGCTCTGATCTTGATTATTTCCTTTCTTCTGCTAGGTTTGGGTTTGGTTTGTTCTTGTTTCTCTAGTTCTTTGAGGTGTGATCTTAGAATGTCAGTTAGCGCTCTTTCGGTCTTTCTGATGTAGGCATTTAGGGCTGTGAACTTTCCTCTTAGCACTGCCTTTGCTGTATCCCAGAGGTTTTGATAGGCTGTGTCATTACTGTCGTTCAATTTGAAGAATTTTTTAATTTCCATCTTGATTTCGTTTTTGACTCAATGCTCATTCAGGAGCAGGTTATTTAATTTCTATGTATTTGCATGGTTTTGAAGGTTCCTTTTGGAGTTGCTTTCCAGTTTAATTCCACTGTGGTCTGAGAGAAGGCTTGATATAATTTAAAATTTCTTAAACTTATTAAGGCTCGTTTTATGGCTTATCATATGGTCCATCTTGGAGAAAGTTCCACGTGCTGTTGAATAGAATGTGTATTCTGCAGTTGTTAGATGGAATGTTCTGTATATATCTGTTAAGTCTATTTATTCCAGGGTATAGCTTAAATCCATTGTTTCTTTGTTGACTTTCTGTCTTGTTGACCTGTCTAGTGCTGTCAGTGGAGTATTGAAGTCCCCTGTTATTGTTGTGTTGCTGTCTATCTGATTTCTTAGGTCTATCAGTAATTGTTTTATAAGTTTGGGAGCTCCAGTGTTAGGTGCATATATGTTTAGGACTGTGATATTTTCCTGTTGGACAAGACCTTTTATCATTATATAATGTCCCTCTGTCTCTTTTGACTGCTGTTGTTTTAAAGTTTAAAGTAACTGTCATTCTTTTTAAAAATTTTTCTTTACTTTTTTTTTTTAATCAATTTTACTTTCTTCTGCTAATATTTTTACAGAATGGTTTCACCTCATAAAAGATGTGGGTCATCCATAACATTTCATCATAAAAGAAAACATATACCATTCAAAATATACTACATCCCTTTCTGCTACCATGTTTTTATTAGTGAATATGTACTTATAAAAGGGATTTGAACAGTGATTTTCCAAGAAAAATGTGAAAAGTAAAAATAGTTTTATCTTTTCTCCAGTATTCATTGCCAAAGTATATGTGCTGCTAAATAACAAGTTTTCTTTTATCCTTAGATAGTTCATATTGGCACTTTTTGGGTTTTTTAAAATTATGCATATTCACTGGGTAATCAGATGGGCTTCTTTATAATAGGTTTTTGTCATGTTTTATAGTAAACTCTTGCTTTTTCAGAATTTGAAGTCAATCTTCAGCAGCAAATATTTTTATTTTTATGAAATTAATGAGCTGTCATGATATAAAGATCCTCTGCAAAATTACTTTAAGTCTTTCAATTTCCTATATTGAAGGTTTAAAATTTTGTGGTTTATTCTTGTTGCCATTTTTATATTTGCTCCTTTTTACCTAATTTGTCTTTCTCCTCTGGTTGCTTTAAATATTTTTTTTTCTTTACCCCTGGTTTTGATCAATTTGATTATAATGTGTCTTGGTGAAGTTTTCTTCATTCATGTTTCTTGTGCTTGGAGTTTGTTTAGCTTCTTGGATCTGTGGGTGTATAGTTTACATCAAGTTTGGAAAGATTTTTGCCATTATTTCTTTTAAAAAAGGGTTTTTTGGGGGGTCCACCTTGTGTCTTCTTTGAAGATTCTAATTTCATGTATTTTATGCCACTGTAAGTTGTCTCATAGCTCACTGATACCTATTTTTATAAGATTCTTATTTTTTGCTCTTGTTTTATTTTGGATAGTTTCATTGCTAAGTCTTCAAGTTCACTGATTTTTACTTCTGCAATGTCTAACATGCTAATAATCTCATCTGGTATATTTTTCAACTCAAACATTACAGTTTTCGTTTAGAGAAGTTTGATTTGGGTTTTTGTATCTTCTAGGTCTCTACTTAACTTTTTGAATAGAGGGAACACAGTTATCATAAATATTTTAATTGTCATTGTCTACTAATTCTAACATCTTTATCAGTTCTAAGTTGGTTTTATTTTTGTTATTGATCACATTGTACTGCCTCTTGGCATACATGGTAAACTTTGACTAGATGCTAGACATTATGGATTTTACATTGTTACGTGGTAGTTATTTTTATATTCCTTTATATAAATCTTCAGTTTTGTTCAGGGATGTAGTTATATCACTTAGAAACAGTTTGATCCTTTCAGGTCTTGCTTTCATTATTTGCTACATAGGTCCAAAGCAGCTGGTTATTCCCCACTATTCAGGCAGAACCTTCCTAAGTACTCACTCTACCCAATGCCACTTGAATTATGAATTTTTCCAGTTTGGTTGCTGGTAACAGGCACTGTTCCTGCAACCCTACATGGCCCTATGTGAGTGCCAGAAACTGCTGCCTTTAATCTTCTAGGATGATTATTTCCCTCACCTCAGGTAGGTTCTTCACATGCATGTGATGATCAGCACTCTGCTGAATGCTCCAGTGGGTTCCCCTGGTTAATTCTCTCTGCAGCTCTCTCCTTTCTGGTACTGTCCTGTGAATTCTAGCTATCTTAGTTTCCCCACACTCACAGCTTCATCTCCTTAGGGAGTGCGCTGGGCTTTGTCTCAAGTCCCCTCCCTGTACCATGTCCTGGAAACTCTATCAAGACCGGCAGCTGGGGCAATCACAGGGCTCACTTCATTTGTTTCCTATCTCTCAGAGATTACTGTCCTTCCTTGCCTCCTGTCTGGTGTTTCAAAACCATTGTTTCATATATATTTTGTCATTTATTTCAGGCAGAAGGGTAAATCTGGTTCCATCTTTAGAGAAAGCAGAAGTTCCACTCATCCATTTTGAGAGACTGTGTCAAACAATGTTCATGGAATCCCCTACCCTCATGTCTATTATTAATCCAACCCAAAAAGAACATTAGATGGTCCGGCAAGAACTTGCTTTTAGAAATCCTTTCCGATTCTTCAGTTCCTTTCTGTCTTCATACCATGACTTCCTAGAATTTTGTGAAAATGGACATTAAATACATCTATATTTTCTTCAGTACAACTGCATTTGTAGTAGTAATTTAACAAGTTACTTTTCTTCCTTTGGGGTTCTAGTTTCATCTTAGCTATAATTGTTTGCCTGGAATATAATTTGTTATTTGAAATTACTGCAAGAATCCAAATAAATTATATACCAAGGTACTATTTCAAATGTGATTTTGCAATCAATATTAATATTTTAGGAATAACGCAGGGAAACAGTGGGATAGGAGAAAGATAATTTTAAAGAAGGGAAAAGTTGGACTGAAGGGGTTAGAGGAGAGGAGGCTGGAGTTAAAGTATGACTGCTTTGCATTTTATCTTATAATTCCCTTTATAGCATACCATTGCTTTCCTTATTTTTTTTATTGTGGTAATAAACACATGACATAAAGTTTACAATCTTAACCATTTTTCAGCATATAGTTCAGTAGTGTTAAGTATATTCACGCTGTTCTTTGCAAAACTAAAACTAACTTCCATTCCCCTCCCCAAGTCCCTGGTAACCACCATTCTACTGTGCTTCCATAAATGTGACTATTTTAGAGACCTCATAGAAGTGGAATCACCCCATATTTGTCTTTTTATGTCTGACTTATTTCACTTAGCATAATGTCCTCAAGGGTCATCCATGCTGCTGCCCTGATTTTGATTCTAGAACTCTATTTCCTACTACTTCTCATAGTGAATGTACTTTAGTCGGTCTAGTTTCTTTAGCGTTTTTTTTAAAGGTTATTTTTTCAGGCTGAATCCTTCTTTTCACAAAGCTACTTTCTGTTTTACCTCACCTATTAACATCTTACTAATTCAGCATCATTTTAGTCTTTCTTCTTGATTACTCTAGCCTGCACCAAAATTCCCTTCTCTGAATTTCTAAAACATTTATTTTCTATTTAGCACCAAATACAGTTGTCCCTCAGTATCTATGGGGGATTGGTTCCAGAACCTCTTGCAGATACAAAAATCCTTGAATGCTCACCTTGATATCAAATGGTATCATATATTCATATAACCAATGCATATGTTCCCATATACTTTAAATCTATGTAAATAATTGCCATATTATATTGCCTAGGGAATAATGACAAGAAAAAGGTCTACACATGCTCAATACAGATGCAATGTTTAAAAAACTGTATCTTTAATCCATGGTTGCTTGAATCCATGAACCCATGGATATGGAGGGCCAACTGCATATACTTCGTACTTTTATTAAATTTGTCCATGCTTAAAGGTAAGAGATTTCTAAACTAGACTCCAAGTTCTTTCCGGGTGGAGTATATGTTTCATATACTTTAATTCTCAAATAACACAACTCTGAGAAAGCAGGTATTTAATAAGTACATATTGATTTGACTTAGCTTTTCTCCAGGAGTAAGTGCGCAGAAAACAGCAGAATAGGGGACTTGGTGTTACTCTTTTCATCCAGCTGGAAAAATAGTTCTCTCATGGTAGGAGGCTAACTTCAAGATCCAGTTACAGACAAGATAAAAGATAAACAAAAGGAAACAGTGGCTTTGTTTTTCAGTCTTCTCTCTTTTTTCCCCTCATCTGAGAATCCTCACCCTCAATGATCCCACTGATTCTCTCCCTCTCCAAAATATATTACTTAGCACTTTTGCTTAGAAATTAAAAAATTATACTACTACTGATGTTTTATGGACAAAGCCACTATCAGAGTTGTCTTTGAACTTACTTCAAAACCTTGCTCAGGGAATTTGCTTTAATAGTCTGATAGCTAGCTAACTATGCATTCATTTGCTTATACTGAGAATAACTTCATAAGCAAATGAAGATAACAGTAGCAATAAAAAAGAGAATTAAAACTATGAGAGGATATGACAATAACATTAGTACCAATACCTATTCTGGATAGTTTACTAGTTTTCCCCTCCCTTTGGCCCCCAATATTTTATAAAACTTTCTTACTTTTTTTTGAGATGGGAGTCTTGCTCTGTTGCCCAGGCTGGAGTGCAGTGGCACGATCTTGGCTCACTGCAACCTCTGCCTCCCAGGTTCAAGCGATTCTCCTGTCTCAGCCTCCTAAGTAGCTGAGATTACAGCCGTGCGCCACCATGCCCGGCTAATTTTTGTATTTTTAGTAGAGACGGGTTTTCACCATGTTGGCCAGGCTGGTCTCAAACTCCTGAACTCAGGTGATCTACCCAAAGTGCTGGGATTACAGGCATGAGCCACCACACCCAGCCTGTAAAACTTTCAAACATAGAAATATTGAAAGAATTTGACAGTGAAGTGCACATATACTTACCTCCTAGAGGTAAATTGGTATCACAAATTGGTATCAAGTTGGTATCACAAATCTATTACTCTATTCATTTACTACTAGCTTTCTTTACAATACTACAATACATTCCTTTAGAAAAAGTAGCTAAGTTAGCAAACCAAACTAAGAATCAAGAATAACTTGCTTAGTAAAATTGTTTGCAAAGGAAGAACTAGAAGACAATGACATTTTTTAAAAACCAGGACAAACTTAGGGCAATAAACTGCAGGCAACAATATTTACCTGAGTTTTGAGAGAAAAATTGTTGCCACAAATTTTAGCTCCTACATTTCTGATTTTCGAAGCACTAGATTAAAAACATTTAGAATTTTAATAAATAGCAAATTATTTAATAATATTTATTTATTTAATAACAGTAAATTAGATGAAATTACTTTTAATTTCAAATGAATTTGAAAATTACTGGAAAGAAAAAATTAAGAGCAAGATTAAGTGTAGTCAAATAGTAAACAATTTTTTTTCTGATTCCTTTCAAAAACATATGATTAATGGACCATCAAAAAGTGAAGGACAAATAAAATGTGGTATATCCAAACAAGAGCATTATACTCATTAATAGAAAGGAATGAACTATTGATAAATGCAACATGGATTAACCTAAAAAGTAGTATGCAATAAAAGCCAGACATAAATATTATTGTGGTAAAAGCCACGTAACGAAAAATTTACCAACCATTTTAAAGTGTACAGTTCAGTAGTGTTGAGTATATTCACATTGTTTACCTTGTAAAACTCAAACTCTATACCCCTTAAACAATGATTATCCTTTACCTCTTCCCTAATACTAAATGAATCAAATTATATTAAATTCTACAAGCAGCAACCTATAGTGACAGAAAGCAGATAAGAATTTGGGGGTGGGCAGAACTGACTGCCAAATTAGAATGGAAATGTTCCATGTATCAGCTAACGCTGATGTTTACCCAGGCTTAAACATTTGCCAAAATGCAATAAACTGTACACTTAACATATTTCAATAAAGCTGATTTAAAAAGTTTTTTTAAAAAAGACTAATGAGCAAGGATAGAAAAGGATAGCCTTATTGTGTGTTACTGCTACATAAGTAAAATTTGGGTTGTAGCTCCCTCTACTGTAGCAAAATAAATTGGCAAAGAAATTGGCAAGCATATTTCAAAGATTAAACTTTTGAAACTGGAAAAATGCTTATATTAAATAGGACAAGTGAAATTCACTCTGTGTGTTCTTACGCGTGCATGCACGTGCGTGTGTGTGTCCCAGTGCCTAATATTTAGATTGCACTGTGACAGGACATAGGAGGCACTTAAAAATGTGAAGACCACAGTTCTCGTCTTCCAGTATATCTATTTGAAGAGACTGAACTACAAAAATACAGCAGTTAAGCAAAGACTTGCCCGCCTGACTTTATGCTAGGTTCTCTGCCAGTACAGTTAATTTCTTAATCCCTAATTGCCTCCATAAATGTTTTACTGGGTCACAGATATCAGTGGTTCTCAAAGTGTCATTCCCCCAGAACAGCAGGATCAGCATCACCTGGGAACTTGTTAAAAATGCAAATTCTTAGGCCTCACTCTAGACCTATTAAGCAGAAACTCTGTCCAGAGCCCAGCATACCCCGTTTTAAGAGGCTTCCAGGTGATTCTGATACATGACGATTCTCAGGTTTGAGAACCACTTTTCTAGGTTACCAACTTTGTGTAACTTCTAACAACAGTTAGTTTGTACTGTTTCTGCTTTTCTCCTTTATGTGGGCACCTGAACCTTTGACTCTCTACTGAAAACAAATCCATAGCCCTGACATCCTCAGCTTTCACATTTTTCCTTGGGTCCCTTCTTCTTGCTTTATCAATTCTTTTACTCATTATCAGCTACCTCCTAACACTAAGTGAATTCTGAGATCAAGCTCTAAGCCTCAACCAGAAAATAAAGTAGGTCTATTATTCTCTTCTCTTTCTCCCTCCTACTCTTATTATATACAAGATCTTATAACATTGCTGGGGTTTTTTAGCTGTCTCCTTTGAAATCAAATGATTCAATCCTTTATTCAGCAAACATTTAATACTGAAATACATATTATATGTGTAGCCCTACTGTAGATACTGGGGATAAAACAATAACCCAAATATATAAAAATACTGTAAACTCTTCACATACTTTGTATTCTAATTGGGGAATGCTTACGAAAATTATGTGCTGTGTTGGAAGACAGGTGCTATGATGAAAAGTAAAGCAGGGAAAAATAAGAGGGAGTAAGAGAACAATTTGAAATTGTATAAAGGATGATCAAGTAATGCCCTAAACAGAACTGATAAAATGATATAATTAAAAACTAAAGAGTGATCAGAGTAAAGATGCAAATAGCCAACTTCTTTTCTTGCCTAACAGACTAAAAATTCATCAACAGGCCGGGCGCGGTGGCTCAAGCCTGTAATCCCAGCACTTTGGGAGGCCGAGACGGGCGGATCACGAGGTCAGGAGATCGAGACCATCCTGGCTAACACGGTGAAACCCAGTCTCTACTAAAAAATACAAAAAACTAGCCGGGCATGGTGGCGGCGCCTGTAGTCCCAGCTACTCGGGAGGCTGAGGCAGGAGAATGGCGTAAACCCGGGAGGCGGAGCTTGCAGTGAGCTGAGATCCGGCAACTGCACTCCAGCCTGGGTGACAGAGCCAGACTCCGTCTCAAAAAAAAAAAAAAAAAAAAAATTCATCAACAAACTCAATACCTATTTACTCAGTGCCTCATGTGCTAGGTGTTAGGGAGATCATAATAGTTAAAAGGAGGAGTCCCTACAGCTATGAAGCTTACATTCTACTGGAAGAAGATAGATTTAAAAAAAAAAAAAAAAAAACTAAGCTGAGCGTGATGACTCACACCTGTAATCCCAGCACTTTGGAGGCTAAGGCAGTAGGATTGCTTGAGCCGAGCACTTCAAGACCAACCTGGGCAACATAGCAAGACCCGCATTTCTACCAGACAAGAACAACACATACCTATGTCAGGTGGGGATATGGTTTGGTTCCGTGTCCCACCCAAATCTCATCTCGAATTGTAATCCCCATAATCCCCATATGTAGAGGGAGGGACATGGTGGGAGGTGACTAGATCATGGGGGTGGTTTCCCCCATATTGTTCTTGTGATAATGAGTGAGTTCTCATGAGAACTGATGGTTTTATAAGTGTTTGACAGTTCCTCCTTCACATGCTCTCTCTTTCCTGCCACCACGTAAGATATGTCTGCCTCCCCTTCTGCCACGATTTGTTTCCGGAGGCTTCCCCACTTATGCAGAACTGTGAGTCAATTAAACCTCTTTTCTTTATAAATTACCCAGTCTTGGGCAGTTCTTTATAGCAGTTTGAGAATGGACCAATACAGATGATGACAGTGTTACAAAGAAAAATAAAGGAGGACGAGGACAGAGAATAATGAAGTGTTCGGATAATACACATAGAGCATATTTTTACAGGCAGGCACTCAGAACAGCATAATTACAAGTTAGGGAGAGACTGAATGAAATTTTTAGGATATAAGTTCTTTTATGTCAGGATTATTCTATTATATTCACTGATATAGCCCTGGCATACAAAACAGCTGGCACACATCAGGTATTTAACAACAAACATTTGTTGGATAGATCATCTCATATATTACATGTATTGTCTATATATTTTAATCACTATTTACTTAGTAGAAAAAGAGCTCACATCTTGATAAAGAACAAAGAGGTGGAATTAAGGATTCCAAAAAGCACTAGTTTAAAAGGGTGAGCAAACACTGAAACTTTCATTCCATTTACTTCCTGAGAATCTGATTGTTTGATTTTTCATCTATTTTCTTAACCTACAGAAAACAAGTTTTAAGTGATTTACTCTGTTGTCTAAGATTTACTTAAAACAAAAGGTTTGTTCATTCAAATCTTACTACACACTATCAGGTACTGCCTAAATGTTTCCATACTTCTCAGAATACCCATCTGATTTTAACCATTTCTAATTAGTTAATTTTCTAAAACTCTCTGAGTTTTCTGAAGAGTTAGCTCTCTCAACGTATTTTGCTTAATTATGTTATATCAAATGCACATGCCATTGGCCTAGCCATCCATTTTACTTCTAGGAATCTAACATTTATCTTCACACAGGGAGCAGAGATATATGTAAAAGGGTATTCACTGCAGCACTGTTTATAAGAGCAAAAAAACAGAAACAACCGCTATATCTAACAATAGGGTACTGATCGAACAAATTATAAAACATTCCTCAGTGGATTTATATATGCCAATATGGAAACCTTTCCTAGATAAAAAGATGAAAATGCAAGTTTCAGAATAATAGGTATATATAATCTTACATATGGAGCAAAAAGGGTAAAGGATATATATTATATATATTTTTATATGTTTGCATATACCCAGAAAATTTCCAGAAGGCTGTATCAAGAACTATTTAATAAGTATTCTCTTTGGGAAGTGAGACTGGATATGAGGCACAAAGAAACTTTTTTTTTTTTTTTGGTCATTTCTTCAGTTCTATACTATTTAACTCATTTTGCAATATCTACATACTATTTTTATAATTCAAAAAAAGCTGTATTAAAAACAACCTGATTTTTTAGGAGCTACACACTGTAATAGAGCTACACATTATAGTGTACACACAACTGATTTTAATATGACAAGTGCTATGCTGTTACGTATATACAGCTCTACAAACATGTTGATTGCATGCATGCTTGTTCTAACTCAAAACCCTAAACTAAAGCACTGAGGATATTAATATTTCATATAGACTATCAGGACAAATGAAGTACTGATAATACACACTTAAGGATATTTTCAGAATATATTTCCAAGTGGGGGCGTGGGCCATGGGTAGACCCTGCTTCCTTAACAACAACAACGAAAAAGAACATACTTCCAGTGTACTCTCACTTAGAGTGTTTGAAAGTGACTAGATTCTTACATCCTTGCCAACACCAGAACACAAACTTTTAAATCTTAAGCAGCGTGATAGTAAATAAAACATAGTATCTGATCTATTATTTCATTCATTTCTTACAAGTGGATTAAGCATTCTTCACGTGTTTATAGCCATTTCTTTTCTAAGAACTGCTACTACTTTTTAGTAGGCTTAGTATTTTTTCTTAATTTCTAATTTTAAGAAATGTTTTCCCAGTGTGCCATCTGTCTTTTACTTTATTTAGTGCTCTTTTTTTTGTACAGATGTTTTTATTTTTATGTAATTAAATTTTCAATCTTTTCTTTAATGATTTCTGGGTTTTGAATCATGCCATCTTCATCCCCAGGGTTGGAAAAAATTTCCAATTGTTTCATGATTTTATTTCTCTTTTTAATATTTAAAGTTTTGCTCTACAGAAAATTAGTTTTGGTACTTAGCAGGGATCCAGCCTTCCTATTTTTTTCAAAATAGAGTATGTTTAAAGATGTTTTTAAATATTTACAGAGGCAAAAACAAAAAGTATTTTAAAAACTAAAATAACTTCAATTAAGCTAAATTACAGTTCACATTTTGATATTGTTGAAATACTATTACCATGTTCATCTATGTGTTACATATGCACATGTGGACTTAATAGCCCACTTAATATTATATTGTGAAAAGTCTATAAAAATGCAATTGTTTTGGCTTTGTGATACTATTGTGGATGTGCCATAATTTATTTAACCATTCAGCTATTATTGAACAAATAATGACTCTTATTTTTATAACAGCAATAAACATCTTTGTACATGAGTCTTTGTTCATAACTCTGGTTATTTAAGATTATTGACATATTCTTATATAGCTTTCCAGAATTTTACTACTATATTCAAAGTCTGAATTTCAAGAGCTAGGGAGGGAAAAAGCACACAAGCAAGAGACACAGACATAATTTCTGCCCCAGAGACTCTGATACCAGTGAAAGTAGACATACTGTGGTGATAAATTTGATCTTAATTTTATGCTATTTCTCTTTCCTTTAATAACAAATTTGTTAAGAAGACTATGTTTCCAACTAACCTGTGATTTCTGAGCTGCCTAATGCCTAATATATATGAACTCAGAAAAAAATGGTTGAAATGTATCCTCAAAATGTATACTTCTCTCAGTTTATCAGATCTTCAAATAAATGTGAAACAGAATTGAGGTAAGATGTAATGAAAATCTAATTCAATCAAAGATCTAGGTGAATGGGTGTAGACACTAAGGTTCATACATAAAATAGTACATTCCTTCAAAGTTTTTGATAAGAGGCTTATGACAGTAAATGGTATAAAGTGATAGAACTATAGAGAATCCACGTGGGAGACATTCATTAAACAATTCAAGTGCTGCTGCTAAAGAACTGCTCCTAGGAGTCTTGGTGTTCTATCTGCTACTTTCCTCGCAATTCTTTCAGCTTAAGAGACTTTTGACCAACTGCTATTTCATGGAAACTAATGAATAAGACAATCCTTGGAGGGACAAAAGCCATTATCAAAGAACATACTTCTCTTTCTTGCAGCTGAAGAGAGGGGGCAGTAATACCATTTAGCTCTTCTTACAAAACAATCAAGACTCCAAGTGTCTTTAAACAAGTTCATATGTTAACTAAAAGCTATTCATGGCTTTTCCTTTCTTGCACGACTCCTCCCGTTATTTAAAAACCAAGCTGACTTGTATTTATTAGTGATAATGCACCTAAAATCTTCACCAACTGTCTAAATCTCATCTCAAAATATTCAGCTATAAACAGTCTATAAATTTAATCTTGAAGAAATTTCTCTAGAGCCTCTGTCCTCCTCAAACTCAATATATCATTCCCTTAATCTTCCTTTCACTTCTTCCCTGTATTCGTGTCTTTTTTGGTTTATATCCAGTTTTCATGGAGCATATCCTCCAAAAACTTACTGAGAAAGAGGATTGGAAGTGGATTTTTGATACCTTATGTGGCTAAAAACCCAGAATTCTAAGTTGGAATTAATTTTCTCTCATGAATCAACTGCTCCAATGCTTCTAGCTTTCATGACTATTCTTGAGAAGTTTGAAGCCACCCTGAATCCATATCGATGAGACTTTATTCTATTCTCTCTCCCTGTGGAAGCTGAGATCTTTCCTTTACCCCAGGGGTTTTGAAATTCAACGTGCTGTGCCTTGGTGTGGGTCTGTTTTCATCTTCTATGCTGGGATCTTGATGGTTTCCTTCAAGCTGGAAACATACTCTTCTATTTTTGGATATTTTCTTAAATTACCTTGTTATATTCATATTTTAAACTTTGAAAGTCAAAGTATAACATACATATACAAACATGCCAAATCTTACATGTTATAGTTCAATAAACATTTCTAAGTTAATACTGTTTATTAATATTTAAAAGGCACTAACATGCTGATTAGAAACTGTAGTCAGGTTGGCACTGGAAACTTTAATATTAACTCTGATTCTTCCTTCTTACTGAATCTCCTTATATAAAATCAGATATTCAGGTTTGTCAATTCTACCTTTAGAGCTCTCATCTCATTCTTAATATGCCATGGTCTACCTTACAGCTATTCCCCTGCATACCAGTTCTGCCTTCAAGTCTGGTTCAAATGCTACTACTTCCAGGAAATCTTCCCTTGTTTTCCAGGTTAAGCAAACTCTCTTCTCTAAAAGACTTCTGCATTTTGTTAATATTTCTCTTATACACTTAATGTATTTAAAATTTGTTGTATATATTGCATGTGTTTTATTTCCTGTACTAGAGTATAAGAGTTTTTGAACCTTTGAAGGAATCTATCTCTGACCTTCCTCATTACATAGGTTTTGTTATGCCATCAGTATATATGCTAGATAAATATTAATAAATGAAGTAAGGACTATTAAGGGAAACAAAAAAAAGTAGGAGACATGGCCTTTTCTGGGGAAAAAGGTATATCTATAGCAATAACTAATCCATAGTATAGCACCTATGACAACATGTAAAAGGTAAAATGACCCTCAACTTAGGTCAAGAATACAGGCTTTTTCATTTAACTTTGCCACTGCCGTGACAATCAGTTTCCATCTCTGGTAGCTAAAACACATTGATTGTTGCCTTTTAATGAATTCCCAATAAATTCCCAATAAATTCCCACCATTTGGTAGAATATACAATCTTAAATTGACAGCTTCTGACAAAGCCTATTTAAATTAACTGATCTTTGAGAAATATTTAAGGGATCATACTTATCTTCATTCCTCTATGAAGTTTTAAGCTCTATTTTTACAATAAGACTACAGCTACATTAATTTACATCTTCACAGAAATGACTTTATTCAATTGCATTTTTACATCAGTTTTTATAAAGAGTAAATCAGATTGAGTGTTTTTGTATCTTCTCTAAGATCACTGTTTCAAACAAAATAAATATTTTCAAAATATTTACTATTACCATTATGTATTAGGTCGAACTGTATTAAATTGCCAATATTCAAATTACCCTTTTTAAAAGGGTAATTTCATATGGTTCACTTAATAGCTCAATATTTTCACAGAGTTATCCAATTTAAGTCATTTTATAATTTAGCAACATAAAAAACTCTGTCTCATTTGTCAAAGTAATATGCTCCCTCAACTCCCAAAAATGATAATGACACTGCGCAGAATGATTCCTTTTTGCTTTTGCTGCCAGGAAGTGCAATGCTGAACGTACTGCTCAACTGTGACAATTTTCTTAGCCTAGGTGATGTTATAATTATTTGTATGTTTCTTTTTGTTTGACCTTTTTCACTTTTATTGCTCTAAATGTATGTTTTTTAAAAGGCAAAAATTGTAGCAAACATCCATCTATCTATCTATCTATCTATCTATCTATCTATCTATCTATCTAATCTGACTGGTTACCTAGCATACTGTTGTGTTGAGAAGAATTCTGCCTGAACTTGGCAAGGAAAAGTACCAAGATTAACTGGTGATATTCCATATAGGCACTCAAAGGGGATGAGGCAGCATACCATCTATTTCCAGCCTTATGCCGTGTACTAAAGTGCTAAAGTTTGTAGTGATGAGAGATTTGAGAATTAATTATGAAAGCCAGTCTTCAAGAGGTGAAATATGAACTGAAATTAGAAATGAGAGGCATTAATTGATAGAAAGGATAAAGGCATTCCTGCCAGAAGCAATTAAATATAAAATAGACAAATGCAACAGAACAAACTTTATATATATGTAAATATTTGAATGTACATTAGGTTGGTTTAAGAATAGAATCTAGGATTAAAAGAATATTCACACAGTCTCAAAATTATCACTCCACAGATAGGTTATTAATTACAAAAAGAAAAAAGATTGTTTACATGACAATAATCAAGTATAACCTATGCTCAAACCTAAACTCACCAATAATGGACTAAAATGCTATGTGTCTCTTTAAGGGATGCAATGATAAGAACACAGATCAATATAATATTCATGCTGAAAATGTTTAACCTAAATCTGATCATGAGAAACAATTAGAAAAAAAATCTAAAATGGGGAACATTCCTCAAAGCAACTAGCCTGAATACTTTAAAAATGTCAATTTCATAAAAGATAAAAGAAAAACAGGAAAACTGCACTGAAGGAGACTAAAGAGACATGACAACCAAAAGTAACAAATGATCCCGTACTGGATCCTGAATTGGCATTAAACAAAAAAAAAAAGTACATTACTGGAACAATTGGAGAAATTTGAAAATGGGACTATATATTAGACAATAATATTATGTGAATATTAAGGTTCATGAGTGTGAGAACTAAATGGTGATTATGTAAGATAATGACCTTTTCTTGAAAGTTACTGCTGAAATATCATAATGCTGGTCACTATCAACTTGTCCAGCAAAATGAAAAGCCAAGAAAAAAAAAAAAAGTAAAACTATGTGTATATGTGAGTGTATGCAGAAAGAAAGAGAAGGAAATGTGGCAAAACTAGGTGAAAAGACACAAATAATCATTATCCTATCTTACAGTTTTTCTAAAGTTAAAAAAGAAAAAACTAAAACAGGAGATACTACATAATCTGGGCCAAATTCCATAGTTTACAGACATGTAAACCAAAAGCAAAGAAATTTTATTTTGACATGTTCATTCAGCTAGATGTAGCTAGTGTACAACTAAAGTTCCTGTCGCTTTATTTTCTAGTCCAGTGCTCTTTCAACTTAGAGTCTCAAGCCTAATCACACAGGATAAGTCAGAATAAGAAACATCTAGATATAGGAAACTGAGTACCAGGCAGATGTTCTAAACCATCCCAGAAGTAATAAGGGGCTGGATTAGGGTCAATTGTAGAAATGGAAAGGAGGAAGCAAAATAAAAAAAACATAACAGAAAGAAGCATAAAGAACTGGTGATATATTAAAAGGAGGAAGCAGAAATGATTCTATAATGTATAAGCTAAAAAGACAGGAAAACAACAGTACTGGGGTAATAAAAGAAAAATTAGAATAAGATAGCATTTAGGATAGACATTTAGAAACTTAGTTTGATACAGGTACATTTTAATTGTAATATATGAGAATGTAAACTACAAGTATACTAGAATGTAAAATCCAGAAGGCAGGAATTTTTGTCCTGCTTGCCTATTGAAACATCCTCAAGTGTCTTGAACAGTGCCTGGTAATACACATTTGTTGAAAAAATAAAATGTTTACAAGGCTTTCATGTACAGATATGCAAGAAATACAAATAAGAAATTTAAGAGAGAGTACAAAGAGATATTTATTTGGTCAGTCTTCAGGGAAGTGGACATATTTACAGCCTCCATCTTTTCCAGGTCTGCTTAGAGAGAGCTCTACCTGGGGTTTTGAGTATAAGACCAAAATAAAGTTGTCTACTCTTTTCCATTGTTCCTTTTATGTGTATCTTTACAGTAAACCTCATCGGGAGGATAAGTGGCTATGATCATTTAGTACCATCAAAACTGCATGATTATTCCTAACAGATTTCATTAGCTACAGTAGGGAGCTCAGGTATGATCCCAGGACCAGCATTATCAGTAACACGTGGAAGCTTGTTAGACATGCAAATTTTTAGGCTAAACTCCAGATCTATTGAAACTTTGTGGGTGTGGACCTAGTTACCTGTGTATTAAGATGACTTCCAGGTGATTTTAATGCACATTAAAGAACAAGGAACAAAAAATTTTAACAGGTACTAAGTACTTTTTGGATAAAATACCTACCTTACAGTCTAAGTCATTCTTCTTGAGATGTAGCTAAAAAGTTTACACACCCAATTACATAAAAAGATATTTACAATAAAATTTAGTGTAACCTGTCACATAGTCATAATTCATCATCTAGTGATCACACAGCAAAACCAGTCTAGTATAAAAATTTTTTTAAAGCGATATACTTACTTTAATGTTTCAGCAAGAAAAAAGCTCTGCTGTACATCATCATGTGTAGGAGTAGAGGAATATACATCTTTAACTCCAGAAAATCCACCACTAACTCGGCAATACTTTTCAATGGCCTATGAAAGAGATCAGACAAAATAAGCAATTCCACAGAATTTCAAGTTTTGAAGGACAACAAAACTCTGAAGGATAATAGTCAAAAGTTCATAAAGATTTGCATGAAAATTTGATGGCTTAAAAATAATATATTATCAAAAGGAAATATTCTCATGCTGGAAAAATTAACTCATACAAGAAATAGGATGTTTCCTATAGAACTTCTCTCTCTCCAAAACCCTTTAATCTTTTTAAGACATCTTATATTTTCCTAACTTAGAAATCAAATTTAGGCTATTTTTTTGAAATGAGGGGTCTGTCTGGCAAAATAAAGGTCCATTAGTTCTGACAAATCAAGATGGAGGTCAGTTTCAATTAACAATTTTTATTGCAATTTTACCACTTCCAAGGACAAACAATGATCCACAACATGCTAAAATAGTATTACTTAGGAGCACTCTATAGTAATAGCAGTAAGAGATCATATTTACTAAATACATACTATGTGCCAGACATTGCATTATCATAATCCTATGAGTTAGCCATTACAGGTGGTACCAACCACATTATTAACTACTGTGCTTTACTGCTTGACTGAGAGTTAAAATTCTTCCTCTTTTTGCATCTTTGGGCATGTCTAAATAAAATATACTGAATCAAATGGAATCTATTCACAACCTTATTTTTTAATTCAAAGCAACCAAACAGTCTGCTTATGCAGGTACAGCACTGTCCAGAATTCAGCCATTCATCCCACATGTGGTTCTGTTTTTCTATTCTACCTAACCCTGGGTGGTCATCCAATGAAGGCGTGGGTACTTAACTAATCATCGCTGTCTGCCATGGCTTGTTGTTTCTAGTCTTGCTACTTTTCTTACTCTTCTGGGCTTCTCCTTCCTATGAAAAGCTAATTAACATTAAAAAGGTGTTTATTTAATCAATCTGTTCATATTATAGCTCCATTTTGATTACAGCTAAGTTTAAGGGGTTTGGTGCTTTTCTCTAATACATTATAAAGAAATTTTGGATACAAGACTTTTTAAGTACTTTTCTTCACAATAATCATGTGTCTTCACCACCATATGAATTATCAAAATGGTTAAAGAATAATAAGAAAGTAGTGGGGAGGCATGACTAATCTTTAAGACATTTAGAGTCATGAGGGCCAGTTTGGAAGTTTCAATATGTAAACAGAATAGCCAAGGCTACAGAAGACATGCTATACTGCTATTCTGCCTCACCCAGCTTTCCCTTTGCTTTCTTCACACCCAAGAGGAGAGGCCAATGGTGGTGCATGAGCAAATACTATTTAAGATGTGACACTGCCTCTTTTGCCTCCATTCCTCCCTCTTCTCATCACTTCCACTGCACACTTCTGAAACTCAAATTTAGAATATAAGTACTCCAGTTCTTGTTCTTGACCAATTACACATTGAGTTTGTGTTTGTCCACATAGGCTATAAAAGCAAAATTCTACCTCCCATAATTCAAATTTAGACAGACATGGGCTAAAGTCTGACTCTGTCACACCTCTCCTTAACAGACAAAAGTAGGGTCATACTTGAAGAAAGCACACAGGAAAAAAGGACTTTAGGAAATGGATGAATTATCCTAAAGTACTCCTCAAGGACAAAAAGTGCTTCTGCCACCACTTTCCACTCCTCACATGATTCAGACATATCCCCCTCACTCCTCTAAATAAGAAGCATTAAATAACAGGGGATGTTCAAATGAAACAGGTTCATTATATGATTATTTTACCTATCTATTTCCCTTACATAAAATAGTGCTTAATTTACGGAAGCATTAGTAAGCCACTGCTAACAATAGAAGTGTGTGTGCATTCTATTCCCAAACCACTATGGCAATAGTTTGGCTGTCTTCTCAACTGTGGCAGCACCCTCCTATACAGAGAATTTCACTAGTAGCTGTGCTCCCACTTCTGGACCCAAGGAGCCAAGGAAAAGCAGCATCAATAAATGCTGCATCTGTTCCTGTCCTGTGTAACCACTTGCTTCCATTAATATGCTCTTATTGTTAAAGTCCAGGAGGACTACCTAGGTCTGAATGACAGGTGAAAAATAAGTGTACTCCCCTTAGTTCAAGATCTCACATTATTCCTAGGTTATGGCTGTGGTCTCCCAAACCCACCAACTTGTGGATTACAATCAAGATCCTTTTGCTTTGTTACTCCCCACTGAAAAAAGCCTTCAGGAGTTCCTTCCCCCTTATAAAACATTTAGTAGTTCTGTAAGGAATTCTCAAAAGTCAAGCAGCTTTTGCAGGTAGAAGATGCTAAGGAAAAAAGAAAAACAAGATTTGAAGGGCTTTTTGGATAAGCAAAGAACTTTCTATTACCACTTCCCATATGACAGCACTTACACAGTAGCTGACAGAAGTAACTAAGATAGTGTATATTGCAGGGAGGGAGTTGTGCACACACGTCTTATTTCCTGAACAACTAAGAACCTCTGATTTGGTGTGTAAGGCTGTCTACATAATGTCTCCAATCTTCTCTCCCGCTTTGCCACTGTGCAACGTTCTCTTTACATAAATTGGTATACATCTCGCCCTAAAACATATCTTATACATTCCTGTCTGGGCAATTTACCAGCACTACTGACCTCATTTGGGATTCCTTAATCATTCTATCTAGATTGTAAGCTTAAGTTAAACAATTTGAATATGAATAGTCACCATAATTAGTGCTATTTATCACAATTAGTAAATCTCAAAGAATAAAACAACCCATTACCCCTGGGAATAAGCTATACTTTTATAAAAGACTAATAATTTTTTCCTCCCTAGGTACTGATAGCCATGGATTCCCTGAAAGACTAGCCTTTTAAGAGTAAACCCCTTGCTTCCTTTACCTACTAACCATTAAAAATTCCTCCTTTGAAATATATATATTTATGTATTTTAAAAATATTTTAATATTTTAATATATATTTAATATGTATTGTAAGATTTATTTCTACTGCCAAGAAACTTAAATTGACTAAGAGTTTCTTCATCAGATAAACAAAAACTGCCCTACAGATACTAAAAATGAGGTAACATGGGTGAGGATACATGGATCATAGGAGGGCATGATGTAACACTCTTTCAGATAAAATGGAATATTGGCTTATTTACCAGTGCTGCTTCCCAGCCCCATTGCCTGTATCTTGGATCATGAGTGAATCGCCATAGGTACCAATAGGTTTCAATTACTTCTGGACGGAGGATATAATACTTTTCAGCCTGCCGGACAGCCACAGCCTCCACTGCACCATCAAACTTGAATGATTCAGGACCTAGCTTTAATGCTGTAACATGACAAAAGAAATAACTGAGCAAAATAAACCATTTAAGTTTGTTTGCAAGGACTTCTTTCTTCCCTGAAAGAATAGAATATGATGTAATTTTTGTTGTTTATTTTTATTGTTGCTGTTCGCACTCAGTGCAAAATGAGTCATTTTAAAAGATCCACATCTGGTTTTCTTAAAATAGACTTATAAATATTCCTATTATTCTCACATAAAATGTTTCTCAGAATAATGTGTATCAACATACTGCTAAATCCAATTCTACCAATAAGAGTCTAGTAATCTTTTGGAAACAAATGCAAACCTAGACATTTGCACATCATATAGTCCACTGTGGTCTGAAATAAAAGTACATAGATAATTATACTATGTGGATTTTTTTTTAAGGCAAGGTAATTTTTAAAGACATTTTGCCATAATACACACGTATAAGAAAACATTTTAGAGCTTAGATCATGAATCGATTTAGTTGTAGATAATTACAGTATAAATTTAGCTGGAATAACTACTAAGGAGAAATGAATGGATATTTTAAAATACGGTGGCCAAAAATTATAGCACAGCTATAAGAAAACACAGCAGAGGATTAATAACCTGCTGGAAAGTTAGCAAAACTAGGATTGTACTTTTTAATTAAAGGATCTAAATTGAGATTAAAGATGAGTAAAAACAACAGAAGACTTGAAAATACAGGACACAAATCAAATAATCATTTTTTGGTTTACCATAACAAAGAGGGTCACAGGTTCATCAACTTGCAATGTGAAAATGACAATCAGAAAAAGAATCAGCATCAGCAATGTCATTATGAAATGTGAAAACCAGAAATATAAGGAAATCCTTTCATAACTCCAATACACTATGAATTTCTGAAAGGCAGGGAATGTATCTTGTTCATACTTTAACCTATAAGCATCTAGCATAATACTTGGCATATAATAGCTGTTCCCTATTTCATGGAGCAAATATTTAATTATAATAACTATAATATACCATATTTTAGTATGTATGCTATATGAAATTCAATTATTTTAGGTCTATTATTTGATTTTCAGTCAAAATCTGTCAAATAACAATCCTTATTCTCATGGATCCTAATATAAAATTGAATATCCATCCTGGTCCTCAATGTTTTACTAATTTTAGCTATATTTTAAGTGCATAATTGACATTTTATATCAACACAATAATTTAATTTAGCCTCTATGAATATCCATCCTGGTCCTCAATGTTTTACTAATGTTTTAGCTGTATTTTAAGTGCATAACTGACATTCTATATCAACACGATAATTTAATTTAGCCTCTATTTCAAACTCAGATCACTGCCTTTATATGCATTACACACCAACACTTAAACTACCCTGAAATAACACTACTTCACTGTCCTCTTGACTTATATTCTTTCAAGAAACGGAACCCTTGATTTAGTTAACGAGAAAACTGAAGAATCAATTTTGCCATAAGTTAATAATTTCTTACTGTATAAAAATAACTTGACAGATTTATGAACTAGCATAAATTTTAGGTCAATCATATTTGTTTCATGGTATCTGATGATAAAGTAACCCTAAAACAGAAATTGTTATTTGATAAAATTAATGATTTGACTTCTGAAATCAAATAGAAATTTCTAGTTTTTTGGCTTTCAGGGAGCTCATTATCCATTACCTCATATAGAAACTCATGTTTTTAAAGCCAGAGAAAATCTTGGAAGGTCTAGTCCAGTGTTTTTCAGCCCCCTTTTCATTACTGCACCCCTAAGAAGCGTTTTGCCCTTTTAAAAAAAGTCTAATTGCCTTCTCCCTCCATAAAATTTTAATACCAAATATATACTGTGTATCTATGTATGACTATATGTATATCTGTGCTTTATACACAAAGAGTAAAAATTTTTTCAGCCCCAACCAAACCAATTTTTGTCACCATTTAAGAATCATCTCCTTTTCTAAGTAAGGACACTGAAGTTCAGAAAATATTTGCCCAATGCAATGTCAAAGGATCTTTTTAGTTAAAGCCATAAACAATTCCAAAAACTATTGGTGAACTAATTGAAAAACTACTAGTTAGCCAGACACCAATAAAGATAAATACTATCATCTTTTGGTTATTCTTTTTATCACAAGAGGATAGGCAAGGCAATGTAACTGAAATCAGTCAATTTTATGTTCTTTTAAGTAACTGTTTTTATAGAAGCTGAAATGGCAAAAATAGATTCTTATATTAAAATAAATGTTATTCCATTTATTCCCAAATACCCCACGATTCTTGTCTTTAAAACAATTACTTCAAAATCTTTAACAGAAATAGCAGCCGAATTCAGAATTTAAAAAATAATGCAGAGACACATTTCCAGAATTAAAATTCAAGTTTTTAAGAAAATGATTTGCCATGTTGGTGTAAACTATTTGGAAGTAACAAGCACCTACATATTCTTCTTATTGCTAAATACATTTTTAACTTAGAGATTATTTTAGACTATATAATTAGCCTTATTAATATTCTTACCAGTTCTGTCATATGACTCATGACAAGTACGTGCAATTTCTGCCCCCAGTTCTAAATAATGACCAGCTTTATCTGTTCTGGAACCATCCGCTCCCAGTGCAAACATTCCCCCAGCAAAGCAGGCCAAATGCCCCATCTTTTTTTCCAAGTGCCCATTCTTCCATTCTCCAATAAAGA
Organism: Chlorocebus sabaeus; assembly: GCF_047675955.1. Classification (NCBI taxonomy): domain Eukaryota; kingdom Metazoa; phylum Chordata; class Mammalia; order Primates; family Cercopithecidae; genus Chlorocebus; species Chlorocebus sabaeus. The sequence continues at coordinate 19,123,565 of NC_132923.1, forward strand.
CAAGACCTCCACGAGATTTCTTAATAAGATGTTTTTCTATAGCCTATAGGAAAGAAAAGATATTCAAAGTTTTAGATGCAAACTATTAAGTGTTCAAACTTACTATATCCTTCTGGCCATTATAAAACCTGGGTAATATGATAGTCTATAAAGTAGTAACTTTCCCAAACTAAGAGACTTAATTAATAGTAAGTGTTGGAGTGGAGGATCAAATGGCATATAATCTGGAACAAATACCTGAATCACTACCATAATAAGACAGAGTGGAAGAGGAGAGACTTGGCCTAAAGATTACCTTCTACATAGTATTATCGTTAGTCCCTTACTGCTCAGACTTAGGCATTTGTTTTAGATGCATTGTCATGGATAAGAGAAGCCATATTATAAACATTGTCTATCTTCCTGGAATATAAATTTTACTCAAACGATGTGGGAATGGTGAGAGAAACAGTCTATATTAAACTTGAGTATATCAGAGTATAACAATCACATTTCATTTTTAAAATGAGATTTTCAAGAGCTTTGCTCCTTTGGAATATGTTCTTAGACTTTGCTGAGATGAGCTATTTTCTACTTTTAGAGGTATTTCTATGGAAAAGTATAAGCAATGGCCATTAACTCAGTTTTCTTTAGTAGAAACTATTATGTATGATTAGTGGTTAACTTTTCTTTCTGACAAAAAGGAATATTTTTATTGTCAGTTGTTTGCTGACAAGTTAGGGAATAACAATCAGGATTGGAAAATTTTATTCTATATTCTCTGTAATAATAATGTGAGTTTTACAGAACTGGAGTGACTATGTCTTACTGATCACCTATATTCCAGAAGGCATATAATGTAGTGTGCACTCAATACATGTTTAATTATTAAGTAATAAGTTTTTGTCATTGTTTTAACCATAGTACTCTGAAGCACAAGTAAAGTTTTTTGAGTATGGGGTGGTATTTTTCATGTTTTTGAACCTCATGATACTAGCATGTTTTCCACATAAAAGGTATTCCAAAAATGCCTAAAAGATGGTATTCATATGTTTGTCATTTTGTCATTTCTGTTCATTATAACATAAATCTTACCATATTACAATTAAAAAATATCCAAGTATATCCACATGGACTTACTAGAACTAAAGTAAAAGGCAGTTCACTAGGGTTTTTTTTAAGCAATAATTTTAAAAGAAAGTAGAAACCAGGGATATGGATATCTGTAAGAACACGATAAGGTAGGATGGGTATGGAATAATTTAAGTAAAATAGTTCAGAAAGACAAAGTTTAAAAATAACGTATTTCAAATTAGAATGAGTCTTAAGTGGTCATTCCTATCTCTTTCATACATTCCATATGTGATTTATTTTACAATACTCTAACACTAATTTTTGAAAATAATTAACACTGCAAAGACTGCATACTTGAGATCATGTCTCAAAGTGAAAGCTGACCATTAAAAAACATTTATTAGGTACCTATTCTTGACTTAATAACTAATAAAACTAATAAAAACAGGGAAAAGAAAGCAAGTACAGAAATATTTACAGAATACACAACATATAGCAGATGATTCATGAAAAATAGTGTGAATTTATAAGGTTAACTTTCAAAATAGTTATCATGCCTTTCAAAGCATGTACAATTAAAAAAGCATGACAAATTTAATTTTCTTCCTTTGGAAAAAATTAAGCAAAAGTCAAAATAGTTTTAAAGAAAATTACAAGAAAACAGCAAAAATTAATTTATTATGGTATATGATATACCACATTTTCTCAAATACAATAATATTAAATATATTCATGCATTTATCAAATACTATTGAATACTTATTATGTTTCAAGTAACGTGCTAGATGCTGAGATAATGATAAGCAAATTAGTCTCTGCCCTCAAAGGAGGCCACAGTCTAGTGGGAATTACTAAGAGCTATTTTTAACAATATGGTTCTAAGAATATTAAATTCTTCCCAGATAATAACCTATCTGGATCATAAAACTTTCTAGGTTTAAATTTTAATAAAAGAGAATAAAGTTCTCCTACTAAAATTTATATTCTTGGTTGTACCTTTAGTTCAATTTATTATTTAACACAATATCTCAACAAACACTTGTTGAGTACCTATAATGGGCAAAACACCGTGAGCCACATATTAAGTTCAACTCCTGCGCATTTTTTAAAAACAATTATAGCAAATTAGGTGCCTAAAGAGTAGGGATATAAAATAGATAAGATTCTTGGTTTAATGAAAAAGACAAACCAAACAAAAATTATAACTCTGACAACTTAATTACTGACTACATCAGCACAGTGTTGTTATATACAAAATATACAACTTTTAAAAAGTAATTAAAATCGTCAAGTGGGTATCAGTTTATAATAAAGCAGGAAGCTAATAACCTGCTAAACACACTTACTTAACACACTTTTAACTTACTTTTCTATTTCAGTTTTTTCTTAGAAATACTCCATATAAATTCTTCCTAGAATGAATCTTGTTCCAATTATAAACTGTCACAATATCATGGTATGAAGTCATTTAAATATGAAACAATATAAGACAGTGGTTAAAAGCACTGGCTCGGCAGCCAGACTGTTCAGTTCCAGGCCCCATCAATTACCAGCAACACAACCTTCAGCAAGTTACTTTAACTTCATTGTTCCTTAAGGTCCTCATGTGTAAAATGGTGATAATGATTAAATGATCTCATATATGTAAGAAGGGTTAGAACAGTGCCTGGCACGTAGAAAATACTATATACATGTGTTGTCATTGGTTAAGTATTTACCCATAAGGCTCTCAATGTGTAAATTCAAAGGGATCATTTGAAAGAAAAAACGCTTATGAAAATATATACAAAGTCAGAAGTTTTCCAGTCTCTGCAAACATTAACTAAAAGTAAATAAAATTAATTTTCATGAATACACTAAAATAAATTCTTATTTTATTTATTGTTGACACAGAGTCTCGCTCTGTCACCCAGACTGGAGTGCAATGATGAGACCTCAGCTCACTGCAACCTCCACCTCCCAGGTTCAAGTGATTCTACCACCGCAGCCTCCCAAGTAGCTGGGACTACAGGCATGCACCACCATGCCCAGCTGATTTTTGTATTTTAAGTAGAGATGGGTTTTCACCATGTTGGCCAGGCTGGTCTTGAACTCCCAACCTCAAATGATCTGCCTACCCCGGCCTCCCAAAGTGCTGAGATTACAGGTGTGAGCCACTGCACCCGGCCTACAACAAATTCTTTCTTCAAAAATTTCTTTAAAATGCCACAAATAAAAGAAGACTTAATATGAGGCTTTTCTATTAAAATAGTAGCTAACTCTATAGTGAATGCATATAATAAAATGCTTATACATATTTACTGAATGTCTATAATAAAATGGTTATAAGATAGTCATCTAGTCACTACCAAATACACTGTACGTTCAATCTGTTAAGTAGAAAAATGTTCTGGAAATAATCACCTCAATAGCATCATCATACATCTTTCTTGCCTCATGGTCTGTTTTATCTGACATCAACCATGCTTTCAGTAAGTATTCATAAAAACTGTCTCCCAGACCGCCGACAGATGTATGGTCTGTAACAAAGGAGAAAACAGAAGAATAGAGGTAAAGGCAAGGGAAGACAAGACAAATAAAGCAATATTTTCAATTATAATGACTCTGTTACAAGTCAATAATTTTAAAATCACACTGACAATCCCATTTCCAACACACTTCAAATTTAGTCCCATAAGTATACACATAATCACTTTCCTCTATATGTGTATCGAATTTTCTAGAAAATCTTTTTTCTCTAGATGTGGTGCTTCACGTACTTAGTAGTCTTTTTCTTGAATTAGTTTGTACACTGTCATAGAGCCAAACTTTTCCAGAATTGATAATTACCTTTTATATATTAATAGCTTTAAATAAATAAGTTATGACTAAATATGAAAGCTCGACTTAAATCGGATGCTAAGCAAAAAGAGCTTACTCTTAAGACATGTTCCTATACAATGGTTAATGGTAATTCCTAAGCCAAAGATAATAAATTAAAATACATCTACAAAAAGAAAAAACACCCAAGAATTCCTTTATAATATCACCTTGCATAACATAAATAGCTGTTGACTTCCTACCCTTGATTATTATTTATACAAATTTTAGTACACACAGGCATACCTCAGAGATACAGAAAGTTTGTTTACAGACTATTGCAATGTAGCAAATATTGCAACAAAGTGAGTCACACAAACTTTTTGGTTTCCCAGTAGGTATAAAAGTTGTGTTGACAGCACTGTGTTTAAATAAACAATGTTCATATCTTAATTTTAAAAATACTTTATTGCTAAAAATGCAAATGATCATCTGATGCTTTCAGCAAGTCACATTCTTTTTGCTGGTGGAGGGTCTTGCCTTGATGATGGCTGCTGACTCATCAGGGTGGTGGCTGCCAAAGGCTGGGGTGGCTGGGTCAATTTCTTAAAATGAGACAACAATGAAATCTGCTGTACTGAATGATTCTTCCTGTTTGATTTCTCTGTATGACGAAAGATCTCTCTGTAGCATGTGATGCTGTTTGACAGCATTCTGTCCACAGTAAAAATTCTTTCAAACTTGGAGTCCACTCTCTCATATCCTGATGCTGCTTTATCAACTAAGTTTACATAATATTCTAAACCTTTGTTGTCATTTTGACAATGTTCATAGCTTCTTCACCAGGAGTAGGTTCCATCTCAAGAAACCACTTTCTTTGCTCATCTGTAAGAAGCAACTCCTCATCCATTCAAGTCTTACTCAGTCCTATCTTCAGGCCCCACTTCTAATTCTGGTTCTCCTGCTATTTCCACCATATCTACAGTTACTTCCTCCACTTGAGCTTGAACCCCTCAAAATCACCCATGAGGACTGGAATCAAATTCTTCCAAACTCCTGTTAATGTTGATACTTTGACTTCCTCCCATGAACCACAAATGTTCTTAATGGCATCTAGAATAGTGACTCCTTTCCAGAAGGGTTTCCATTTACTTTGCTGAGATCTGTCAGAGGAATCACTATCCATGGCAGCTATAGCCTTATAAAATGCAATCCTTAATTAACAAGACTTGAGAGTCTTAATCATTCTTTGACCCACGGGCTGCAAAATGGATGTTGTTAGCAGGCATGAAACCAACATTAATATCCTTGGGCATCTTCACCACAGAAAATGGGTAACCAGGTGCATTGTCAATGAGCAGCAATATTTTGAAAGAGATCTTTTTTGCTTAGCAGTTCCCAACAGTGGGCTTAAAATATTCAGTAAACTCTGCCATCAACAGATGTGCTCTCATCTGAACTTTGTTGTTCCATTACAGACCACACAGGGAGTAAGATGCAGCAAAATTCTTAAAGGCCCTAGGATTTTCAGAATGGTAAATGAGCACTGGCTTCAACTTAAAATCAACAGTTGCATTAGCCCCCAACATTAGCCTGTCCTTGAAAGCCAAGCACTGACTTCTCTTTAGCTGTGAGATGGCATCTTCTTCCAGTAGAAACCTGTTTCATCTACACTGAAAATCTGTTGTTTAGTGTAGCCGCCTTCATCAATTAATTTAGTTAGATCTTCAGGATCACATGCTGCAGTTTTTACATAAGCATTTGCTGCCTCACCTGTCACCTTTATGTTTTGGAGGCAGCTTCCTTTTTTAAACTTCATAAACCAACCTTTGTAAGCTTCAAACTCTTCTCCTGATGCTTCCTCACCTCTCTTAGCATTCACAGAATTGAAGAGAGTTAGGGCCTTGCTCTGGATGAGGTTTTGGATTCAGGGAATGTTGTAGATGGTTTGATCTTCTACCCAAACCATTCAGACTTTTCCCATGTCTGCAATATGGCCATTTTGTTTCCTCATTATTCATATGTTCACTGGCATAGCACTTTTAATTTCCTTCAAGAACCTTTCCTTTCCTTTCACAATCTGCCTAACTGGTGCAAGAGGCTTAGCCTTTGGACTCTCTCGGCTTTTGATATGCCTTCCTCACTAAGCTTAATTATATCTAGCTTTTGATGTAAAGTGAGAGACATATGATTCTTTTACTTGGAATAGTTAGAGGCCATTGAAGGATTAATATTGATGCATACTAGGTGTACATTGTAGGGTTATTAATTGGCCTTATATTAATATTGTTGTTTCAAAGAACAGGGAGGCCAAAGGAGAGAGACAGGGAAATGGCCAGTTGGTTGAGCAGTCAGAACACACACAACATAATTTATTAAGTTTGTCATTTTCTATGCGTGCTGTTCATGCTGCCCAAAACAATTACAATAGTAACATCAAAGATCACTGATTACAGATCACTATAAGAGACATAATACTAAGGAAAAAATTTGAAATATTGCAAGAATTACCAAAATGTGACCCAGAGACACAAAGCAAACGTATGCTGTCCAAAAAACAATGCTGATGGATTTGCTCAGCACAAGGTTATCACAGATCTGTAATCTGCAAACACACACACCAACCCTGCAATATCTGTGAAGAGCAGTAAAGCAAAGCATAGAGCTAGGCATATAAACATATGGGTGTGCCTGTATTTGTCTGTCCTAGATATACTCTTACTTCATCCCACCTATACTTTTAAACCTATCCAGTTTGACACTACAGCAGCTCCCAAGGCAACCACATTCTTTTATCCTTGACTTTCTACAAACCCTGTCCTATATCATTGACCTCTGCTTCAAAACTGACATCCTCCTCTCTGCATTAAAAAAAAAAAAAGGTACATTTCTTATAATTCTCATTCATTCATATAGTACTATCCCTGGTTTTTAAATTGGTGAGGAAAAGATAGATTATTCAGTGGTTTATGGCAAAAACTGGCTATCCATTTCGGGGGGGAAAAAAAGCTTACTAATATTCATATATTTAGCTCACGAAATACATTTGTGGATGATTAATGATTTAAAAGTAAAATGCAAGAGTAAGTTTCCAGAACAAAATATAAGAATATATCTGGTCTTCCTAAGTAAATGATCTTAAGAAAATACAAAAGGAAGGAGTCATAAAGGAACAATGGATAGCTTCATAAGGTAAAGCTAAAAGACATATAAATCTAAAAGACAAGAAATTGGAGAAGAAATTTGCAACATACGTAATAAGAAAAGGATTATTCTCATAAACGACGACTCCTGACAAATAAGGAGAATTAAAATAGGGCACACAAAATTAACAAAAAAAGAAACATCAATCGATAATTAACATAAGAAAGGATGCCCAATTTCACTAGTGATCAGAGAAAGGCAAATTAAAACAGTGAGATTCCATCTTTGTCTATTAGATCAGCAAACATTTTAAAAGATTGATAATATCCAATGTTGGTAAGATTATCGTTCCCAGTTGCTGAAATTGAAGGACAATTTTGTGGTAGCTAACAAAATTTAACCTAGGAATTGTAGTTCTGGGATTATCCTATAACAATATTTATAGAAATATACAAATATAGATGTAAAAAAAAAGTTAATCAGAATTATTTTCATTAGTAAAAAACTAAAAATAGCCTGAAATGTTTAGGGAGAAGGCTAAGTTACGATATAAACATACTATGGAGGATTGCACAATCATTAAAGAGAATCAGGGTGAGTCTATAATCTGACACTAAAAGATATCTATTATATGCTGTTGAGTTGTGGAGGTGGAGCAAATTTCAGAATTATATATATAGTTTGATACTTCTCAAAATGTGTGTTTAAAGAATGTTGGTGTATACACAGAAAAGATTTTATCTCAAACTCCTGGACTCAAGCAATGCTCTAAGGAAGGAGACCTTCAATTTTAACTTTAGACACTTATAATTATCTAAATACCTGTAACTTATATAATTAAAAACCATCTTTTGTTGTAGAAAGTAACAAATGGGGGAAAAGAGCTATCATTTACCTTAGGCAATATGTCTGCTAATACTCCCATAATTCACTTTCACCTCATCTCAAATGCTATTACTTCTCACTTTTTAATTTAATGCTAAGTATATAATTTTGATGTCTACACATGTATATACCAACAAAGCCACTACTAAGATAAAACTATAGAACATTTCTGGCATCATAAAAGTTTTCCTAATGTGGCCTTCACAGTCAATACCAAATGATACCATTTTTTTCTAATTTCTATTATCACCATAAATTTGTTTTGCCAGGTTTTGAACTTTATATAAAATGGCCATTTGCAGCCAGGTGTGGTGGCTCACACCTGTAATCCCAGTACTTTGGGAGGCTGAGATGATAGGATCACTTGAGGTCAGGGGTTCCAGACCAGCCTGGCCAACATGGTGAAACCCCATCTCTACTAAAAATACAAAAATTAGCCAGGCGTGGTGGTGCATGCCTGTAATCCCAGCCACTTGGGAGGCTGAGGCATGAGAATAGCTTGAATCCGGGAGGCAGAGGTTGCAGCGAGCCGAGACTGCAACACTGCACTCCAGTATGGGCAATAAAGTGAGACTCTGTCTCAAGGAAAAAAAAAAAAAAAAAAGGCCTTTTCCTTTCAACTAAGATTAGTTTAATGATATTCTTTATTTTCCATCTAAATATCTAAAAGGACACCTCTGCTTTATGAAAGCTTCCTGAATCTCAAAGATTAAGTGGCTGGGTATTACAGAAGTCACTTGGAGGAGCAGAAGACAGGACAATAATAAGATATCTTATTCTACATTTCAGATAGCACAAGAAATTCACAATTAAATTTTGAATAGCTTTCCATACTCATCATACTTACATTTAATAAGTTTATAATGATGGATTTATATAATATAGTTAGAAGCCAAATTAATCCTAACAAATTGACACGTTATAATCACAAAAAATCATAAAAGTTAACATATAACTTGTAAAATATTAAAATAATACCAAAATGAAGAGATAGGGAGAGTTCCTTATACTTAATGGGCATTTGGGATGGGGTAAAGGTTAGTAGTACCTTTTGGGCACATTTTTTGGTAATGTACAAGACAGCAGTGATTTTACATTTGAAGAGGAACTATTTTAAAACATTTATGTATCAAAACAACTATAACAAAATATTCCCATCAATATTACAACCTCAATTTTGCGGTTAAGTCAAAATGTATTGACTCATTCAGTGACAATACCATCTTATCAGCTGCCCAGTCTTTTCTTAGATATCAACTGTGTAAAATCATGCTGCATTTTGGTTGTCCTTATGTTTTAACTATGACTTTCTTGTATAGCTTTTCGTTTTCTCCAGATTTTCTAACTGGTTTCCTATTGTGTCCCATCACTTTTCCTAATCATTTATTGTATCCTAGCCTATCCACCATGTTACTTACACTGAGTCACCCCTCGCTCCTTACTACCCTAGAGACCTTCCTCCCAATCTGGTCATTTACTAGGCATAGTCCACAGCTGTCATCTTGTCACTTCTCTTTTCTTGCTTTCTAGAGTTATGCCTATTGCTTCTTCAGTCCTATGTCTTTGTCTATACCTGCTTTACTGAATCACATTCTGAAATAACTTCCCACAAAAGAGTGTGTGGGATGTAAACCTTTTCATCTGAAAAAGTCATTGTTATGCTCTCTCATTTAATTTTATTTCATATGGGTATCAAATTCAAGGTTGGAAATAATTTTCCCCCAGAGCTTCTTGAAAGTACCATTCCAATACCTTCTAACATCCAGTATAACTGATAAGAAATCTGATGTTATTTTTTAATAGGCTTAATATGTTCCCAATCTTACTCCCTCACACTCAGGTCTCTTCTCCAAGGTTGATAATCTTCACTTAAACATTGATTAAATTTAGGTACAGTCTTTTTTTATTTGTTTGTTCTGACAGTCATTGTGCTAGGCACTTTTCAAACTACAGATCAGTATCTTTCAGCTCTGGGAAAAATCTTTTCTATTTCTTTGATATTTTCTGTATTCCACTTTTTCAGTTATTTCCTCTGAAATGCTCATTAATTGGAAATTGAACCTCCTGGACTGAGTTTCTATTATTCTCTTCTCTCAAATTTTAGTCTTTTAGTCTTCCTGTATATTCCAGGAACTTTATTAAATCAATAATATCTTTAGTCTCGTCACTGAAGCTTTAATGTCAGCAATCATACTTTTAATCTGAACTCTTTTTTCATTCTCTAATTGCTTCCTTTTCACAGTATCCTATTTTTATTCTATGAATATACCTCCTCCAAGTTATTTGACTCAAATGGAGAATTAAAAATGTTTATAGAATTGTCTCCTGTGGGATCCCTTTTTTGATTATAAATATTTTTTACTGTGAAATTTAACATGTATACAGAAAAGTATATAAAACAGAAATGTTCTCCTTATTATAGAGAACCTTTGTATAACCCACAGTCAGAACAATACCTTCCACGTATCCCACAAAATCATAATTCCCACCTACCAAAAAAGTAACCAATATCTTAACTTTTGGGGTAACTACTTCTTGGAATTTTTAATACATTTACCATCTGATACCCTCTCCCAATTACTATGAGCTTATTTTGCCTATTGGTATATGTAATATATTAATTAAATGTACTGTATTCTCACGTCCAGCTTCTATAGTTCAAGATTCAACCATGTTGTTATATGTAACTGTGTATCATTTATTTGCATTTCTATATGATATCCCACTGTAGTAGTCAACCATTATTTAATTATCCATGCTTAAGAATAAAGTTCTGGGTAGCTAGTGTGGGTTTCCTCTATTGAATAGCAGCTGTTCCTCCACTGAGTAGACCTAATTGTCACTAATTCTATCCGGAGTGCGGATACTGATTGGATGCTTTCTATGCAGAATGCTTTGAGGAAGGATGGGCTAACTGGTAGGCTTTGTTTCAGAATCAGGAATGGATACTGTGGGACTGTGGACCTGGTTAAATTTCAGAATGAAGGGAGACTTTATTTTGGGAAACAAACATCCATGTTGAAAGCTTTAACTTCCCTCAATGAAAATATGAGATTTTTAAAAAGAGAGAGCTGTATAGTTATTCCTAGTGGTAAATACCAGGGATGGAGGTGGCACATAAGGATTTCAGGTAGAGCCCATGTTCCATATAATGACCTTGAATAAATATCTGGTTTTTGTTGTACTTTTCTTATATTTGTTTACTTGTATTGATTGTTTATGAACCCAAAATCTCTCTGGGATTCCATCAGTTACCTTTCCTGTAGTCCCTCTGTAGCCATTCCCAGCCACTCTATGTTCTGCAAATTTGTTGAAATATATTGTCCATTATTACCTCCCCCTTGCCTTCAAATCTTTTTATTAGTATGAGTTTATGCCTATCTATAAATACTTCTCTACTTTCATTTCATTATGGTCTCAAGAAAGATGACTGGCCACAGTGGTGACGTTATAGTGCAATCTTCTTCCATGAAGCAGAAGTACTACTATAACTTTATCAAGTTCGCTACTTCTTTGATAACTGCAATTAGTTAATACTATACATGTTTAACTTCTCATTCCTCTGTCTCCTAATCTGCTCCCATTGTTTGTCCTATCATGAATAAAAACCAAAGCACATGGAAGCTAAAGGAATCTTGGTTTAATTTCTGTATTTCTTTATGGTATGGAACTTGTAAGTTTATAACCACTTTGTTATTCAAGATGAGTTTACATAGAAAACCTTTTTAAAATGTGTTGCACAGAAAAACCTTTTAAAAATCAAAAAACATTTATCTTTGAACACAGATTTGAACTGCATGGGTCCACTATATATGAATTTTTACAAATAAATATATTGAAATGATCTTTTAAGATTTGCAACAATGTGGAAAAACTCAGAAAAGCCACAAGGCCTAGAAATAGAGAAAATATTAAGAAAGAGTTGAATGTGTCACGAATGAATAACAGATGTGTAGATACTAGTCTATTTTACCATTTAGTATCATGAAATCTATTATAAAAAGTTAAAATATATCAAAACTTACATATACACAGACAAACATGGTGCCATTGATAGTTAAGAGAAATGTAAACAAATGTAAAGATGCAGTATTAAATCATAAATGTATAAGATTAATTGTAGTACATACTTCACTACTGTAATAATTTCACAGACACCTCTCGTTGCCATGCAGTGAGCTCAAGGGTTATAAATATCAACTTAAAACAACCTGTGACACTAATCATCTCTGTGTCTTCAGTAAACTGCATATTGCAGTAAAAAGTGATTTCTCGTGGTTCTTGTGTATTTTTCATTGTGTTCGGCACAGTAGTCTAAACCTTGAATAACACCATGGGACCCATATGAAGTGCCACTAGCAATCTGAAAGTGCTCCAAAGAAGCAAAGAAAGGTCATGATATTACAAGAAAAAGTTGAACTGCTTGATTTGTACCCTAGATTGAGGTTTGCCACTGTGGTTGCCACCATTTCAGACAGACTAGTCATCTTGGAAACAGACAACATAAATTTACAGCATCAATAAATAAAGTACAGTACTGTGCATGCATTTTCTCTTCCTTATGATTTTCCTCATGACGTTTTATTTTCTCTGGCTTACTTTAAGAATACAGTATATAATAAATAAAACATACAAAATATGTACTAGTTGACTTGATAAGACTTCTGGGTCAACAGTAGGCTATTAGTAGTTAACTTTTGGAGGAGTCAAAAGTCATATGTGAAGTTTAAATTACACAACAGGTTGGTGACTCTAACCCCCCTGTGTTGTTCAAGGGTCAACTGTAGTTATATAATGATTCTTTGTCAAGACACTCTTAAAAGTTCATGCAAAATCCCACCCCATAGCTGAAACACATACCAATGATAAAAGACTAAATATTAAAAATATATAGCCATATTCGAAAACAAAGTGACATCTGCAGTCAAGAAGAAATACAAAGAAATTCATAGTGTCAAAGGCAGAAGTTTCTATTTCTTGAAAATGAAGTAAACAAAGACATCTAGGAGTTTATTTCCTGCAAGGTAGGAAAAGCATTCAAAGCACTCAGTTGTGGTGGAGACTCTGGTTATAAAAAGTTATTTTCCTAAACTACAAGGAAGCAGCAGAAACAGCTACACAAGACCTAGGATAAATTGTTATATATTTTGGGAATGTGTAATATCTTCAAGAGAAGAGAGAACTGTGATTCCAGTATAAAAACTACTAAGTTCTGAACTGATAAACCTGTGAAAGTAATAATAAAACTAAAAGTAGGGAAAAGTTAGTGAGGGGAGTCATGAGAGAAATATACATCTTATGAAGCTCTGACTCAAGATAAGCTTACAAATGAAAATTCCAGTGCCCATGAGAAAAACTAAAATAAGGAAAGAACTGCTAAGAAATTCAACTATACAAACAGAGAATTCACTGTATTTTTTTTAAAAGCAAATAATGGAGCAACCTTTTCAAAAGAAGTTTAAAATTAGTACATTTTGGTGTCCTAAGGAAACAAAGAAAATCTATAAAGCAAAACGGATAAAATTACATTGAGAAATTGGCAAATATAAAAGATTTTAATACATCTACTTTAAAACAGATCAGAAAAAAAATCAGATAATGAATCTGAAAAGTCTTACTTAATATTCTAAGAAACATGAATTTAAAAAAATTAACTCTCTGGTAAACTATTTGCAACTTCCCAGCAGACACTAATTTCACTGGCTTAAGCTTCTTTAAATGCCCTACAGTACCCAGCACAATTCTGATAGTAATGTATGCTTATACACAATTATAATTAACAGCTAAATTTCTATTTTCTAGTATAAGTAACATTTCAATTATAATAACTTTGAAGGTACTTTTTGTTTTTTCTAAATCAACTGGACCGGGGCTGGGCACAATGGCTCATGCCTGTAACCCCAGCACCTTGGGAGGCCGAGGCAGGCGGATCACAAGGTCAGCAGATTGAGACCATCCTGGCCAACATGGTGAAACCCTGTCTCTACTAAAATGCAAAAAAATTAGCCAGGCGTGGTGGCGCACAAGTGTAGTCCCAGCTACTCGGGAGGCTGAGGCAGGGGAATAACTTGAACTCAGGAGGTGGAGGTTGCAGTGAGCTGAGATCGCACCATTACACTCCAGCCTTATAGAGTGAGACTTCATCTCAAAAAAAAAAAAAAAAGATCAACTGGACTGTATTTCTTTAAAAAACAAATGCATTTTTATACTCTCACTCTTTTTGAAAACAAATAATGGATTATGGAATAAATACTAATACCTAGCATAATACCAAATACAAGTTCAACAAAAACAAGGGGTTGGTGACTCTAACCCCCCTGTGTTGTTCAAGGGTCAACTGTAGTTATACAATGATTCTTTATATAATCATACATGCTGAATGAATGTATTAAATAATATCTGAAGTACTAATTCTTTCACGTTTTAATAAAATTTCCATGTACGCATTTTTAAACACTTTCCTAACTCCCCATTACTAAAATTGTACTATGTTCAATTATTTGCATTAAATATCCATTATGAAGATAATTTTTAAAAACTAATAAGATCTCATTCATGTAGATTATCAGAAAAATGCATAAAAATCTTGATTTAAAGATTCCCTTTTGGAGTTTTTAAATATTCTGTAAATGTTATCTTTGTGCCTAGAGCTTTTAAATTTTCCACATAAAATATTTCATACCACTCAGTTGACTGTAATAAGAATGTATCTTATAGAAATACTTGAATGCACAATTCCATTCTGCTCCTCTCTCCAGAGTCTGAATTTAAATGTTGCTTCTTTTTCATAATCTACTTGCTCCTTAATCCCCCACATTCTGGCTTCAGCCTAAACCCAAGTTCTAATATATCAAATACATTTTAAGCATGGGAAGAAAATTATTAGATTATACAAGAAGTAACAAGGTTGAACTGATAAGGGGTAATCTTGAACTGAAGGTCTAAATTAACTAAGGATAATAAGAAATGAAGAAACAGATTTATGTGTTACTAACAACGTAGAAAGAGTGGACTGGTATCTGGTCATACTGTCAGGTTTTTGGCACAGGCCAGGAAGACTATGTAGAATGTGGGTGAAATAAGAAATTAAGAGGAGAAAGTGTTAAAGCAAAGATACTGAACTCAACTTTGTATATATGGAGTTTAAAGTACCACAAAATACTCAGACACAAATATCCTGTACATGTACAGATAGAAGTTTGTAACTCAAGAAAGATCAGTAATGAAATACTGATTAACATGGGGGAGAATTTTTTTTTTTTTTTTTGAGAAGTCTCACTCTGTTGCCCAGGCTGGAGTGCAGTGGCACAATCTCAGCTCACTGCAAGCTCCGCCTCCTGGGTTCACGCCATTCTCCTGCCTCAGCCTCCCGAGTAGCTGGGACTACAAATGCCTGCCACCACACCTGGCTAATTTTTTGTATTTTTAATAGGGACGGGGTTTCACCATGTTAGCCAGGATGGTCTCGATCTTCTGACCTCGGGATCCACCTGCCTTGGCCTCCCAAAGTGCTGGGATTACAGGTGTGAGACACCGCGCCTAGCCAGAATTTATTTTTAAAACAGCAAAATAGCACACACTCTGTTGTATATCTCTCTGCTTTACCGTTAGAGTTGCCGATAACTATGTTGTTTGTTTAAACAACCCTTTAAAAATATAAAAACCACTGGTAGTTTTGAAGATGGCCAAATAGTAACAGCTTTGGTCTGCAGCTCCCAGCGTGATCGATGCAGAAGACGGGTGATTTCTGCATTTCCAACTGAGGTACCTGGTTTATCTTATTGGGAGGGCAAGCTGAAGTGGGGTGGGGCATTGCCTCACCCGGGAAGCACAAGGGGTCAGGGGATTTCCCTTTCTTAGCCAAGGGAAGCCACGACAGACTACCTGGAAAAACCAGACATTCCCACCCAAATACTGCACTTTTCCCAAGGTCTTAGCAAGCAGCAGACAAGGAGATTCTCTCCTGTGCCTGGCTTGGTGGGTCCCACGCCCTCGGAGCCTTGATCACTGCTAGTGCAGCAGTCTGAGATCAAACTGAGAGGCAGCAGCCTGGCTGGGGGAGTGGTGTCCACCCTTGCTGAGGCTTGAGTAGGTAAACAAAGCAGCCAGGAAGCTCGAATTGGGAGGAGTCCACTGCAGCTCAACAAGGTCTACTGCCTCTAGACTCCACCTCTGTGGGCAGGGCATAGCTAAACAACAGGCAGCAAACAACTTTTGCAGACTTAAACGTCCCTGTCTGACAGCTCTGAAAAGAACAGTGGTTCTCCCAGCATGGCGTTTGAACTCTGAGACCACACAGACGGCCTCTTCAAGTGGGTCCCTAACCCCCATGTAGCCTAACTGGGAGACACCTCCCAGGAGGGGCCGACAGACACCTCAAATAGACAGGTGCCCCTCTGGGACGAAGATTCCAGAGGAAGGATCAGGCAGCAGTATTTGCTGTTCTGCAATATTTGCTGTTCTGCAGCTTTCGCTGGTGATACCCAGGCAAACAGGGTCTCGAGTGGATCTCCAGCAAACTCCAACAGAAATGAAGCAGAGGGACCTGTTAGAAGGAAAACTAACAAACAGAATAGAATAGCATCAACCTCAACAAAAAGGTCATCTACACCAAAACCCCATCTGTAGGTCACCAACATCAAACACCAAAGGTAGATAAAACCACAAAGGTGGGAAGAAACCAGAGCAGAAAAGCTGAAACTTCTAAAAATCAGAGCACTTCTCCTCCAAAGGATCACAGCTCCTCACCAGCAACAGAAAAAAGCTGGACGGAGAATGACTTTGACAAGTCGACAGGAGGCGGCTTCAGAAGGTTGGTAGTAACAAACTCCTCAGAGCTAAAGGAGGATGTACAAACCTATTGCAAGAAAGTTAAAAACCTTGAAAAAAGATTAGACAAATGGCTGACTAGAAAAAACAATGTAGAGAAGACCTTAAATAACTGGATGGAGCTGAAAACCATGGCACGAGAACTTTGTGATGCAAACACAAGCTTCAATAACCGATTCAATCAAGTAGAAGAAAGGGTATCAGTGATTGAAGATGAAATTAACGAAATAAAGCAAGAAGACAAGGTTAGAGAAGAAAAGTAAAAAGAAATGAACAAAGCCTCCAAGAAATATGGGACTATGTGAAAAGACCAAATCTACATTTGACTGGTATACCTGAAAGTGATGGGGAGAATGGAACCAAGTTTGAAAATACTCCTCAGGATATTATCCAGGAGAACTTCCCCAACCTAGCAAGGCAGGCCAACATTCAAATTCAGGAAATAGAGAGACCACCACAAATATACTCCTCGGGAAGAGCAACCCCAAGACACATTGTCAGATTCACCAAAGTTGAAATGAACAAAAAAGGGTTAAGGGCAGCCAGAGAGAAAGGTCCAGTTACCCGCAAGGGAAGTCCATCAGACTAACAGTGGATCTCTCAGCAGAAACCCTACAAGCCAGAAGAGAGTGGGGGCCAATATTCAACATTCTTAAAGAAAAGAATTTTCAACTGAGATTTTCATATCCCGCCAAACTAAGCTTCCTAAGTGAAGGAAAAATAAAATCCTTTAAAGACAAGCAAATGCTCAGAGATTCTGTCACCACCAGGCCTGCCTTACAAGAGCTACTGAAGGAAGCACTAAACACGGAAAGAAATAACTGGCACCAGCCACTGCAAAAACATGCCAAATTGTAAAGACCATTGACACTACGAAGAAACTACATCAATTCATGGGCAAAATAACCAGTGAACATCATAATGACAGGATCAAGTTCACAGATAACAATATTAACCTTAAATGTAAATGGGCTAAATGCCCCCAATTAAAAGACATAGACTGGCAAATTGGATAAAGACTCAAGATCCATCAGTGTACTGTATTCACAAGACCCATCTCATGTGCAGAGACACACATAGGCACAAATTAAAGGGATGGAGGAAGATCTACCAAGCAAATGGAAAGCAAAAAAGCAGGGGTTGCAATCCTAGTCTCTGATAAAACAGACTTTAAACCAATGAAAATCAAAAGAGACAAAGAAGGCCATTACATAATGGAAAAGGGATCAATTCAACAAGAAGAGCTAACTCTCCTAAACATATATGCACCCAATACAGGAGCACCCAGATTCATAAAGCAAGTCCTTAGAGACCTACAAAGAGACTTAGACTCACACATAATAATATTGGGAGATTTTAATATCCCACTGTCAATATTAGACAGATCAACGAGACAGAAGGTTAACAAGGATATCCAGGACTTGAACTCAGCTCTGCACCAAGCAAACCTAATAGAAATCTACAGAACTCTTCACCCCAAATCAACAGAATATACATTCTTCTCAACACTACATCACACTTATTCCAAAATTGACCACAGAGTTGGAAGTAAAGAACTCCTCAGCAAATGTGAAAGAAGAGAAATCACAACAAACTGTCTCTCAGACCACAGTGCAATCCAATTAGAACTCAGGATTAAGAAACTCACTCAAAACCACACAACTATACGGAAATTGAATAACCTGCTCCTGAATGACTATCGGGTAAATAACAAAATGAAGGAAGAAATAAAGATGTTCTTTGAAGCCAATGAGAACAAAGATACAGCGTACCAGAATCTCTGAGACACATTTAAAGCAGTGTGTAGAGGGAAATTTATAGCACTAACTGCCCACAAGAGAAAGCAGGAAAGATCTAAAATTGACACCCCAACATCACAATTAAAAGAACTAGAGAAGCAAAAGCAAACAAATTCAAAAGCTAGCAGAAGGCAAGAAATAACTAAGCTCAGAGCAAAACTGAAAGACACAGAGATACAAAAAACCTTTCAAAAAAATCAAGGAATCCAGGAGCTGGTTTTTTGAAAAGATCAACAAAATTGATAGACCGCTAGCAAGACTAATAAAGAAATGAGAGAAGAATCAAATAGACACAATAAAAAAGATAAAGGGGATATCACCACCGATTCCACAGAAATAGAAACTACCATCAGAGAATACTATAAACACCTCTACGCAAATAAACTAGAAAATCTAGAAGACATGGATAAATTCCTGGACACATACACCCTCCTAAGACTAAACCAGGAAGAAGTTGAATCTCTGAATAGACCAATAACAGGCTCTGAAATTCAGGCAATAATTAATAGACCAAAAAAAGTCCAGGACCAGACAGATTCACAGGTGAATTCTACCAGAGGTACAAAGAGGAGCTGGTACCATTCCTTCTGAAACTATTCCAATCAATAGAAAAAGAGGGAATCCTCCCTAACTCATTTTATGAGGCCACCATCATCCTGATACCAAAACCTGGCAGAGACACAACAAAAAAAGAGAATTTTAGACCAACATCCCTGATGAACATCGATGCAAAAACCCTCAATAAAATACTGGCAAACCGAATCCAGCAGCATATCAAAAAGTTTATCCACCACGATTAAGTTGGCTTCATCCCTGGGATGCAAGGCTGGTTCAACATACGCAAACCAATAAACGTAATCCATCACACAAACAGAACCAATGACAAAAACCACATGATTATCTCAATAGATGCAGAAAAGGCCTTTGACAAAATTCAACACCCCTTCATGCTAAAAACTCTCAATAAACTAGGTATTGATGGAACATATCTCAAAATAATAAGAGCTATTTATGACAAACCCACAGCCAATATCATACTGAATGGGCAAAAACTGGAAGCATTCCCTTTGACAACCAGCACAAGACAAGGATGGCCTCTCTTACCACTCCTATTCAACATAGTGTTGGAAGTTCTGACCAGGGCATTCAGGCAAGAGAAAGAAATAAAGGGTACTCAATTAGGAAAAGAGGAAGTCAAATTGTCACTGTTTGCAGATGACATGATTATATATTTAGAAAACCCCATCATCTCAGCCCAAAACCTCCTTAAGCTGGTAAGCAACTTCAGCAAAGTCTCAGGATACAAAATCAATGTGCAAAAATCAAAAGCATCACAAGCATTTCTGTACACCATTAAGAGACAAATAGAGACCCAAATCATGAGTGAACTCCCATTCACAATTGCTACAAAGAGAATAAAATACCTAGGAATCTAACTTACAAGGGATGTGAAGGACCTCTTCCAGGAGAACTACACACCACTGCTCAACGAAATAAAAGAGGACACAAACGAATGGAAGAATATTCCATGCTCATGGATAGGAAGAATAAATATCATGAAAATGGCCCTACTGCCCAAAGTAATTTATAGATTCAATGCCATCCCCATCAAGCTACTGATGACTTGCTTCACAGAATTGGAAAAAACTACTCTAAAGTTCATACGGAACCAAAAAAGAGCCCACACTGCCCAGATAATCCTAAGCAAAAAGAACAAAGCTGGGGGCATCACGCTACCTGATGTCAAACTATACAATAAGGCTACAGTAACCAAAACAGCATGGTACTGGTTCCAGAACAGATATACAGACCAATGAAACACAACAGAGGCCTCAGAAATAACACCACACATCTACAACCGTCTGATATTTGACAAACCTGACAAAAATAAGAAATGGGGAAAGGATTCCCCATTTAATAAATGGTGCTGGGAAAACTGGCTAGCCATATGTAGAAAGCTGAAACCAGATCCCTTCCTTATACCTCACACAAAAATTAACTCAAGATGGATTAAAGACTTAAACATAAGACCTAAAACCATAAAAACCCTAGAAGGAAACCTAGGCAATACCGTTCAGGATATAGGCATGGGAAGGACTTCATGACTAAAACAGCAAAAGCAATGGCAATAAAAGCCAAAACTGACAAATGGGATCTAATTAAACTAAAGAACTTCTGCATGGCAAAAGAAACTACCATCAAAGTGAACAGACAACCTACAGAATGGGTGAAACGTTTTGCAATCTACCCATCTGACAAGGGGCTAATATCCAGAATCTACAAAGAACTTAAAACAAATTTACAAGAATAAAACAACCCCATCAAAAAGAGGGCAAAGGATATGAACAGACACTTCTCAAAAGAAGGCATCTATGCAGCCAACAGACACATGAAAAAATGCTCATCATCACTGGTCATCAGAGAAATGCAAATCAAAACCACAATGAGATACCATATTACGCCAGTTAGAATGGCAATCATTAAAAAGTCAGGAAGAGAGGATGTGGAGAAATAGGAACACTTTACACTGTTGGTGGGAGTGTAAATTAGTTCAACCATTGTGGAAGACAGTGTGACGATTCCTCAATGATCTAGAACTAAAATTACCAGTTGACCCAGCAATCCCATTACTGAATATAATACCAAAGGATTATAAATCATGCCACTGTAAAGACACAATGATGAATTGTAAACAATGAGTTGATGGGTACAGCAAACCAACATGTCACATGTATACCTATGTATCAAACCTGCACGTTGTGCACATGTACCCTAGAACTTAAAGTATAATAAAATATATATATTTACATATACACACACACACACACACACACACCCCATTCTAAGCTAGTGGGCCATATAAAAATAGGCCACAGACTGGTCTCCCATAGCTTGCTAATTGCTGATTTGGATGTCATCAATATACAGGGCAAAGTTCGTCATCCTGTAAAAAGAGATGAGGCTGGTAAGGCACAATGGAAAGGGTTAGAAGAAGAAATTCCTAGGAATATCAACATTTAAGAAGCTGCATAAAGAACATGAAACACATTTCCATCCTTTGAAGGTGGACTGGCCTTGCATTTTGCATTAACTGAATCTGGTAAAAAGTAACAGTGTGCCAGTTTCAATCCTAAGCCTCAAGAGGCCTCGCATGCTTCACTTCTTTTTGTGGAACTGTTACTACCACGTAAAAAGCATGGTATCTCCTGATAGATGATGAGACCACACGAAGCAGATCTGAGTCCTCCCCAGTGGAGCCAAGCTAGCCTCTAGCCAACTTGTCATCTACCTGCAGACACATGAACAAATCCAGATAAGATAAGCAAAGCCCAAGCCAGATCAGCACAATCACTCAGGCAACCTGTTGATTCCAGAGAAATAAATGTTGCGGGAAGTCAGGGACCATGAACAGAGGGACCGGCTGGAGCCGTGGCAGAGGAACATGAATTGTGAAGATTTCACAGACATTTATAAGCTTCCAAATAATACTTTTATAATTTCTTATGTCTGTCTTTAATCTCGTAATCCTGTTATCTTCATAAGCTGAGGATGTACGTCACCTCAGGACCACTGTGATAATTGTGTTAACTGTATAAATTGATTGTAAAATGTGTGTTTGAACAATATGAAATCAGTGCACCTTGAAAAAGAACAGAACAACAGCAATTTCTAGAGAACAAGGGAAGACAACCATAATGTCTGACTGCCTGTGGGGTCAGGCAAAAAGAGCTATATTTTTCTTCTTGCAGAGAGCCTATAAACGGACTTGCAAGTAGGAGAGATACTGCTAAATTCTTTTCCTAGCAAGCAATATTAATATTAATACCCTGGGAAAGGAATGCATTCCTGGGGGGGATGTCTATAAACGGCTGCTCTGGAAGTGTCTGTCTTATGTGGTTGAGACAAGGACTGAGATACACCCTGGTCTCCTCCACTACCCTCAGGCTTATTAGGGTAGGGAAAAACTCCACCCTGGTAAATTTGTGGTCAGACCGGTTCTCTGCTCTTGAACCCTGCTTTCTTTTGTTTAAGATGTTTATCAAGACAATACATGCACAGCTGAACATAGACCCTTATCAGTGGTTCTGTTTTGCCTGTTGTCCTGTTCCCTCAGAAGCATGTGATCTTTGTTCTGCTTCTTGCCCTTTGAAGCACGTGATCTTTGTACCTACTCCCTGTTTTACACCTCCTCCCCTTTTGAAACCCTGAATAAAAACTTGCTGCTCTGAGACTCAGGTGGGCATCATGGTCCTACCAATATGTGGTATCACCCCCAGCAGCCCAGGTGTAAAATTCCTCTTTCTGTATTCTTTCTCTTTATTTCTCAGTCACTGACACTTATGGAAAATAGAAATAACCTACTTTGAAATATTGGGGGCGGGTTCCCTCGATAAATAAAAAATTGTTTTAAGCTACTAAATTTTAGAGGTTTTTTTTTATATAGCAATACCTAATAACTGTCCTTTCTTGGACTAGTCTATAAGACAGTCAGAGGGTAAAATTACTTTTAGTGAAGTGAGGGGGAGCAGAGCCCAGAACGCAATGTATTGAGAAGTGAACAGAAGGCAAACAAGAAAAGCAGACTATTCCTTTTTTTTTTTTTTTTTAATAGGCTTTACCAAGACATGAAGAAGTAGTACAGCATATTTGCCACAAGGAATCTATGGCATTGAAAAACAGCTGAAGTAGAGAGAGGGACCTACTGGCTATGAGAAAGGAACCAAGAAGTTTAATATATAGCATAAGTAAATGGAAACACCAAAAAAGAAAATGTTCAAGAGTTGAGAGAAGATAGGATCCAGAGCACAGGTCAATGGATAAATACTGGACAGAACAATGAATGCTGGATTCTCCGAGACTGGAGAAACAGAAGATCAAGTGGGTAAATAAATGAGTTTATAGGTAAAGAGATTATTTGCAGGATTTTTTCTTTCACCTTGACTTAGGAAGCAAGGTCACTGCGGTGGGGTTGAGGGAAAGGTGTATGGTGACAAACCATTAGAAACTCCTAGAGGAAGTGTTCTAAAAATTAAAGCAAAAAATATAGGAGAATAGAATGGAGTGTGCAAAAAGCAGTAATGAAAAGAGAGATTAACTCTTTGAAACTCAAGTTCATGATAAGGCTGGGCAATGGGGCAGTAAAAGTACACAAGTTTTCATGTTCAGAGGGAAGATACAGTAATGATTAAGTCTAGGTGTCATTAGAAAAAATAGAAACAAGACTAAGTTAAAATTCAAGGGCAACTGTAAGAAAAAGATGGAAATATACATATATACAAATATTCAAATGACTAAAAAATTGAGGCGGCATGGGGTAGGATATTTTAAGAATGGCCAGTAAATAGGAAGAAAAATAACATAATAGGAATTGACTTTTTTTTTTTAAAAAAAAAAAAGTGCTTCTGGCTAAAATAGAGTAATGGGTACTTGAGCTTAGCCTGAAACCTAAAACAACCAAAACTTTGGACAAAATATATGAAACACTGGTTTTCAACCCAATGAACATCAGACAACAGAGGATAGTAATCGCTAAGTGACGGAAAACAAACAAGGTGAGTCCCATTATTGCCCGTAAATTACTGCATCAAGAAAATTTTCAGGCAAAGGCACAGAAAGAAAAAATTAAGGCATAGACCTATGGACTCTCTAAGTTTAAGAAATATGACTGAGTCTGGAAAGACTGAGGGAGCTACAGTTTATAGAACAGTATACCAGAGAGAACAGACGTGCACAGAAAGAGAACACCAGAGATCTGCAAAGGATCTCCCTTGAGTATTCAGGAGAGTACCGAGCAGCACATGCATGTGAAGAAACTACCTAAGACAACGGAAAGAACCACATGAAAGGACTGGCGGGAACACTGCCTGGTGCTTACAGTCTACTGGTAACAGTGGATGTTCACACCAGCCAGACAAGAAAAATTCATAATTCACAGGACATTTAGCAGAGTACTCAGGAAGATCTTGCCTCACTGAGCAATGCACCAGATTCACCTAAAAAATCCTAAAAGCAAAATAGGAAACAGGTCAAATTATTTCCAAGTAACTTAACTGTATCCCTAAACAAAGTTCAACAAGATTTCTAGGGATAAAAAAGTATCCGGGACCTAGAATCTAGTCAAAAATTACCAGGCATGCAGAGGCAGAAAAAATAATGCACAATAAGAATAAGGATTCAAACAAAATCAATCCCAAACTGATCAACTGATCAAACTGATCCAAAGCTCAACATCATTGATAATTAGAGAAATGCAAATCAAAACCACAATGAAATACCATCTTACACCAGTCAGAATGATTATTAAAAAGTCAAAAAATAAAAAATGCTGGTGAGGTTACAGAGAAAAAGGGATGCTTTTATACTGGTGGTAGGAGTGTAAATTATTTCAACCATTGTGGAAGACAATGTGGTGATTCCTTGAAGATCTAGAGGCAGAAATATCATTTGACCCAGTAATCCCATTACTAGATATATACCCAAAGGAATATAAATCATTCTATTATGAAGATACATGCAAGCTTATGTTCACTGCAGCACTATTCACAATAGCAATGACATGGAATCAACCTAAATGCCCATTAATACACTGCATAAAGAAAATGTGGTACATACACATCACGGAACACCATTCAGCTACACATCATAGAATACTATTCAGCCACAAAAAGGAACAAGATCATGTCCTTTGCAGGGACATGGATGGAGCTGGAAGCCATTATCCTCAGCAGACTAATACAGGAACAGAAAACCAAACACTACATGTTCTCAATTATAAGTGGGAGCAGAATGATGAGAACACATGGCTACATGGGGGAACAACACACACTGCGGCCTGTTGGGAGGTATAGGAGGAGGAAGAGCATCAGGAAGAATACCTCATGGATGCTGGGCTTAATACCTAGGTGATGGGTTGATTTGTGCAGCAACCTATCATGGCACACATTTACCTATGTAACAAGCACATCCTACACATGTAGCCCAGAATTTAAAATAAAAGTTGAAGAAGAAAAAAAAGAAAGAAAATGCAAAGGACCTATAGAGCAAAAACAACTATTAAGAACAAATTTGGAATACTAACACTATTTGACTTCACTTATAATAAATCTACACTAATCAAAACAGGATGGTATACACAGTGTTGATTGTGTAGATTTAATGATAAATAGAATAGAGTCTAAAAATAAACATACACTTAAATGTACAACTGATCCTTAACAAAGGTGCAAAGGCAATGCAGTGAAAAAAGGATAGCCTTTTCAACAAATGATGCTGAAATCACAGAATATTTATATGTAAAAAAAAAAAAACTTTGATCCCTATAGAAAAGTCAACTCAAAAGGTCTCACAGATGTAAATACAAAACCTGCATCTATAAACTTTTAGAAGAAAACATAGGAAGAAACGTTTGTGTGCTTGGGTGAAGCATGCTTGAGTTAGGCAAAGATTTCTTAGATATGACATAAAAGAACAATTCATAAAGATCAAATTGGAAAAATGGACTTCCTAATTAGAATCTTCTGCTTTTCAACACTATTAAGAGAATTAAAAGACAAGCCACAGACTGGGAGAAAATACTTTCCAAGAATATATCTGATATACGAATTGTATCCAGAATATATACTGAAATCTCAAAACTCAAAAATTAAGAAAAGAATCTGTTTTTTAATAGGCAGTAGACAAGAGGTTTGATCAGATAATTCATCAAAGAAGATAAATGGACACCAAAGAGTATATAAAAAGATGTTCAACATCATTAGTCATTTGGAAACTGCTAATTAAAACGAAAATGAGTTACCACATCTATTAAAATGGCTAAAATTGTAGTTCTCCTTGAACAGGTCCTTCACATCCGTTGTAAGTTGGATTCCTAGGTATTTTATTCTCTTGTAGCAACTGTGAATGGGAGTTCACTTATGATTTGGCTCTCTGTTTGTTGGTGTACAGAAATGCTTGTGACTTTTGCACATTGATTTTGTACCCTGAGACTTTGCTGAAGTAAACTATCAGCTTAAGGAGATTTTGGCCTGAGACGATGGGGTTTTCTAAACATACAATCATGTCATCTGCAAACAGAGAATTTGACTTCCTCTCTTCCTATTTGAATGTCTTTTATTTCTTTCTCTTGCCTGACTGCCCTGGACAGAACTTCCAGTACTATGTCGTATGGGAGTAGTGAGACAGGGCATCCTTATCTCTCCGTACTGGTTTTCAAAGGGAATGCTTCCAGTTTTTGCCCACTCAGTATGATATTGGCTGTGGGTTTGTCATAAATAGCTCTTATTATTTTGAGATACGGTCCATCAATATCTAGTTTATTGAGAGTTTTTAGCATGAAGGGGTGTTGAATTTTGTCGAAGGCCTTTTCTGCATCTATCGAGATAATCATGTGGTTTTTGTCACTGGTTCTGTTTATGTGATGGATTACATTTATTGATTTGTGTATGCTGAACCAGCCTTGCAGTCCAGGGATGAAGCCGATTTGATCATGGTGGATAAACTTTTTGATGTGCTGCTGGATTTGGTTTGCCAGTATTTTATTGAGGATTTTTGCATCGATGTTCATCAGGGATATTGGCCTGGAATTTTCTTTTTTTGTTGTGTCTCTGCCAGGTTTTGGTAACAGGATGATCCTGGTCTCATTAAATGAGTTAGGGAGGAGTCTCTCTTTTTCTATTCTTTGGAATAGTTTCAGAAGGAATGGTACCAGCTCCTCTTTGTACCTCTGGCAGAATTCACCTGTGAATCTGTCTGGTCCTGGGCTTCTTTTGGTTGATAAGCTATTACTGCCTCAATTTCTGAACTTGTTATTGGTCTATTCAGGGATTCAGCTTCTTCCTTGTTTAGTCTTAAGAGGGTGTATGCGTCCAGGAATTCAAACCACTGCTCAAGGAAATAAGAAAGGACACAAACAAATGGAAAAACATTCCATGCTCATGAATAGGAAGAATCAATGTTGTGAAAATGGCCATACTGCCCATGGTAATTTATAGATTCGGTGCTATCCCCATCAAGCTACCTCTGACTTTCTTCACAGAAATAGAAAAAACTACTTTAAATTTCACATGGAACCAAAAAAGAGTCTGTACAGCCAAGACAATCCTAAGCAAAAAGAACAAAGCTAGAGGCATCATGTTACCTGACTTCAAACTATACTACGAGGCTACAGTAACCAAAACAGCATGGTACTGGTACCACAACAGAAATATAGACCAATGAAACACAACAGAGGCCTCAGAAATAATGCCACACATCTACAACCATCTGATCTTTGACAAACCTGACAAAAATAAGCAATGGGGAAAGGATTCCCCATTTAATAAATGGTGTTGGGAAAACTAGCTAGCCATACGCAAAAAACTGAAACTGGACCCCTTCCTTACACCTCACACAAAAATTAACTCAAGATGGATTAAAGACTTAAACATAAGACCTAAAACCATAAAGACCCTAGAAGAAAACCTAGGCAATACCATTCAGGACATAGGCATGGACAAAGACTTCATGACTAAAACACCAAAAGCAATGACAACAAAAGCCAAAATTGACAAATGGGATCTAATTAAACTGAAGAGCTTCTCGAAATTGACAAATGGGATATAATTAAACTGAAGAGCTTCTGCACAGCAAAAGAAACTATCAACAGAGTGAACAGGCAACCTACAGAATGGGAGAAAATTTCTGCAATCTATCCATCTGACAAAGGGCTAATATCCAGAATCTACAAGGAACTTAAATTTACAAGAAAAAAAAAAAAAAAAACTCATCGAAGAGTGGGCAAAGAATATGAACAGACACTTCTCAAAAGAAGACATTTATGCAGCCAACAGACATATGAAAAAAACTCATCATTACTGGTCATTAGAGAAATGCAAATCAAAACCACGAGGACATACCATCTCACACCAGTTAGAATGACGATCATTAAAAAGTCAGGAAACAACAGATGCTGGAGAAGTTGTGGAAAAATAGGAATGCTTTTACATTGTTGGTGGAAGTGTAAATTAGTTCAACCACTGGGGAAGAGAGTGTGGCAATTCCTCAAGGATCTAGAACCAGAAATACCATTTGACCCAGCAATACCATTACTAGGTATATAACCAAAGGATTATAAATCATTCTACTATAAAGACACATGTACACATATGTTTATTGCAGCACTGTTCACAATGGCAAAGACTTGGAACCAATTCAAATGCCCATCAATGATAAACTGGATAAGGAAAATGTGGCACATACACACCATGGAATACTATGCAGCCAAACAAAAAAAAGTATGAGTTCATATCCTTTGCAGGGATATGGATGAAGCTGAAAACCATCATTCTCAGCAAACTATCACAGGAACAGAAAACAAAACATAGAACATCAACTCCTAAGTGGGAGTTGAACAATGACAACACATGGACACAGGGAGGGGAACATCACACACCGGGGCTTGTTGGGGGTGGGGAGCTAGGAGAGGAATAGCATTAGGAGAAATACCTAATGTAGATGATGAGCTGATGGGTGCAGCAAACCACCATGGCACGTGTATACCTATGTAACAAATCTGCACGTTCCGTGCATGTACCCCAGAACTTGAAGTATAATTTTTAAAAAAGAAAATAAAATGAAATAAAATGGCTAAAATTAAAAGACTGACCATATCAACTGTTGGCAGGTATATGGAGAAACACTACTGATAGCAATGTAACATGGTATATGTACTCTGGAAAACAACTTGGTAGTTCCTTAAAAAAGTTAAACATACATATCTGCTATTTGATAAAAGCAGCCTATTCCTAAGTATTTACCCAAGAGAAATTAGAATATATGAAGGTGTGTAAGTCAGTATTCATAGCAGCTTTATTTGTAATAGCCCCAAACCGGAAACAACCTAAATGTCCATCAACAGGAGAATGGATAAACAAACTGTGGTATTCCATACAGTGGAATTCCACTCAGAACTACCGATATACACAACATGGATCAATCTCAAAATAATTACGCTGAAAGAAGCCACATAAAGAGTAAATATAAAGGATGCCATTTATATAAGATTCTAGAAAAGGCAACCCAATCTTTAATGACAGAAAGCAGATCAGTGGTTGTTTTGGGGGAGGGGGAAGGGAGAAGGTTGAGAGAAGGAATACGAAAGGGTGTAAGGAAAGGGGTGATAGATATGTTCACTATTTTGATTGTGATCCTGATTTCCATAGGTGTACACATATTATAAAACACCAAGTTGTACATTTTAAATATGTACAGTTTATATGTAAATTATACCTTAATAAAGTAGTTTTTCAAAAGTAAACAAACAAAACCAAAGGATATTTGGAATTAGTCCAAAGCTATCAGTAACCTCCACAAATTTAGTTGTTTTGACTCTGTTTTTCAAACACTGAGACTCTCAAACTGAAACATGTAAAGCCTATATAAATACCATTTTTACTAAAGATATATCTAAACTAAAATTGCCTAGGAAATTGAGAATAAAGAAATGGTCGAAAGAAGAGTTGGAGATGGATAGAAGGGTTACATAGAAGACTTAAGGAGAGTAAAGAATAGGAAAGTAAATTGATCAAAGTAAAAAAAAAAAAAAAAAAAACAAACTCATGGAATACTAGTGATCTACATAAAACTGGAAATTGTAAGTTTACAGTAACTTTAACCTGTACTGTTATTTTCACCAGCAATGTTTAGTTGGCTCTGTATATAAGTGGGAAAAGTGGGTGGCTGGGTTGATACAAGTTTTGGGACTTGTTAGATAAAACAGAAAGAGAAAAGTATACATATATATATTCTCAAATAAGTTTGGATCCTATGCAGTCAGGTTGAATAGGAAAGGAAGCAACAGGTAATTCGTCTTGTCTAACCATTCAAGAAACTTACTCCATTGTTCGCCTGTTGTACCCAATCAGGTAAACATCAACTATGGATTAGCCCAGCTGTCAGTCTGTTTTACTATTATCTCTAAATTTATCATTTTCACCATCAACATGAGCCTCAACACTGCCTGTCAACTTTTCTATATCTCCTTAGTGTTCTTTCCTATTTCCTGAAGAAGATATTTGTTCTTTGTCGTAAGTCCCCTACTGCTCTACCTTCTTCCCTGCTATCAGCAGTTAAATGCCTTCTAATTCACAGAGAAAATATGGACCACTCAGTGGAAGGAATCTATAAAACATAACTTTTAATTTTCTGTATTCCACTTATCAGATAAGGTGACCAAGAAAGACTTCATTGAAAAGGTAACTTTTGAGTAAAACAACCTGAAGAAAGTGAGGGATTGAGCTATGTGAGTATCTCTGGGAAAATCATTCCAAGCAAAGGGAGTAGTGGCTGCAACAGCTTTGTGGTGGAGAAGTGCCTAGTGGATTCAAGTGACAGAAGGCCAATGTAGTTTGAGAAGAATAAATCAAGGAAAAGAGATAATAAGAGCCAGATCACGGGGCCCCAAAAGGACTCTGGCTTTTACTCTGACATGAAAATTAATGAAGAGTTGCACAAAATGGCATAATGTGACTTACTTTGTAAAAAAAATACTGGCTCCTTAAGGAGCAGAGGCAGAAACAGAAAGGCCAATTAGGATGCTATTATAGCAATCCAGGCAAGAGATGGTGACTTGGCTCAGGGTAGTGGCAGTTGAATTCTAGTCATATTTCACAGGCGGACAGAACAGAATTTGCTGAGAAACTGGAGTGGGGTGTGAGATAAAGAAGTAAAGGGTGATTTATGGCAAACAAGATTTATGGCATAAGCAAGAATAGACCTGCCATTAACTGAAACAGGAAAGACTGGAGGAAAAACAGGTTTTGAGGTGGATAGAATTGTTATGAAGAGCTCACTTACAGATATATTAAGTTTCAGGTATCTATAAGATATTTAAGTAAAAATGTCAAGTAGGTAACTGGATATATGAACACAGAGGTCAAGGACAAAGTGAGGACTGGAGTTCTAGATTTGAGAGATGCCACCACGTAAATGGTATTTAAAACTATGACACTGGAGAGAAGAGAGAATGGAGGACTGACCTCTACAGCAGGGTTGTCCACCAATCTTTTGACTTTCCTGGGTTACACTGGAAGCACTGTCTTAGGCCACACATAAAATACACTAACACTAACGACGGCTGATGAGCTTTATAAAAATTGCAAAAAAAAAAAAAAAAAAAAAAAAACACAAAAAACTCATGTTTTAAGAAAGTTTATCAATTTGTGTTGGGCTGCATTCAAAGTCATCCAGGGACCCAGGCTGGGCAAGCTTGCTCTAGGGCATTCTAACATTAAGAGGCTAGGAGTAAAGGAGAAGACTAATAATAATAAGACTGAGTGAAGCATGAAGCTAAGTAAGTCTATGAGAAAAGCAAAAGGATGTATTTGTCCTAAAAATGCTTTAAGAAAAAAGAAATTCTTATCATTATATTACATCACATCATCTATTTGTTTATTTCGTATCTCTTCAGTAGAATGTAAGTTCTCCGAGGGTATTGGGGACACTGTCTACTTGTTCTCATCTATATACCCAGCATCTGGAACAGTGGTTGATATTTAGTATCAGTGAAATTAATGAATGCAAACATCCTGTAGAGAAAATATATTCCTATAATACTATCACACATAAAATTGATATTAATCTTTTAATGGGTATTTATATATATACCCCAATATTTTTCCTTTTCCCTAACAGGTGGTTGCAAGAGAGACTACTATATTTAAAGAGCTTATTTAACTTAGAAGTTTCCTTTTCTGTTTTAATTGAATAGGTAGGAATTTATTGATAAGAAGACATAGAGAAGGCGGAAGGTATTCCAAATGGAAAAAGGTACAATTAAAATGGGGAAAAGAATATTTTAGAAATAGAACTGACAAGACTTAGTGAAGAATGAATGTAGGATACAAAGGAAAAGATAAAATCTACAATGACTACCACTCCCACAGACAGCTATCCTACATCCAGATCCGTATTATATTGGCTTTCTAGTATGTCCTTCTGCTTTAAGCCTTTTCTTTTCTTAATTTAGCCTATTTATTACAATGTGTTCTATAGACAGTTTTAATAGAATAAAAGTAATCTTGTTCTCTCATTAGTTTTCTCAAAACCTGGTCCGGTTTCTTGCCAGTGTCTGAATATGAGACCTCATGGTTTACGCCTTGTTTAACTTTTAAGAGAGTATATATTCACTGAGTGCAAAAGGAAGAATGTGAATTGGAAATGTTATAATAACAAATCATATTAAAACAAAATTAACCTTATTATTGAACAGTACAGAGAATATTACATTTTCTTGTAAATTATCTTCAATAAAAACAAAATATACAAACAAAAAAAAACCCTTCTCAAGTGAGAATTCTGTCCATCTTGCTTTACAGGCCATCTGAAATTACATTAAAGCAAAAGGATACCACTAAGGAACTTGAAGCTACTTCTCTTTCCTGTAGAGTATATGCCTACATGTCAAATTTGATAAACCATGTCACTCTAAGGTCCTTTTGATATTCAGAAATGGATAACATATTATAAAACACTCCTAAATAGCAATGATTCACATGATTTATTTCAACATGTTATACAGTTAATGGCAGGTTTCTAACAGAAGCTATTTCTTGAAGTCTTCTTATGGGAAATTCTAGAGTAAAAACTAATTTGAAGCATTTTCAAATATATTTTCTCATAAATATGACCCATATGAATTTTCTATTAAATAAGTACAATTAGAACAGATAAAGATGCATACAGAAGCTAAATAAATTATCTAAATTATTAAGCAAGACAATCAGAATTCATTTTCTAACTCAAAATAACATGTTCATTCTTGTTTTTTCCACAATTATAAATTTAGTAATATAACACAATGAATCAGTAATGACTGATTTCCTATATTTTCTTCACTTTAATCATTAAATGACATAGGTTAAGTATTGTGCTTAGAATAGTAAAAATATAAAGTTTAAGAAAAGAAAAAAAAAACTAGTAATTTGCCTTTAAATCTAGGTTTCTTACTATATTCTTTTATATCTGTTGCCAAGTACTTTTCCTGAACATAATTACCAGTAATTATTCTCTGAGATTGCTATGTGCAAGTCACAGACATTATCATTACTCTAATTATAATACAGTTAGCCAAAGCTGAATTGTTAAATTTCAGTTCAATTAAATGTTTGTTTTGCAGACTATTTATAAATATGACAGATGTATACTGCTCAAAGATAATAAAATTTGATATACTTTTCAGAAGCTGATATAAAATATACAAAAACATTAAAAGGAACAAATTGGGCAATTTTGTAAGGACTACAGCTGTTAAAAGGATATCAGGGCAGCTCACTAGGATTTTAAAGATCTTCTGCCAAAATAACCAGTGAATGGCTCTTTCTATAACATCGAAATTAAAAACTGCTGAGAGTGAATATATTATAAAGTAATTTGAATTTATTCTGTGAGGAAAAAACAGAGGAATAA
Organism: Chlorocebus sabaeus; assembly: GCF_047675955.1. NCBI lineage: Eukaryota > Metazoa > Chordata > Mammalia > Primates > Cercopithecidae > Chlorocebus > Chlorocebus sabaeus. The sequence goes on from NC_132923.1 coordinate 19,157,515, forward strand.
AAGTTATCTTTTTTGTTGTAAATTTTATCGTAATGAAATGTATATAACACAAAAGTTGCCATTGTAACTATTTTGAAAGTGTACCATTCAGTAGCATTAATTATATTCACAGTGCTGTAAAACCATCACCACCACCTATTTCCAAAACTTTTCATCACTGCAAAGAGAAACTCTAGCAATAACTCTCCATTCTCCTCTCCACTTTCTTCTCATCCAAAGCTTCCAGTCAACCCTAATCATTTGATGTAAGTGAAATCATACAATATTTGTCCTTTTGTGACTGACTTTTTTTGATTAGCATAATGTTTTCAAAGTTCGTTTATATTATAGCATGTATCAGAACTTCATTCCTTTTTATGGATAGTCCATGGTATGTTTATACTCACATATTGTTTACCCATTCGTCTGTTGGACATTTGAGTTACTTCCTCCTTTTGCATATCATAAATAATGTCGTAATGAACACTGGGATACAAGTATCTGTTTCAGTCTCTGTTTTCAAATCTTCTGGGTATATACAGAGGAGATGAAGTGCTGGGTCATATGGTAATTATATGTTTAACTTTTCAAGGAACTGCTAGGTTTTTACAGCAGCTACACCATTTTACATTCCTACTAGCAGCGTACAAGGGTTCCAATTTCTCCACATCCTTGCCAATGCTTATTTTTCATCCTTTTGATTACAGTCTTCCTAGTAGCTGTGAAGTGGTATCTCATTGATTTTGATTTGCATTTTAATGTTAATCATCTTTTTCGTGTACTTATTTTCCATTTGCTTAACTTCTTTGTAGAAATGACTATTCAAGTCCTCACCCATTATTTAATTTGGTAGTTCGCCTTCTGTTGTTGAGTTGTAGGTAGTTTGCCTTCTGTTGCTGAGTTGTAGGAGTTCTTTACATATTCTGTGTATATACCCTTGTAAGACATGTGATTTGCAAATATTTTCTCTCATTCTGTGGGTTGTCTTTCTTTCTCACAGATAGTGTCCTTTGATGCACAAAAAATTTTCAATTTTAATCAAATCCAATTTATCTTTTATTTTTGTCTTGTTACCTCTGCCTTTGGTGTCATACTGAAGAATCCAGTGTCAAATCAAAGGTCATGAAGATTTGCCCCTATGTTTTCTTCTAAGAGTTTTATAGTTTTGGTTCTCAAATTTAGAGTCTTTGATCTGTTTTGAGTTAATTTTTGTAGATAATATATACTAAGGGTTCAACTTCATTATTTTTCACGGGGTTATCCAGTTTTCTCAACACAATACTGAAGAGAAAGAGTTCTGTTTTTTGGTTTTGGTTTTGTTTTTTGAGAGAGGGTCTCGCTCTGTCACCCAGGCTGGAGTGCAGTGGCACAATCTCAGCTCACTGCAACCTCCGCCTCCCGGGTTCAAGCAGTTCTTCTGCCTCCATGTCATCAATGCTCTACTTTTGATCATTTCAAGGCTGGCAATTCCCAAACTGTGATTTACTTTTTTAAGTATCCTTATACTGGCATGGAAAATGGGATTCTCTTTTTATTTAAAAATGTTTTTAAGCTAACATCATAAGTAAGAGATGTTCATTATCAAATTTGGATAGTAACAGTAAATGAAAAGGAGAAAATAAAAATAATAATTCAGAGAAAATCACACATAACACTTTGGTTTCTATTGTTATAGTGTTTCCTCTCCTTTTCTAAATATCTTTCTAGATATGTCATATTTATCTATGTCAGGTATTCTAAAATATAACTTTTAATGGCTGAATAGTATACTGTTATCTGGACAGGCCAAAATGTATTTAACCAAATCCCTATTACAAGACATTTAAAAACTGCCCTGTCCAATGTAGAAGCACAAGCTACAAGTAGCTAATTAAATGTAAGTTAATTAAAGTAAAATTTAATATGTAATTCCACAACCATACTAGCAACATTTCAAGTGCTCAACAGTCACATGTGGCTAGTGACTACTGTATTGGATAACACAGATAATAGAATCTTTTCCTCATTACAGAAAGTTCTGTTAGGACTGCTTCAGATTGTTTCCAAATTATCCCTATTATAAACAACCCCAAGACTGTTGTAAATAAACTTTAATATACAGCTCTGAAAATTTATTTGGAATAAACTGCTGGAAATGAGTTGGTGGTTCAAAAAGCATACAAATGTACACACTCTGGAGACTGGGTACAGGAAGATGTTACCCCCATGCTGTTCTCTCGATAGTGAGTTCTCCCAAGATCTGACGGTTTGATAAGGGGCTTTTCCCCGCTTTGCTTGGCACTTCTCCTTCCTGCCACCACGTGAAGAGGGATGTGTTTGCTTCCCCTTCTGCCATAATTGTAAGTTTCCTGAGGCTTCCCCAGCCCTGTGGAACTGTGAGTCAATTAAACCTCTATCTTTTATAAATTACCCAGTCTCAGGCAGTACTTTACAGCAGCATGAGAACAGACTAATACAGAGGTTAACAATAATATACAGGAAAAACTGACACCTTTTTTTGTAGTTTCTGTTTTACGTGACATGCTTAGAAAAGGCTTTCCTGATTATATATTCAACCCTGTTTTTAGTACTTTTATGATTTCATCTTTTACATTTAAATAGTAAAACCATATAGAATATACACTGGCATATAGTCTTAAGACAGGAACTGAACATAATTTTTCATATATATCATCATATTATCATAATATTCTCAAATCTCAATACAACTCACAGGGGTAAAGACTGATAATAGAATTCATCGAAATTACTAAGTAGACATCCAATTCAGTAACTCTTAAGTAAGAAAACTATGGTTTTACATTTTAGAAATGCAGCTCTCAGGGTTTTGTTTTTCCAAAAAATATCATTCCCACTCATTCTAGGCATTAGAGCTTTTATCTTCTTCAAAATAAAGAGAAAAATGAATCATATGTAAATAATTTCAGGAAACAGGAAAAGTAAGTATAAAAAGAGTCAAAAAAGATTGAGATCTATTTCCAGATTCATGAAAGACATAATTATACTGACCTATCTGCTTTCCTTTCATAAAATAAAAGACAATTTCCTGGAAAGGAACGAAAAGACAATTCCAGGGCAAATGTTTTTAAACGATCATTACTTTTGTCTCTTATTTACTACTTAGGATTTTATTAGTCTCAAAAATAACTGAATCGTGTTTTGTTAGTGGCAAAGTTGCAGTCTCTATTATTTGTTCTTGTTTTCCTAACCTTTAAAAAAGAATAGCATTGATAAACCTACAATTACTAAAATTCTGTAAGTTCCACATTTCCACATAAATATTAGTTGTTACTTTTAAAAATCAGTTTCTTCAAAAATAAATGAGCTCTAATAAGAAAACTTACCCTCTCCCTAAACAAAATACTTTCCCTTCAGGCAGAGGGAATCATTTTCCCCACAGTTTCATGTAACAATTGGTACCTTCCTATACAATAACATTTATGTGTCGGCCTATCCTGCCAGCCTATGAATTCAGGCCAAACCCTATGTTCTTTCTCCATCTCAATCTCTTCTAAGAACTTAGCACAGAGACTGGTAAATAATGAAGGCCAGGATGCCTTCTTCTAAAATGAATGGACATGGCTTATCCAAGAACAACTGCCCCGCTTCTAGTAATCTACTATATTCGTTTGCTTTTCATACTCAAACAACTGCCCCGCTTCTAGTAATCTACTATAGTCGTTTGCTTTTCATACTCCTCCTCTACCTCCCTCTCCTAAGCGGTGCTTTTATTTACATGAAGAGGTAATTTATTAATAAGAGTTTTTAAGTACAACCTTCAAACTGCCACACTATATTTTAGCAATACAGGAAATAAAATACTCTTAGGAGACATGTTATTAACATTTCCATTTCACAAGTGGGAAAACTGAAGCTAAGAGAGATAAGAAATATGCCTAAGAACAGCACCAGTAGACCACAAGGCTAGACACTGAGGGTTTCTAACTCCACGTAGTGTACTTTGTACTACATCAAGCAAAGAGTTTCAGACAAATAATTCTTTAAGAAAGCCTCAGGTATACTAGAATACTTACACTGACCCCAGCGCCCTGTTCTGGGGTTCAAATAATTTGGATAAAGACCATTTGGACGATCCATTTTCTGAAGTAGTTTCCGAATGTGCATAACCTAAGTAAAATAAAATTAAGAATGCAATTAATAAAAATAAGTGTCATCAAGGCTTGGTATTAATGTAGGCTTTGTGTTTTTCCTTACTCAGAATCTATACCTATTCCCTGCCTTTGTGTGTGTGCTGGAGGGGCAGGGGGGAGTCAACAAAGTCTTCTATTTCTTAAATGAGTCATTTTTATAAGATATGTGTTATTTTAAAATCAAGCAATAAAAATAATACAGAGGAAAGAACACAGATAGAAACCATTTTAAGTCTCAACATGCTACTGCCTAGAAATATCATCTGAAACATCAGTTATAAACATCATTCCAGACACAGTCAACATGTATATATTCAAATATGAGAACAGAAATAACTTCACGGGAATTGAATCATAAAATGCCATTGTATTTTGAAAAGTATTAATTTGAATTGAACAGATCAAAAAGTAAATGAAGTAAAACAAACTGCTGAACTTTAAAAATTGTTCCCACAACAGATATCTTTAAGTTCCTGAAATTCCAAATTTTAAAATATCTTCCTGAGGGTAATGGGGAAAGAAAAATCGTGAAATATATTAAGAAGCTGGAGACTTTCCTAGGGATTTATTTTGATTCAACTCTAGATTGGGTGAACTTTGTAAGTGCTTTTAAGGGAGCCTCTGGGGGTGGGAGGAGGTGTTATGTTCCTTGTATTCTTATTTGAGAACATTGTCATTACATTTCATGAATAACCTGGCTGGTATAAATGACTTGGGAAAACCCTTCTTTTTCAGAGGACCTGATATACACTTCACTTTTCTGGACTTGAGTACAATATTAATTCTTCTGCCACAAGGTTTCCCATTGTCATTCATTCAGCTGGATTTTGTCTTTAAGTAGTTTCAGGAATGGACTCAAGGATGCTGTCTCTATTCCCTGTGTTCTTTCACGTATGAGACCAACACTATGTATAACAATCTCAATCTGAAAAATTCCACAGACTACTTTTTAGATAGTTCTGATGTTATAAAAGGTCAGAAAATTAACTCTTCTGTCATCCAAAAACTGTATACTATTCAATTCTTTCCGCCTTTCTTCCTTATGTCATTTTCTTTCTAACTCTTGTCTTTTTATTTCCACACATTTACTAGTTTTTCTCAATTTTGTCATCTAAGCTCCTTATATTTTGAACACTTTCTTTGTATTGCTTCCATTTTGGCCTTCATTTTGTTGATAACTATTTTTTCTTATATTTTGTTACTGACATCAGATCTTATTGTCTCTAAGCACTTGTATCTCTGTTTATATACTTGTTCTACAGAGATGAAATCTTTATTATGTTTTCTCTCATGGTGATATTTGGTCGGAATTTTCAGTTGCTCTTTTTACATATTTTGTGGCCACCATTTTCCTTCCTTTTTTCTGGTAATATCTTTGTATAAATTCCATACCTGTTCTTTTTTAACAAATTACTCATTACTATTTTCCTGAAAGTTTTGACATAAAACACCAGGTAAGAGTCCAGATATAAATACGTTTTTTTAGACTTTGCTTCTCCCCAGCCACTTGAGATTGGAAATGCAGCACTGCTCACAACAGTGAATCTGTCATTCATTTCCTTCTCTCACCAAAGTCCGCAGGCGCAAACAGCTTATCTGTGAGAATCCTTACTGACTTCTGTTTTTCCAGCTTCTCAACACATTATGTCTAGTAAGGTCCAAAGAAGTACACCCCCATCAGCCTATGATCCTGTTCTCATTGCTGCTCATGAGAATTTGAGTTCTGTATGTCAAGTTACACCACCTAATTCAGAGAACTGTGCTCTACTGGTTTTGTATTTTGTAGTCTGCAGCCCCAAACATCCTCTCTTCTGTTTATACCAAACCTCTCTCTGATCCTTACTGCTTATATGCCTACTTTTCTTCCTATTTGGTGATATGAAGTATCTCTTAATTTTGTTAAAAAAGGAATTTGCAGTTCTTTTTTTTTTTTTTTTTTTTTTTTTTTTTTTTTTGACAGAGTCTTGCTCTGTCGCCCAGGCTGGAGTCCAATGGCTCAATCTCAGTTCATTGCAACCTCCGCTTCCCAAGCTTGAGTGATCCTCCCACCTCAGCCTCCCGAGTAGCTGAGGAGTACGGGCATGCGCCATCACACAGGGCTAATTTTTGGTAGAGAAGTGGTTTCACCATGTTGCCCAGGCTGGTCTCGAACTCCTGAGCTCAAGCAATCCACCCACCTTGGCCTCCCAAAGTGCTGGGACTACAGATGTGAACCACTGTGCCCAGCAGTGTTTCTTCTTGCTGCTTTTAGGTTAATTCCTATGATTTAGGTTTTCTGCTTCAAGAAGGACCATATGTTAAATTATGTTTATTTTACAAATTTATTATCTTTTTAATCTCTGCTTTTCCTTTGTTTTGTCTATGACTATCTCTTGCTTTTATTCCATGTAAGTAATTCAGTTTTTCACTATATGCAATGAGTTCTTTGTTATTTCCCATTTTATTAGCTAGGGGATACATCATTTTAAGTCTCCATTTGTTTCTTTAGCTCCACAATATTTTTGTATCATTTTATTGTTTTATTTTGGTTTTGAGTTCTGTTAAATTTCTATTATAGTATGAATTACTCATGGTGACTTTTTTTTTTTTTACTGTTTTTAAAACTTGAAACTGGATTCTTTATCAGTCTTTTACATGCTATATACCACTCCGCTTTTGTTTCCAGCAGTATGTTTGCACAATTGCCATGCTTTCTGTTTTATCTTGTTCACATTTAAAAGGGTCAGTTCTGGCCTGAACTTTGTTAATTTCTCGTGTGTGTGTGTGTGTGTGTGTTTCTCCCTTCCTCGATACAATTTGAGATCTGGAGTACTAGTGTACTTCTATCTGATCACTTGAAGCCTATGTGTTCAAAAAGGATGAGAGGTGAGAACTCTGCTGGAGCTGTGGACAATTAAATATGTGATGCTCTGGGCACTGGTCTCCTTGGCAAGACTGATAGGGAATACTAGGAATTTGTTGACTCTCTTTTCCCAAAAAGGTTTCAGGATAGGGTAGGGAGCAGACTCATGTCTCATGCCAGAAATCAGAAATCTTTTTGTTGTTGTTTATTTTGGTTATCAAATATGACATGAAGTTACATCTTTTCCTTCTTTTATTGCTTTTGATGAATTTTTACTGTCTTTAATTTTTTTTTATTATTCATTTAGTCAGGACAGGGAAAATTCTGTCATCTAGTTCCGTTTTGCTGTATTTACCTGAAAATTCTTCTCTGTTGAAGTATTTCATAAACAGAAAGGAATATACATATATATCTCAACTCTACTCACATGTCAATTTAAGAAATACAACACTACAAACATCTTTGATGGTCTGTTTACCACTGCCCATTCACATACTACTGCCTATATCCCAGATGTATCTGTAGTCTTGAGTTTCATATTTGTCATTATCTTGACTTTGTGAAAGCAAACTATATGAATTGGGTCATTCTTGTCATACCCAACTAATTCAGAGTCAAAGGGCCCAGAGGAAAATCACCTGTGGCACATACTACCAGCTCCAAAAATTACGTTTTCTACAAGCTCAGCTGCTATAACCCTAACATTATAGTTTTACCTACTGCTGTCACCAATCAGGGCCAGACAGCTTCTAGAAGCTTTACTTGTGTCAACACACTTCCTTTCAAAACAATACATAACATTTCTCCTCTAATAAAACTTCCAACCTTCTCTTTGTTTTCTGGACGGATTGAAGACCAACCACCCTATTCTGTGTGTATGCCCTGAATTGGAATTCTGTGCTTCCAAATAAAACATTTAATTCAGAGATTCATCTCTGCATGTTATTTTTACTTCAACAATTTATCAAAACTATTTTGAATCCCTAAGCAATATACTGTTCAGCTTTGTTTTGAACTTTACAAAAATTGTATCGTATTCTTTTAACTAATGGATACAAACATAATTCATATTTTCATTGCTGTTTTGTATTTTATTATATAAACTGCCAATACAAACAATGCTTCTATGTATATAATGTAAATGTACATACCAAATAATGGAATTGCTGGGTTATAGGGTATTTTTACTAGGTAATATTTTTTGTTTCCCATTGTAGAAATCCTTTTTACCCCAAGGGCATATATTTTTTATTCTCAAAATGTCAGTGTTTTATTTTTTAAAGTTAAGCCTTTAATGTTCCTGGAATTAACTATTACAATCCACAGTGCAACACTTGTTATAACAAGTTTCTACATATATGTAGGTCTGTTTAAAGGCTATCTATTCTGTTCGTCAGTTTGTCCCTATTAACAAATACTACACTGTCAATGTTGATAATTGAGCAATGTAAATCCAGCCAGGGTGTTTTTCCTCACAAGTGTCTAGAATGTTTCTTTACTGTATAAATTCTAGAAGTGTCTTTTCAAGCTCCACTGGGAGGAAAACAGCCATTAGAGATTTCACTGGCACTGAATTTAGCTACAAATTTGGGGATGACTGAAATTTTTATGATATTGTTTACCTATACATAAATATGATATCCCTCCATTTATTTATATCCTCTTCAATGTCATTTAATAAAGTTTTGTATTTTTAAATTTTAATTTTTAATTTTTATGGGTATGAAAGAGTTGTACATATTTTGATACTAGCATATAATGTGTAATGATAAAATCTGAGTAACTGAAATGCCCATTACTTCAAACATTTATCATTTCTTCTGTTGGAAACATTCTACATCTTCTCTTCTAGCTATTCTGAAATATACAACAAATCATTGTTAGAGTCACTCTATTGTGCTATCAAACATTAGATCTTATTCATTCTGTGTAACTGCACTTTTGTACCCACTAAAAATCCCCTTTTTATCCTTCTCTCCTCACTACCCTTCCAAGCCTCTGATAACCATCATTCTATTTTCTACCTCCATGACATCAATTTCTTTTAGCTCCCACATATGAATGAAACATACAATATGTGTCTTTCTGTGCTTGGCTTATTTCACTTAACATAACGTCCCCCAGCAGTTCCATCCATATTCCTGCAAAGGAAAGGATTTCATTCTTTTTCATGGCTGAGTAAAAATTTGAACTTTATCTTTTGTTAGATTTATTTGTAGGAAACATATATACTCTTGCTCTATTACATAAGGTATCTTTTTGCAAAATGACATTTTCTTGCCTTTTGTGGCTGGTGTAGAGAAATACTACTGATTTTTAACATCCATATTGATCATCTATTTAAAAAACATATTAAACTTTTATTTCTAGTAATAGGTCAATAATCACGTAATCTGTGAATAACTACTATTTTCTTTCTTCCTTTTCAGTTCTTAAACATCTGGACAAAGACAGAACATATTTTGTCTTTCTTGTCTTACCAGGCTGGCTAGGTACTGCAGCACAATGCTGCATAAAAATAGCAATGAAATTTTTAAAAAATGTAATAGTAGTTATAACTTCTCAAATAACAATAAATATTTTAAATATGTCCTAAATAGAAAGGACATTTCTTTGAGTAACTTCAAAAGAGAAAATAAAGGCTAAAGCCCTAATAAACATATATCTAGAAAGGCAAACATTTTAAGCATTAATCCAATCTTTGGGCCAATTTTGAAGGACTCTTTATAACAAACAAAGAAAAGAAGGCAAGAAAACAAACCTTTTTGTAGTAAATCAGGTCCCCTGTCAAGTAGCTGAGGTGGATGAACTCCATATGTAGTGTACCAAATTCAGCCAGAATGCTGCTACCTGCAGATGCCCAGCCCCAGTTTCGCCCTACTCCACTGAATGAAAAGGAAAAGTAAAAGGAGACAGGATTGGGAAAAGACCAAAACATTTGTTTAATGAATATGTAAATTTTAAATAGATCTCTTAGAAATTATTATATCTGACACAATAGCTTATTTATATCTAAAATTGCATTAAAATTTAAATAAGTAATAAATCCATGCTCTAAAAATTAAAACAGTATTCTTAAAATCCAGTAAATATATTTCACCCATTCTCATCTCCATTCACCTCACCAGGCCCCAAAGAAAATCACTTTCATTCCTTTCTTACGTATGACTACAGAATGTTTTATGCAAATGTAGGCAATCCAAATATATATTCTCACTGTCCTCCTTTCTTAAACAAAACATAGCAAGTTGGTGGTCTTTCCGTATCAGTTCACAAACAGTTTTCTGGTTTTTGTTTTTTTTTTACAGTTGTACAGAATTCCATAATATTAATGATTCTCAAGTGGAATGCCCCACCCTAGAGGCACATGAAAATGTGTGGCAGCATTTTGAGTTGTCTCAAAACTTGAATGTGCAACCTCCACTTATTGTGCCAGGTCCAAAGTTACAAACTGCCCTGTAGCAAATGATTGGGACAGTATCATACAATAAAGAACTGGTTTGCACCAAATGATGATAGTGCCTGTGTGAAAATTAATATATTATATAAACATACACAATTTGTCTAATAAATTCCATAATGATGGTCCCTTGGGCTATTTCCAATATTTTGTTATCATGAACATTTTTCAGTGAATAATCTCATAAACATTTCATTTGTGCAGATATAATCTCTAGAATATGCTCTTGCATTTTCTTTTTTTAACCTGTTCAGTAATTTTTTATTTGAAGCCAGACTACATAAATGAAAAATTGTAGAGGCTTTGAATTACATTATCTTCAAAAAAAGGTTAAATTTCTTCTAAACACAGACTGAGTAAACGCAGACTATATTGTGTTTTAGGCTTTGTTAAAGACAGTCCATTTCCGTTTTTACCCCAACTTCCAGAAATGGACCTGGGAATTTCAGTTGGAAGCCAGGGGTATTTACCAAGGGCACCTAAGCAGCCTAACCTGTTTCCCCACTATCATGTGGCTGTTAAATTTTCTCCTTAGCCCTTTAATTTCCTTCTGCTATTTTCTGCTGGGTTTCCTTGAGTCTTGTTTGCCCTATATATGTGGTTATAGAATCACCAACAATTTGAGGGAAATTTGTCCATAAATTTTGGGCTTTTCCTCTGCAATTTTTTTCCATATGAGATTTTGTCCCTATGTTTCAGTCATTTTAGCAGCTCCAGGGCCTGACCATTGTCTCCTCTGCCCGAAATGACTGCCACTTTAGATATGGCCTCTATTGCTCTGAACATGATTTAGAACATATCCTCAGGGAAAAATCCAATGTTTACATGGCGATGACCTTAGGATCATAGCCCCTCAAGTTCTACCTGAGTTAACTGCATTTCAGTGTCTTCAAACCATTTGGTTTTACATATTTTGTCTAGCTTTCATGACTGCTTTTGGTAGGAGGGTAGTCTGATAAAAGGTACTTCATGGTTGGAACTGGAAGTCTAGATTGTTCAAGCAGCAGAGTTCCTAGATTATTCCTACAAGAACTCCAGACCATTCTCTAGGATCTAAAGGGAGAAGTATAAATATAAATACTTTTGCCAGGTGGGGTGGCTCATGCCAGTAATCCCAGCACTTTGGGAGACCGAGGCAGGCAGATTACCTGATTTCAAGACCAGCCTGAATAACAGGGTGAAACCCCATTTCTACTAAAAATACAAAAAAATTAGCTGGGCATGGTGGCAGGCGCCTATAATCCCAGCTACTCGGGAGGCTGAAGCAGGAGAATCGTTTGAACCCGGAAGGCAGAGGTTGCCATGAGCTGAGATTGCGCCATTGCACTCTAGCTTGGGCAAGAAGAGCGAAACTCCGTCTCAAAAAACATATGTATTTATACATATTTTTTCTCATCTTATCTTCACTTGTATTCTGTCAATTCCACATCTTATATTTGTGTTTAGAAAACATTAAAATAAATGTAAGAACATATCACAACCTTGCTTAAAGTTCCTTGTTTGGTGCTATTTTTAAATTGTCTGAAAATATGGAAGGCAAATACCACTAAGATATTTTATAGCTAGAAGTGAGAATCAGAGAATAAATATGGATATAGTAACTACATAAGACAGTCATTCATTTCACAAATGTAAGTGTTTACTATGCTGTGAGAGAGTGGTGAACCTGACATATACTATTCCTGCTCCTACAATAAATAAGATCATTTTAAATAGCGATAGTTGCTATGAAGAAAATTAAAAAGGAAAAATAGAATGTTGAGTACTAGGGATAGAGAGTGAGTTAGAAAAAAGGCTCTTTATATATTATGTTCAGAGAAAATGTTTCTAAAATGATGTGATTTGAACTGAGACCTGAATGATGAGGAGCCAGTAATGAAAAGATCTGGAAAAACAGAATTCCCAGTAAGGGAAACAGCAAATGTAATGGCCTTGAGGGAAAGGAAGGAGGCTAGTTTGGCTAGAGTTCAGAAAGTAAGGGGAAGTGAATGACACAGGATGAGGTTAAAAAGCAAGGTATAATCTGGACTATGTAATAATTTTGTAGGCCATGGTAAAATTTTAGTCGTTAAGTGTGATGGAAAGTCACGAATAACTTTAAGGATTATAACATACTTAAGGAATAAAGCATACCATTTAGAAAGATTAACTAGGTTTCAGCATAGTGGATGAATTACAGTGTGGTCAACTATAAAAACAAAACTTAGGAAGTCCAACAGTTTGCCATTCTCTATAAAAAGAACTTCTAGCCAAAAGTCAAAAAGGAACACTTTTCAAAATACTAAATTCTAAACAACGTTTTTACATTTTTTACATCATGTCACAGGAAGAATCTAAAATATTAAATTTGATACTTACATATATCCTAGCAACTCAGAAAAATAAGAAAATTCCTAAGAACAAGATATAATGCTGCTGAGGACAAAAATCTTCCAACTTAAAATGATGATGAGCTGCCAAAAAATAACCGGATCATAATTTCATGCAAATTCATGTTTTGTTTTTTTCAACTGATCAAAGTAAAAGGTCTGGATACTGAAATTTACATATATACTCAGAGAACCTGAGTAACAAAAAATTTGCAAGGAATACCAAAAAACAAAAACAAGCAAGCAAAACATATGATGTTTCTCTTACCTGACCACCAGCAAAAGGAAAGACTCTAAAAATGTTTGGTAAACTCTTGACAGTAAATCAACCTAAGCATTCTACAATCGTATCAGATTGTTTTGATAATGAGTCTTCTATATTTTGATTTGCATTTTGTTGAAAGTCAGTTGAATATATTTAATCAATGTATTGAAAGAATGGAGTAAAGCTTTCAGGAAACTGCAATTATTGGAAACAAAGCTTGCAAACAGGCTGATACTGAAATGCATTCCAACGAAAGCAAGGAATGAACTAAAGAAATTAAAGCATTCAATGTGTAAGCTTAAGTTGAAGTATCTTCATTTGTAGGAATAATGGTTTGATGGAGCTCCTATTTTCAATTAGGTTTATTTACATTGTATACTTCAATGGAATGAAATTGAGAAGCTATATGATTCTGTGTCATCTAAACTCGAAGATTACTTAAAATAATTACAAATAAAAGTCAATGTAAAAATATCTCAGATTTGTAGAAGGTATTCTGAATGAAAGCAAAAGAATGGCATTTGTAACAATATCTGGTCTGAAATATTTAAACGTTTTAATATGCAGAAATTTAGAATTCAGAATATCCTGCAATTAAGCAGAATTTGCTCTGAGTAACTATAGGGAGAATACCTTCTCTAATAAAAGCATGCAAGAGTCAATTGAAAGTGCCAATAATTTCAAATTTAGATAAATACACAAGAATATATGTTTTTAATAATTTCATTTTAGAATATAGGTTTACAGCAGAATTACTTTACGGGATACCCAATAAAATAAAACCAATTTGTCGGTGATTAAATGCTCTGAAAATTAAATAGTTTTAATTATTTCAGCTCCCCCATTCATTCTGAAATTGTACTCTTATGAATAACACACTATATGGTCATTCTCATTATATGATGCCATAATCTGGCTTATAAAATATTTTTAATATAATGTAAATATTTTATGTATGATATCATTTATGTGGCAACATATTATTTTACCTTGTGGACTACCAAATTTGCTTAACAAATGACCTTACTCTTGAACGTTCGACCTGTACTTATGATTTTGTGAAATACGCTGTGATAAACATTTTATAGATGTCTTCCTTAGTCCATACATCCAATTTCTTCGGGTATATTAACAAAGGTTGAATTGCTTTAAGGGCTTTTGACAGATAATACACTAGTCTACAAGTAAAGCTGAAATGTAAGAATGGCTTTCTTCTCACCTTTTTATTATAGCAGATGCTTTAAAAATTTTTTAAGTAAAAAACTTCCTTGACAGCAGATGAATATAACAACTTTAATTTTTATTTTTAAATGAAGTCTGATTCTTGTTACATTTTCATTTAATTTGAGGGAATATGTAATATACTCATAATTTAAAATGTTAAATGGCACTGAAAAAGCATAAAGTAAAAAAAAAAAAAGTCTCTCTCTAAGACCTCTACCTCTTCCAATCACTCTCAGTCCCAAAGCAATCTGTTAACACATTCTATTCTACCCTTTTGGAAAACTGTATGCCTACATAAGCATAATTTGAGTTGTCTATTACATTTTAAATACTCATTGGTCTCTTCTAATTTTAATTCTGTATTTTTACAAACTTTTTTTTAAATATGTTTTCAAAGTTAAGATTGTCCTTCAATTATAAAGTAATGTTATTTTTTGTTACTACACAGCCCCTCAGCCAAGCATAGGATCTGGTTTATTTTTCCTTTTAACTATATATTGACATATAATTTACATACAAAAATGTATCCTTTCAGGTGCACCATTCAATGGGGTTACGACAAATGAAAACAAAGATTGGTATACAAACCAAGTCGATCCTTCCAAAACATGTCCTTATCCCTTTTGCAATCAACGCACACACTTCCCTACCAAGTCTCAAACAACTCTCAATCTGCTTCCTCTCACTACTAATTAGTCTTGCATGTTCTAAAATTTCATGTAAACATGATACAGTATATGCTCCTGTGTTTGGCTCTTTCACTCAACATGTCTTTGAGATTCACCCATATTGCTATGTGTCTCAGCAGTTAAGGTTCTTTTTATGGCTAAGTGGTATTCCATTGCATGAATATGATAACTATTTATCTATATACCTGTTGATATGATAAACATTTGAAAAACAGTCAAACTGTTTTCCAAAGTGTCTCTACCATTTTACATCCTACCAACCTAAGTTTACTATCTTGCCTTTTCATTGTCTATTTTTCCCATTAGTTGTTTCGTTCTCCATTCCTGCCTTCATCTGGATTGAGTAGTTTTTAGTATTTCACTTTCTTTACTGGCTTATTTTTTTACGACTGCTCTAGGCATTACAACATAAACCATTAACCTTCCCACAGTAGACCTTTATGTATTATATCACCTCACATATAATATAAGGGCTTCACATTTCTATACTAACCTCTGTGTAACTGTGGTAACAAATTTTTCTTCTATGTATATTATAGGCTCCACTATGCAAGTTATTATTTTTGCTTTAAACAAAGACCAAAACAGAAAAAAATAAGCATTTTACATTTACTCAAATATTTACTGTTTCCAGTGCCCTTCCCTTCTTTGTGTAAATCTGCTTTTCCATCTGGTATCATTAGAAAATTCCTTAAAATTTCTAGCAATACAGGTCTGTTGGCAATAAATTCTCTAAGCTTTTATTTGCCTGAAAATGTCTTAATTTCACCTTTGTTTTTAAAGAATATTTTCAGTGGCTATAGAATTTGAGATCGACTTTTTTCTTTCAACAGTTTCAAGATGATTCAATTGTTTTCTGGATTGTATTGCTTATGATAAGAAGGAAGTATTTCTATTTTGGTTCCCCAATGTAAATGTCTTTCTTCTCTGGCTGTTTAAAACTTTTCTTTTTCTAGTCACAGATTTTCAGGCATCATGTTTCTTTATATTTATCCTGCTGGGTTCCAGCAAATGTTGAAATCTGTGAATTTACAGCTGTTTAACAAATCTGATAAATTTCTAGACATTACTTCTTTAAAAACAGGCATATCTCAGAGATATTATGGGCCTGGTTACAGACTACTTCCATAAAGCAAATACTGCAACAAAATGAGTCACACAAACTTTTTCATATCCCAGTATATATACAAGTTATATTTACATTACACTGTAGCCTTTTAAGTGTGCAACAGCATTATGTTGAAATAATGTTCATATCTTAATTTGAAAAATGCTTTATTGCTAAAAATGCAAATGATCATCTGAGGCTTTCAGCAAGTCATACTCTTTTTTGCTGGTGGAGGGTCTTGCCTTGATAATGATGGTTGCTGACTCATCAGGGTGGTGGCTGCTGAAGGCTGGGGTGGCTGGGTCAATTTCTTAAAATGAAGACAACAATAAAGTCTGCTGTATTGATTTGATTCTTCCTGTTTCAGTTCTGTGTAAGACGAAAGATCTCTCTGTAGCATGTGATGCTGTTTGACAGCATTTTGTCCACAGCAAAAATTCTTTCAAACTTGGAGTCCACTCTCATATCCTGACACTGCTTTATCAACTAAGTTTACATAGTATTCTAAATCTTTATTGTCATTTTGACAATGTTCATAGCTTCTTCCCAAGAGTAGATTCCATCTCAAGACCACTTTCTTTGCTCATCTGTAAGAAGCAACTCCTCATCCGTTCAAGTCTTATAAGACTGCAGTAATTCGGTCCCATCTCCAGGCTCCACTTCTAATTCTAGTTCTCTTGCTATTTCCACCACATCTACAGTTACTTCCCCCACTTCAGTTTGAACCCCTCAAAATCACCCATGAGGACTGGAATCAAATTCTTCCAAACTCCTGTTTGATACTTTGACCTCCTCTCATGAATCACGAATGTTCTTAATGGCATGTAGAATAGTGACTCCTTTCCAGAAGGTTTTCCATTTCCTTTGATGAGATCTCTCACAGGAATCACTATCTATGGCAGCTATAGCCTTACAAAATGCAATCCTTAAATAATAAGACTTGAGAGTCTTAATCACTCCTTGACCCATCAGCTGCAGAATGGATGTTGGAAAGCATGAAAACAACATTAATCTTGGGCATCTTCACTGCAGAAAATGGGTGACCAGGTACACTGTCAATGAGCAGTAATATTTTGAAAGAGATCTTTTTTGCTTAGCAGTAGGTCTCAAGAGTGGGCTTAAACTCTGCCATCAACAGATGTGCTCTCATCCGAACTTTGTTGTTCTACTTACAGATCCCACAGGGAGTAGATGTAGCAAAATTCTTAAAGGCCCTAGGATTTTCAGAATGGTAAACAAGAACTAGCTTCAACTTAAAATCATCAGTTGTATTAGCCCCCAACAAGAGTCAGCCTGTCCTTGAAAGCCAAGCATTGACTTATGAGATGACATCTTCTTCCAGTAGAAACTTGTTTCATCTACATTGAAAATTTGTTGTTTAGTGTAGTCACCTTCATCAATTACCTTAGCTAGATCCTCTGGATCACCTGCTGCAATTTCTACATCAGCACTTACTGCTTCACGTGTCACATTTATGGTATGGATACGGCTTCCTTCATTAAACCTTATGAATTATCCTCTGTAAGCCTCAAACTCTTCTGCAGCTTCCTCACCTCTCAGCATTCAGAGAAGTGAAGAGAGTCAGGGCCTTGCTCTGCGTTAGACTTTGGCTTAAGAGAATGTTGTAGCTGGTTTCATCTTCTATGCAGACCACTCAAACTTTCTCCATGTCAGCAATATAGCTATTTCACTTTCTCATTCATGTGTTCAGTGGCACAGCACTGTTAATTTCCTTCAAGAACTCTACCTTTGCATTCACAACTTGGCTGACTGTTTGGCATGACAGGCCTAGTTTTTGGCATGTCTTCCTCACTAAGCTTAAATTTCACGTGCCTTCCTCACTAAGCTTAATTATTTCCAACTTTTTTTTTTTTGAGACGGAGTCTTGCTCTTGTCGCCCAGGCTGGAGAGCAGTGGCACAATCTTGGCTCACTGCAACCTCCATCTCCCAGGTTCAAGAGATTCTCCTGCCTCAGCCTCCCAAGTAGCTGGGATTACAGGCATGCAGCGCCACGCCCAGCTAATTTCTGTATTTTCAGTAGAGATGGGGTTTCACCACATTGGCCAGACTGGTCTCAAACTCCTGACCTCAGGTGATCTGCCTTCCTCAGCCTCCCAAACTGCTGGGATTACAGGTGTGAGTCACTGCGCCTGGCTAGGTTTTGTTTTCTGTTTTGTTTTGTTTTTTGAAACAGGATCTGGCTCTGTCCCCCAGGCTGGAGTGCAGTGCCACGATTTCAGCTTACTGCAAGCTCTGCCTCCTGAACTCACGCAGTCCTCCTACCTTAGCTTCACAAGTAGCTAGGGCTACAGGTGTGCGCCATCACGCTACATTAGTCCATTTTCACACTACCGATAAAGACATACTTAAGACTGGGCAATTTACAAAAGAAAGAGGTTTAATGGCCTTACAGTTCCACGTGGCAGGGGAGGCCTCACAATCATGGTGGAATGTGAAAGACACACCTCACATGGTGGCAGACAAGAGAAGAGAGCTTGTGCAATGAAACTCCCCTTTTTAAAACCATCAGATCTCGTGAGACTTATTCACTATCACAATAACAGCATGATTCAATTACCTCCTGCTGAGTCCCTCCCACAACACATGGGAATTCAAGATGAGATTTGGGTGGGGACACAGCCAAACCGTATCATCCGGCCCCTGGTCCCTCCCAAATCTCATGTCCTCACATTTCAAAACCAATCATGCCTTCCCAACAGTCCCCCAAAGTCTTATTTCAGCATTAACTCAAAAGTCCACCATCCAAAGTCTCATCTGAGACAAGCCAAGTCCCCTCCACCTACATGCCTGTAAAGTCAAAATCAAGTTAGTTACTTTATAGATACAATGAGTGTGCAGGTATTAGGTAAATACAGCCATTCCAAATGGGGGAAACTGCCAAAATAAAGGGCTACAGGCCCCATGCAAGTCTGAAATCCAGTAGGTCAGTCAAGTCTTAAACTTCCAAAATGATCTCCTTTGACTCTATGTCTCACATTCAGGTCACACTGATGCAAGACGAGGACTCACACAGCCTTGGGCAGCTCCGCCCCTATGGCTCTGCAGGGTATAGCCCAACCTCCTGGGTGCTTGAACCAGCTGGCATTGAGTACAGCTTTTCCAGGTGCATGGTGCAAGCTGCTGGTGGATCCACCATTTTGGGGTCTGGAGGACAGTTGCCCTCTTCTCACAGCTCCACTAGGTGGTGCCCCAGCAGGTACTCTGTGTTGGGGCTCCAATCCCACATTTCCCTTCAATACTGCCCTAGCAGAGGTTCTCCGAGAGAGAGCCCTGTCCCTGCAGCAAACTTCTACCTGGACATCCAGGCATTTCCATATATCCTCTGAAATCTAGGTGGACGTTCCCAAACCCCAATTCTCGACTTCTGTGCATTGGCAGGCTCAATACCACATGGAAGCTGCCAAAGCTTGAGGTTTGCACCCTCTGAAGCCATAGGCCGAGCTTTAGGTTGGCCCCTTTCAGCCACAGCTAGAGAGGCTGGGATGCAGGGCACCAAGTCCCTAGGCTGCACACAAGGGGACCCTGGGACCAGCCCATAAAACCATTTTTTCCTTCTAGGCCCTGGGCCTGTGATGGGTGGGGCTACCATGAAGACCTCTGACATGCCCTGGAGACATTTTCCCCATTGTCTTGGGGATTAACATTCAGCTCCCTGTTACTTATGCAAATTTCTGCAGCAGGCTTGAATTTCTCCTCAGAAAATGAGCTTAGCTTTTCTATCACATTGTCAGGCTGCAAATTTTCTGAACTTCTATGCTCTGCTTCCCTTATAAAACTGAATGCCTTTAACAGCACCCAAGTCACCTCTTGAATACTTTGCTTTTTAGAAATTTCTTCGGCCAGATACCCTAGATCATCTCTCTCAAGTTCAAAGCTCCACACATCCCTAGGGCAGGAGCAAAATGCCACCAGTCTCTTTGCTAAAACATAACGAGAGTCACCTTTGCTCCATTTCCCAAGAAGTTCCTCATTTCCATCTGAGACCACCTCAGCCTGGACTTTATTGTCTATATCGCTATCAGCATTTTAAGTAAAGCCATTCAACAGGTCTCAAGGAATTTCCAAACTTTCTCACATTTTCCGGTCTTCTTCTTCTCCAACCTCTGCCTGTTACCCAGTTCCAAAGTTGTTCCACATTTTTAGGCATCTTTTCAGCAATGTCCCACTCTACTGGTACTGTTGCTTCACCTGTCACCTTTATGTTTCGGAGGCAGATTCCTTCCTTAAACCTCGTGAATCAACCTCTGTAAGCCTCAAACTTTTCTCCTGCAGTTTCCTCACCTCTCTTAGCATTCACAGAAGTGAAGAGACTTGGGGCCTTGCTCTGCATTAGGCTTTGGCTTAAAAGAATGTTGTAGCTGGGTTCATCTTCTACACAGACCACTCAAACTTCCTCCATGTCAGCAATATGGCTATTTCACATTCTCATCATTTATGTGTTTCACTGGCATAGCATTGTTAATTTCCTTCAAGAACTCTTCCTTTGCATTCACACCTTGGCTGACTGGCACCAGAGGCCTAGCTTTTGACATGACTTTCTCACTAAGCTTAATTATTTCTAGCTTTTTTTTTCTTTTGAGACGGGGCTGGCTCTGTTACCCAGGCTGGAGTGCAGTGGCAGGATCTCAGCTCACTGCAAGCTCTGCCTCCTGGGCTTAAGCAATCCTCCCACCTTGGCTTCTCAAGTAACTGGGATTACAGGCACACACCACCATGCCCAGCTAATTTTTGTATTTTTTGTAGAGGCAGGGTCTCATTATGTTGCTCAGGCTCGTCTCGAACTCCTAGGCTCAAGCAATCTGCATGCCTCAGCCTCCCAAAGTGCTGGGATTACAGTGTGAGCCACTGCACCCAGACTATTTCTAACTTTTAATTTAAAGTGAGAGACATGCTATTCTTCTTGTCTCTTGAATACATCAAGGCCATTGAAAGGTTATTTATTGGCATTGTTCTGTCTCAGGGAGTAGGCAAGCCCAAGGAGAAGGAGAGAGAAGGAAGAATGCAATCTGTGGAGCAGTCAGAGCAGAGACAACATTTAGTGATTAAGTTTGCCATCATCTATGACTGCTTGTTCATGGTGCCCTATATAATTACTAGAGTAACAAGAAAGATCACTGATCACAGATAACTATAACAGATGTAATAATGAAAAGCTTAAAACTATTGTGACAATTATCAAAATGTGATACATGGAAAAATGGCACTGATAGACTTGCTCAACACACAGTTGACACAAATCATCAATTTGTTAAAAAATAAAAATAAAAAGGAAAAAAGCAATATCTGCAGAGAACAATTAAGTGAAGCACAATAGAACAATTCATGCCTGTAGTTTTTCAGCCACTCCTCCCACTCCCAAATTCACCACTCCCATCACTCACAGGTATGTTAAACCATCTGACACTGCCCCATAGGTAACTGGATATGCTTCTCTCCATACTCCAGCTTTTTATTTCTCTTTCTGTGCTTCAGTTTAGGTGGTTTCTATTGTTTTGTCTTCAAGCTTACTGATCTTTTCTGATGCAGTGTCAAATCTGCCTTTAAGCTTGTCAAGTAAAATTTTTATTTCATATATTTCTCACCTTTAGAAGTTCCACTTTGGTCCTTTTTAAAATCTCTTTTCTCATTCTTCACATTTGCCTTTAAATCCTCAAGCACACTTACAATAGCTATTTAAAGTCCTTTACTGCTATCTTCATCACCTCTGTTATTTCAATGTCTGTTTCTATGAACAGATTTTTCTCTGGGCTACAGAATAATTGGCTACATTTTTCAGCTGCTTCTTTGCATACCATAAAGTAAAGTAATTTTGGATTGGATTACGGATATTACAAAAGTTTATTGTTGGATATCTGAATTTTCTTTCTTTAAAACATGCTCAGTTTTCTTTTAAACATATCAGACAAGCAGAGAGCCAAATCATGAATGAGCTCCCATTCAGAACTGCCACAAAAAATATCCAGGAATACAGCTAACAAGGGAAGTGAAGGGCCTCTTCAAGGAGAACTACAAGCTACTGCTCCAGGAACTCAGAGAGGTCACAAGCAGATGGGAAAACATTCCATGCTCATGGATAGAAAGAATTAATATCGTGAAAATGACCATACTGTCCAAAACAATTTATAGATTCAATGCTTTTCCCATTAAACCACTCACATTCTTCACTGAATTAGAAAAAACTATTTTAAAATTCATATGGAACCAAAAAAGAGCTCAGATAGCCAGGACATTCCTAGGCAAAAAGAACAAAGCTGGAGGCATCACATTACTCCACTTCACACTATGCTATTAATAGCAAAAAAAAAAATTGCAATTTACATGACAAAGTACTAATCTAGCTAATATACAAAAATATCTTAAGGACTGATTTTTTTAAAAATAGCCAATAAAAAACAAACAAAGGACATAAAAAGGCTATCCACTGAATAAAATAAACTCAATCTCACTCAAAAATTAATAAAACATTGAAACAAGATTTTATATTTACCTATCTGATAAGTAAAAGTAAACCATATTTTCAAAAGGTTAGATAAGAGTCATTCTCACACACTTATTAAGCAAATGTCAACTGGCATGTCCTCTCTAGAACACAGTACGTATCAACAGAAAAAAAAAAGTATGTAATTCTTTGATCCACTTTTTCTGCCAAAGTCATACCAACACAGGTATATGTACACACACACACACACACAAACACACACACACACACACCATTTCCAACATATGCAGGATACTTCATCCAATATTTTTTGATAGTATTAAAATTTAGAAATAATCTACTAGTTCACTAATATAGAATTAATTTTAAGTCAATATTTTCCTAAGCATTATATTATGAAGCTCTTAAAAACTATGAGATAAATATAATAAAGTGTTGATACAAAATATTTTTCTAGACCTATTGCTAAATGATGTAAAATGTCAATATTGTCAGACTGAATAACAAAATTTAGATTATGATCCAAACTATATGCTGTCTCCAAAAGCAGCACTATAGTTAAAACAATACAGTGAAGCTGAAAATAAACGGAAAAAAGATAAACCATGAAAACAGTAAGCATAAGGTAGAGCAGCTACATTCATATCTGATAAACTTTAAGACAAAAGCATTACCAGAGATGAAGACACACTGGAATAACAAAAGGCTCAAGTCATCGGAAAACATAATAAAAGACAAGTACTTGAGAGTAAAGCTTCATCAAAATGCATAAGCAAAAAATTGACAGAAATAGAGAAGAGACAATTCCACAGTCATACTTGGGATATTTTAACATTTCATTGCAGGAATGCATAAAACAATTATACCAAAAAATCAGGAAAGATATACATGATCTAAACACCACTAACCACCTTAACCTAACTGATATATACAGAATGTTACACCCAACAACTGCAGAATACACATTCTTATCAAGAGTATTTACCAAGAAAGACTACATGCTGAGCTATAAACAAGTTGTAATAAATTTGAAAGGATTCAAATTGTAGAGTAATTTTTATGACCACAATGAAATTAAATTAGAAATGAAAACAATAAGATATCTAAGAAACCACGTAAAATTTGGCAATTGAACCACACAATTACAAAAAAAACTAATGCATCAAAGAAAAAGTTCTACAGGAAATGAGAAACTATTTTGAACTGAATAACAACAAAAAAAATATCAAAATTTCTGGAATGTAGCTAAAGCAGTCCTTGGAGGGAAATTTATAGCTCTATAGAAAAACAGTAGTTTATGGCAGGAAAAGAGAGAAAGGAATAAGATCGGTGTAGAAAGATACAACCTACAGTTCCAATGTAAGAAGCCAGAAAAAGAGCAAAGTAACTCCAATAAGAGAAGAGAAGGAAATAATAAAAATAAACCAGAAATCAATAAAACCAAAAACAAGTAAAAATTAACAAAAACAGAAGTATTTTTTGAAAAGATTAACAAATTTGACAAATGCCTCAGTAAACTAGTAAAGAGAAAAAAAAGAATACAAATTACTAGAATCAGGAGTGAAAGTAGTTGTCGCCACAGAATCTACAAAGATGAAAGGTAAAAGAAAGTAACACAAGAACAACTTTACACCAAATTTTCTAATTTAAGTGAAATAAAGAAATTTCTTTAAAATTAACTAAAACTGACACAAAATAAAACAAAATCTGAATATAAGATATATGTTTATATATACCTTATATA
Source organism: Chlorocebus sabaeus (assembly GCF_047675955.1). Classification (NCBI taxonomy): domain Eukaryota; kingdom Metazoa; phylum Chordata; class Mammalia; order Primates; family Cercopithecidae; genus Chlorocebus; species Chlorocebus sabaeus. The sequence goes on from NC_132923.1 coordinate 19,181,807, forward strand.
TATTATATAAATGTATATATAAATTTTCATATATACGTATACATATAAATTTACACACACACACACACACGAAAATTTGGGCAGGGTGCAGTGGCTCACACCTGTAATCCTAGCACCTTGGGAGGCCAAGGAGGATCACTTGAGCTCAGCAGTTTGGGACCAGACTGAACAAGACGGTGAGACCCCATCTCTACAAAAATAAATAAAACTACCTGAGTGTGGTGGCACACACCTGTAGTCTCAGCTACTAGAGAGGCTGAGATGGGGGGATCACTTAAGCCCAGCAGGTCAAGGTTGCAGTGAGCTGTGATTGTGCCATTGTACTCCAGCCTGTACAAAAGAGCAAGATCTTGTCTCCAAACCAGGCCCCTCCAAACACACACACACACACAAATTTTAATTTGTTATTAAAAACTTTCCAACAAAGAAAATTTCTGGCCCAGGTAGTTGCACTTAGGTCTATCTATCAAACAGTTAAGAAAGAAGTAACTACAGCACTCCACGAATCACTTCTGAAAAAAACGATTTTAATAATTTAATAATGCCTCATTTAAAGAGACTAGGTAACTCACACCAAAATCTGACAAAGGCATTCCAAAAATAAAATTCCTACCAATATCCATCATATAATTTCAAAATGTATTAGGAAATAAAATACAGCAAAATATAAAAAGGATACATTTTGGCCAAGGAATATCTAAGAAATTCAAGGTTGATTTAACATTTGAAAATCTTACACGTAATTTACCATATTAAAAGAATAAAGGTGAAAAACCTTATGATTATCTCCATAGATGGGAAAAAAGTATCTGGCAACATTTAACATCCATTCCTGACAAAACAACAACAATAACATCTCAGTGAAATAGGAATAAAAGGAAATTTCCTCAATCTTATAAAGGAAATTGATGTAACTGACGAAAACACCACAACTAATGCCATACTTCAATTTTTTTAGAAAAGCAATATTTCAAAGCTTTTATGGAAATCTCGAAGAATGTAAAAAATATATAGATGGAGACAATTTTTTTAACCATGACTGTAAACTAAAAGTTATAAAAGATATATTTGAATATATAAAAGTTTAAAACTTATTAATCATAAATTATTATAAAGACAGACTAACAGAAGAGTAGAGAGAAAAGAATTCTATAATCTACAAAACACCTTATAAATTAATTAGAAAAAGACAAAGAACTCAAGCAAGACTCAGGAATAGACAATTCACAAAAAAGCAAATCTACATGTCCAACAGATTTATGAAAAGGATGTTCAAATTCACTAGTCAGAAAATACAAACAATGAATATTTTATAGCAACCACTGTGTCAAAAATTAAAAAGATTTTATACCTGCAGACATTTTTTAAAGACTCCCATATATTGTTGACAGCCTTTCTGGAACACATTTTGGCCATATCTATTAAATTTAAAAATACATATCCCTTTGATCCAGGAATCCTACATCTGGAAAGCTGTCCCACAGATAAAGGAAAAAAAAAAAAAAAAAAAAAAAGCACACGCTCTTTGATATAGCAATCATATTCTTGAGAACCACTATCCAAGAAATAAAATTCCTACTACATAAGGACATGTATAACAAGATGCTATTGTAGCAATGTTTGTGGTAGGAAAATAATGGAAACAAATACCACTGATATGAAAATTAATGAATAAATTATAGTATAACTATCCCATTTCTCACTCGGTATTCATCACAAAGATTTATTTAAATCTTTACTGAGTAACTTGGAATCATGTTTCCATGGAGTATTATTGAGTGAGAAAGATAAGCAGAAAAGCAAGCCATTAAAGTGATAAAACAAATAAAGATTACCAAAAAAGCTCTGCTTTTATTTCTGTCTGCTGTATCATATTGTAGAAGATAAATGCGATAGACTATTAAGATGGGTTGGCTTTCAGTCATCAAGACTGACGGAAGGCCTATGTGTGGGAAATGCGTAGACCCCAGTCAAAAAAAAAAAACAACTTTAAAAAACAGGTAAATAATGCTAGGTGCAGTGGTTCACACCTATAATCACAGCACTTTGGGAGGTAGGAGAATCGCTTGAGCCAGGAATTTGAGATACGCCTAAGCAACAAAATAAGATCCCTTCTCTGCAAAAAATTTATTTAAAAATTTTTAAATAGGTAAATAATTACATTCATGATATAAAAACTCAAGTAAAATTATGTATTTGTTTATATACCAAATGAATTAAATTAAAATTTATCTTATAAAAAGCTCACAACATGGTCCTTGGAAACCTTTTTACTTTAATCTCAATCTTAAATTAGAAGTTCTGCAATTTAATCTTGATTTTCAAGTTCTTTTCCTCTATGTAGACAAACAAAAGAACCTCCAGTCTGTCTTCCTATCGGAATTAAGTTTTAATTATTATCTAAGTAGATAATAATGTCTGATTCTGACAATAATCCTGAAAGAAATATCACAAAATCTTTCACAAAGCTAAGGAAAGAGAACAAGTGTATACACAATATCACTTGGCCATATCCTTCCATGGAGCTTGCTCTGGAACTCCAACCAGCTTTTTCCTCACCAAGGAGGTAATCTGCACTATATATAGTGCATGAAATCAGATATAGTAAAGTTAGATTTAATGTTCAGTATTAAATGCTGCTGACATCTCAATGTAAATCTAAACTCAATAAAGTTCTTCAATTAGAAACATTTTACTAAAGTCGAGTCATTTTTTAAAATAATGTCATAGATTCATATCTCTAGAAAAATAAACGTTCCTAACTTTTATTCTAAAGGGTCTGAAGGCAAGGAGAACAACAATCAAATTTTTAGGTACTTTCCAAATTCCAACATTATGATGAATAAATGTTACTAGGAGAAAAAATGAACAGAACAAATTTCAGTCAGTATAAATTACTTAAACGCAAGTTCAAATATGCTGACATTATTCAAATGTTAATTGTGTATCTTTACATAATTTATAAAGTTGTCCAAAGAAAACATTTCATCTATTTCTATGTAAAAAAAACAATGTTTTCAATTAGAATAAAACAGATTATAAAGAATAATGCTTAAGAGTTCACTTTGAACTTCAATAGCATAGATGCTACAATAAAAGCCCCGCAGTCAACATCATGAATTATGTCTTTATCTTTAATATGACATTCAGCAATAGGAAGCCCTCATTTCTAGGTATATTATTCTCTATTTTCACTTAGAAGATCAGCAGGTGGTATATAAAAAGAAAAACAGGGGGAATGTACTTTGACCCTATCCTAGCACTAAATGAAAACAAATAAGCAAATAAAAGAAACAAATACTGTATACCATACAGGTGAGGAAGAGAAATCTAGACTTAGAGAAACAAGTGGTAAAAACTGCAATGAAGTTAAGACAGTTAACCTGTTTCAAAGTAAAGGACATATTTTAAAAATCAGAAAATGTTTTAAAGAAACACATTTATGCATATACACAGAAGAAAATAAAGATTATATATAGAGAGAAAAACAATATAAGTCTTTAAAAAATGTGGGGGTGACTCATTAGAAATTTCTAAGACTAAAAAGGTCAAAATAATTCTTCCAGAATAAGAATACCCATATAGAGTTACCTTTTCAAATTCACCATTGCCCAAGGAATCCCAGTAGGTGTGTTAAAGGCAGGAAGGAGTTTCTCAGCCAATTGCACTGCTTTAATCTTGAATATCTGAGATTTAAAACATGAATATTCATAAATGATAGCCATTAGGAGGCATTTACTTATTGCGCTCTCTCTCTCTCATAGTATACATAGCACAAGGTACTGGGTACACGGGAGCACAGGGTGGGAAAAAGCATCTCATTGGTACCATGCAGCATCTGGCAATCAGAGAATATGTTTGTAAACTGGATACTAAGGAAAGCTAACCATGCAAAGGCCTGAAACTACAACTAATTGAAAAGGAAGGGCACAGTTTTGGTGTTGATAGTCTATTTTCAGCTGGCAAAAAATTTAAGAAGAAACATTAGGCTATGGATTTTTCATCCAAGGTAAACGGGTTTAGTTCAAAATATAAGCAAAAGAGGTAACTTAATTTGCATAAATGCCCTTAAGTTACTCTGAACATGTTATGTTTCAAAATTTTCCATCAAGGTTTAATCATATTATTTAAAAAAAGGAAAGAAAACATTTAAGTTCACATGCTAAGTTTACTTTGAGAGTTATAAATGCTTCATTTGTCAGTCCCAATTGCTGCTTTTTTGATATCCAAAATTAATTGCCTAAATATCAGTGGTTTCCAATTTATTAGTAAAATTTAGATAGTAAAATTTCTACTATTTTCTTAGCATGTAGTATTATCAAGATGTATATAGTAAAATTTCTACTATTTTCTTGGTATATCCCAACAGATAAGTGTGTGCACTTAATTTTAGAGACCACTCACTTACAGATTCCAAACTGTGACTGGGTCATAATGTTCTGTTAGGAAAAGTAGCATACTCTCCTATATGCGTCAAGTCTATCCCCTCTCAAATGGTCTGCAAATTGATTGGTTACTTAAAATTCCATCTTTTTACTGCAGCCAAATACTTTTGATAAAAGTATTATTAGATTCTACTAATAATATAATAAGTAGTTGAAGATCTGGAATGAATCAAAATTTTGAGTTCAGATTATATTATAATAAAGCATACCAACATTACTGGGGATAGAAAACATTAGAGAGAAATACGTACAAGTAGATAAGGAAATTGTCATAGAGGTAACGTATCCCCATTACTCTCTCCTTCATGCACTCACCTGCATTCACTCTGCCCCTCATTAAGATGTTCCAAAGTTCCCTCAACAAGGCAAAAGTGCCTCAGCAGAACTTTTAATTAGATATACTCACACATCTACAGTTTACCATTTCCTTCAATATCTACTTTAACATCAAAACTCCAAAGAAAAACATTATAATTTAAAGTCAAAGTTGTAATAATGTTCTCATATCCATCTCATTAATTAGGAAAAGCAAATGTAAAACCAGTTCTCTCTTAATTAACATTTACCTGCTAGTAAAGACAAGTTACCTTATATAGCAAACGGTATTGCTTCTGTTTACCATGAAGACAAAGGAATCAACCTTCTTATCTAGGAACTAATATTAATACTACATATTTGTTAATCACACATTTTTGTATCACATCTTTTCTACATATAAAATTACAAGTGATAAAATGTCCTACAAATATAAACTTTTTCTCAATAGAAAGCATGTTCAATTCACTCCCAGAATAAACCAATAATATATTGTCTAATTTTTAGCTAAAAATATTGTGTCATTAATAGCAATTAACATATAAACAGTTATAGTGGACAGGTCTAAAAGAAAACAACACCCTAATGTCATTGAGAAAAAATCCCTTACATAGTATGTAAATCTTAATTTATTCACAAATATATAAACTCTTTAACAATATATTTTAGACTTATCTTCCCTATTTTCAGAAAAATATTTTGGTAGGCAACAGCAAATTAGTTTTCAGTATGCAATGCAGGCAAATAATACAAAATCCAAACAGTATCAAAAGTAAAAAATTAAGTCTCTTTTTCAGTTCTGTCCCTCAGCCACACAATTCCTTTTATAACGCAACCACCTAGTAGCTTCTTTGTATTTTGTGCCAAATCAGTTTCATGGTATACGTGGTTCCTGGTCATGTCAAAGAAAATCCTCATTCCCAAACCCTCACAAAAACAGAAATTCTGTTGCAATTTACACACACTCAGAGTCTCTGTCTCTAACACAGAATATCACACATTCTGAACTTGCTTCTTTAACTTATTGTTTTGTACCTTGGAGAGCTTTCCAAAGCAGCCTACAAATGGCTATCATCTCATTCTCTTTGGTGACTGCAGAATTTCCTCTTTTATGGATATACTGTAATTTATTTACTCAGTCCTCTATTAACGGACATTTGTTTCTACAGTATATGGCTATCTAAGATAAATTCCAGAAGTGAATTTGTTGTCTCAATTAGTATAAGCATTTGAAATTTTGGTAAGTTACTACCAATTTGCCCTCCGTATACGTTTTACTAATTTACATTTCTACCAGCAATTTATGAGTGGCTCTTTCATGATATCTTCGTTAATACAAAAGTTATCAAACTGTTGACTACTACCCATCCGAGTTAATAAAAAGGATATTAACTCTCATTTCTTTTATTATGAATGTAACAGATACTCAAAACCCATTCAAATCCTCTTTCAAGCATACCTTCATGTATTGCAGAGAATGGAAAATTATACATAACATTTGCCAGACTCCACTCCAGCTAAGGGGCTAGAATGACCAAGGCACTGCCAAGTATAAACAAGTATGTGACATCTAAAGGGAACAAGTGAGCACATTTGAAGCAGTGGTCACATGATGGGAGGCTGCTTGTCTTGGAAGCACTGTGGTAGAGGTATTTGATTCTTCTGTGGTGGTTCTAAAAGAAGTTCTAGTGACTGGTCTCTGGCTTCATAGATACCATAGGGGTCATGAAGACAATAAAACTGGTACTCATCAGCTACATCCTACGCTTAAGCATTTCTCCTGGCTGCAGGGATCCAAGTGTGTAACAAAAGTATCTGATTTCCTAACTTTCCCAAAGATTGTCAGCTATCAGTACCCTCAAATAAATCACTAGCTAAAATGGATTCTGGTTCCTGAAACTAGGACTCTTGACTGATAAAATGATGAAAGTAAATAAATTATTCGCAGGTTCAAGAGGCTCAAAAGTACTTAAAAGAAGACTTCTAAACATTTCAGTCATAGAAAAAAAACTTTCATGTATTGATTGTATGTAAAATGCAAAACCTTCCAGTTATTTTTATCAGAATAAATTATAAGTAATGGAACTACACTAAAATCAGTCCTAGGTTTAGAAGAATTAGGATCAGAAGAATTGACCCTAGGTCCAGAAGAACTGGAAGAAATAAAATTTAACAGACACAATGTAGCAAGATTACGAAGAGCTTTAAAGTATAAGTAATGAAAGTCAGGCTGGGAGTGGTGGCTCACCCCTATCATCCCAGCACTTTGGGAGGCAAAGGTGGGTGGAATCACTTGAGGCCTAAGGTTTGAGGCTAGCCTAGCCAATATGGCGAAACCCCATCTCTACTAAAAACACAAAAAATTAGCCAGGTGTGGTGGTGTATGCCTATAGTCCCAGCTACTCAGGAGGCTGAGGCCGGAGAATCACTTGAACCTGGGAGGCGGAGGTTGCAGTGAACCAAGATCACACCACTGCACTCTAGCCTGGGCAACAGAGCGAGACTCTGTCTCCAAAAAAAAAAAAAAGAAAAAGAAAAAAGTTAAGACAACACAATAGGTAACACAGAACCACTGTAGATTCTTGAGGAGGGAAGTGACATTAGGATCTATATATGCTTCTTATGCTTGTTTTATTTATTAGAGTACTTAAGTTACTAAGATAATATTTTTGCAGCCTATTCTCAATCAAGCAGTCAATGTGGAAGTGTTAAATAGAAGTCAACAGTTTAGAATCCTCAAATGGTTCCCTATCTCACTCAGAGCAAAAGCCACAGTCCTTAAAAAGGGTATATACCTATATCAAAGATGTATCCCCATAACCTTCTATGGCTTCACCCCCTCCTTCATGCACTCTCCTTCATTCACTCTGTCCCTCACACACTCTACATCAGCTCCATTCACCTCTTTTGTTGTTCTCTAAGGATGCCAGGTATGTTTTCATTTCACCGTCTTTTCATTTGCTAGGCCTATTAAATGTTCTTACAAAAAATATCCTCACCTGCTAATCTCCTTCAGGTCTTCACACAAATATTACCTTTTTATGGACTCCCTAACCACCCTATTTGAAACGTAAAATCCTTTATGCCCCATCCCGCTTTATTTTTCTCCTTGGGGACTTACTGCTAACAGTGTATGCTCCATCATGTAAAATGACAGAGATATGCACTAAGAAATGCATCATTAGGCAATTTTGTCATTGTGCAAACATCATAGGGTAAACTTACACAAACCTAGATGGTAAGGCCTACCACACACCTAGGTTATATGGTACAGCCTATGACTCCTACACTACAAACCTACATAGCACATTACTTTACCGAATGTTGTAGGTAATTTTAACACAATGGTAAGTATTTGTTTACCTAAACATAGAAAAAGTACAGTAAAAATACAGAAAACAAGATTAAAAATGGTATATCTGTACAGGACACTGACCATGAACGAAACCTGCAGGACTGGAAATTCTCTGGCGAGTCAGAGGATGAGTGGTGAGTGAATGTGAAGACCTAGGACATTATTGAACACTACTGTAGATTTAAACACTGTACACTTAGCCTATACTAATTTTTTTTTTTACAATTATCCTTCAAAATAATAAATTAACTTTGGCTTACTATAACCTTACTATATAAACATTTTGGGTTTCTTTTTTTAACTCTTTGACTCTTTTATAATAATGCTTAGCTTAAAAACACAAATATATTTTACAGCTGTACAAAAATATTTTCTTTCTTTATATCCTGATTCTATAAGCCACTTTCTATTAAAAAATTTTTTTTTTACTTTTTAAACTTTTTTGTTAAAAACTAAGACACAAACACAAACATTAGCCTAGGCCTACACAGGGTCAAGATCATTAAAATGCCCCTAGGAAATAAGAATTTTGCAGTTCCATTATAATTTCATGGAACCACCATCATTTCCATTGTTGATTAAAACACAGTTATGTGGTACATGACTGTATAAGTGTATACACACACACTCTCTCACATATCTATCTTATTTATTCCCCACAGTAAAACATAAGACATAGGGGTACAAGAATTTCTTTGTTTTAAATCTGTTTGTTCTCAATGCTTAAAACAGTGCATATAGCAGATGCTCAACAAGTATTGAATAAATTAAAACAAAAGGCGCAGAGATTTAAAATAAACAAATTATCTCCTCCCATTTCCATACCAACTCTACCCCCCTAATATGCGATATTAACAGGCAAGGGCTTTAAGGACTTTTTAATATGTTCTACAAAAATGTTGGGATAATGATGATGATGATGATGATGATGATGACAAACATATTAACTCATAATCCTCACAACAAGCCAGTGAGACAAGTATTAATTTTGCCCCCATTTCGCAGAGTAGAAAAACTGACATAAAATGAATAAGTAATATATTTCCCAAGGTCAGACAGGTAGTTAAGCAGTTAGTCTGAATTTAAACCCAGGCAGTCCAGCTCTAGAGTCCATGTTCTTGACCACGCACACACACATGCATGTGCACACACTTGCATACACACACCTACACCTTGCATTATCTAATCTTAATTTTTATAGTTAATAAATTCCTCAAAAATATTCTATTAATTGATGTGTATACCTCTTTGTCTTTTATCTTGTATCTTCCCTCTTGAATGACAGTTTGTCTAATATAAAATTCTGGGTTGGTAGCTATTTTATTTCAGCAGTTTAAAGATACTACTCTAAAATCTTCTGACATAAGTTGCTACTGAGAACTCCACTGTCAGTTGTCATTCTTTTTTAAGTAATCAGCCCTTTCTCTTTGGTAGCTTTTAATATTTCTTCTTTGTTCTTGATTATCTTTTGGCATATTATTTGTTCCATTAAACTCATCTGAGACTTCTACCAAATATTCTCTGAAACCTCTCAATGTACTTTCATCTCTCAATTCTTTTGCTTATTTTCCCTCTTTCACTCTCTATACTGCATTCTGGATAAATTTTTCAGTATCACTGTGAGCACGTGTACCCTTAAAGGCTAGATGGCTGTTCCTCAGGACCAAGTGGAGGTCACTGCAAAACTGAGGGTTAACACAAAGAGACAGAAATATATTCACACACACTTCCCTCTTAAAATGAAACTGCAAATAATCATTTTAAAACTCATGATGAAATCTAAGATTTTATTATACTTGCAAGCTAATAAGTCAGCCTGCCACAATTTCATAAATGTTGGCAGAAGACACAAGACTACTGGGTCAGAGTTAAAAGACTTTATTATTCATAGCAAAGTAGCAGCCAAAGCTTCAAGTTCATTCGCATTGACTGTATATGCCCCAGTCCATCCCGATTGCACTGGGATGATGCACAGGGCCCATGATGAATGCCTGTACACACAGCGGGTTACATTATAGGAGAACATTCAGCTTGTAGTATCTCTTCTATAGTAAGTGAAAGTAAGCCTGTTTATCCAGGGTAAGACATTACCTCATCCCTACAAGCACAATTGTGATTATATGGGTAAAGAGCAGTCAGGGACTTGCATTCCTGGTACATCTGGCACAAATGTGCAGGGAGGGATATGCTCAGGCCCCAATGTTGGATTGCTTTTCTAAGACTTCACATCAGCAAGGGGAGTCCCATCCTATAGCAGCAGCTGGATCCATTTGGAAGTTTCTCCAATACTCGTAGAACCAGCTTTATCACCCTCAAAGACATCAGTAACTATCACCCACCCCAAAGACATCAGCACCAGCAATAACCTGCTAGCCCACTCTCACCAGAGGTCTGAGTTTCAGCTTTGGATACTCCTTCCTCTTAAAGTTTCTAAGTTTTACTAACTAAAACCTCTTCCCCATCTTATGCCAACCCTGTTTGCTTCCTGTAGGAGCCACCTCTGTGGTTCCTATATTCTTTTTAATCTAGCATTTACCTAGTTAACAACTTTATACCTAATTAAACTTCACATTAAATTTTCTCTGTTCAAGTAACTAGATGGATTCTGTCTCTTAACTAGACTTTTGACAAATAAATAATCCATATATATATATTTTTGAAATGGAGTCTCACTCCGTTGCCCAGGGTGGAATGCAATAGCGCGATCTAGGCTCACTGCAACCTCCGCCTCCCGGGTTCAAGTGATTCTCCTGCCTCAGCTTCTCGAGAAGCTGGGATTACAGGCGTCTGCTACCATGCCCAGCTAATTTTTGTATTTTTAGTAGAGACAGGATTTCACCACGCTGGCCAGGCTGGTCTCAAACTCCCAGCCTCAGGCGATCCGCCCGCCTCGGCCTCCCAAAGTGCTGGGATTACAGGCATGAGCCACCGCGCCCGGCCAATAATCCATATTTTATTATCTATTACAAAATATTTGCTTAGTTTAAAAAGTAGAAAAACTAAAAAATAAAGTTTAAATCATGAACACTTCCTCTATCTTGAACCAAATACTGTTAACGTTTTTGTGTATTTCCATGCCTTTTTTCTATATATAACACACAATTAAGTAGCTGGATTTTTATTCCACGTTTGGCTGCTACTGACATAAAAACACAAGTAACTTTTCCAGTTTTACAAAATTGTCTATTTTACTATATCTATATCCTCTCCTTTTTATTCACTCCTCAGCCTATTCCAACATGGCTTCTGTTGCCATCATTTCACTGAAATAGATCTTACTAAGGATTGACCACACATGTGAGCAAAAGCATTTTCAGTTATCATTGATGAGTTCTTCCTTAAAATACATTCTTCCTTTGTGTTCAGTAATCCTATCATCTCCCTGCTTCCTTTGGTTTATCCTCATCTATCTGGCCTTTTATGTTGTATCTAGGCCCCTTTCTCTTCCTATCCAAAATTGTCTCTCTAGACAATTTCACAATGTGCTTGATTTCAATTATCAGCTACCCAGCAACTGACTCCCAAATTTATATCTCTAGTCAATAGTTTTCCATTGAGCACCAGACCCATTACATGTCTCTACTACTTATTTTCGCTCAAATATAACAAAATCTCCTCAAACTCAAAATACCTAAAATTAACTCATGATCTCCCCCCACTAATCTAGTATTCTTTAAGTGTTTGCTATTTAATAACTATCCTACCATCAGTCTAGCACCAAAAACAGAAACCTGAGAGACAAAATCAATTCCTTCTGTCTTATATTCCCCTCCAAATATCACCCAATCCTTTTAAATTTATATCCAAAATACCCTGAAATCATTTATATCTCTTGTCTCTACAACATCATCTTAGTACAAGTTGCCATTATTTCTTGACAAAATACTGTAATGACTAGCTGACTGAATGGATACACACACACACACACACACACACACACACACACACACACACAAAGCTGTAACCAACTACTGGTCTATAACTTGCTTTAGTCACTGAATATATCAAGCACATTTTTCCCAGTTAAAATATATCAATTTAGGTTTATAGTTGAACATTATCCTACGGTAACAGATATTATTCAGTCACTCTCCTGTGGATGAATATTCAGGTCTTTTTCAAATATTTTCTACTACAAACAGTACTGCAATGAAACATCCTTTCGAGTATACCCTTGTGTATGTACTCTGTTACTTCTAGATAAGAGATTCCTAGAAGTGGGTCGCTGGGTCAGAGTATTTTAAATGTTAAATATTTACTTCACACAGCCAAATTATTTTCTGAAAAGATAGTATCAATTTATATTCTAACAGTTTATCACACATTTGTTAAAATGCAAAGTATACATTTAATTACATATTATACATACAACACAGGTACATTTTATTGCATACAAGTTAACTTCAATAAGGTCTTGAAAGTCTCTACCAGGCAAAGAATGTGGAAGAGTGAGAGACTATTACAGAGAGAAAATCATGATATAGCTCTATAAACACAGGGAGATAAAATGATGTGGTCTAAATAAATAGTTTCATAATACTGTGGTTTAATATAAGTGTTAAGTCCAGAAAATTTTAGGAAATAGTAAATAGGTCCCTCAGACGATCTCTTTTACAGCTTTTGACCTCTTCAGAAAGTACTCCCTCTACTTTCTATGGAAACTGTCATTCTATCTGTCTGACAAACAAGAAACTCCATTCCATCTATTACCTTAAAGCTGCTGCAAATGCCGTATAATCACGTTTCCAAGCCTCCTCTGCCACTAAGGTAGTAAGCAACATGGCCTTTGTGTTATCACTCAGGGGCATGCAAATTAGGTTGTAAGGGGAAGTTACAGACGGGAGATGGTGGGGAATTCATTTAGCCATTCAGCTAACAGGTAGTGGCAAATTCATCTCATTTCCAAAAATTTTTAAGGACAGTATCCAGTAACAGTGGGGCCATCAGTGCAAACTGCAATGTGTATGCGGTTAATAACAAATCAGTATTGCGACGGCATTCCTGGCTACATAGAATTTAGAAAAAAAGGAGATATACAACTGTCATTATTTGCAGACAACATGACTGTGTATCTCAGAAATCAAAAGGAATCTAGTCAAAAGGAATCTAGCAAAAAAACTATACAAGCGAATATAAGCAAGGTATTTTTCTTGCTTTCTTGCAATGCTAAGATTTTCAGTACAATGCTAAATGTAAACAGTGAAAATCGAACACTTTCCTTTATTCCAGATCCTTGGGTAAAAACACTTTAATATTTTATAATTAGCATATAGTTTGCTGTAGAGTTTTCGTAGGTGTCCCTTATCAGAATGAAAAATAATAATTACCTTCTAGTACAGGTTAAGTAGCCCTTATCTGTAACGCTTAGAACCAGAAATGTTTCCAATTTTGGATTTTTTTAAATTTTGAATTATTTGCATTACACCAATTTAGCATCTCTAGTCTGAAATCCTCAACACTACAACGAGCATTTCCCTTGTGCTCCATGTTGGTGTTCAAAAAGTTTAGGATTTTGGAGCATTTCAGGTTTTTGGATTGAGAATAATCACGCTGTACTAGTTTACTGAGAGATTTTCATCATGAATGGGTGTTGCATCTTGTCAAATGCTTTTACTAAATTTATTGCAATAATTACATGATTTTTCTCCTTTATTCTGATAATTAATATGATTAATTACATTAACTGCTTTTTCAAATGTTTAACTTTGCTTTCCTAACAAAAAACGAACTTTTTCTTTATATATTATCTTTTATATTATATAAAAAGAATATAAAAGGTATCTTTTATATATCTTTTTAAATTCTTATGTATTATATATATCTTTTATATTCTTACTAGCTATGCTTTACAAATATTAATAGTTTGCTCAGGATTCTTGCTAATGTATTCAAAAAGTATACTGGTCTGTAATTTTCTCTTGCTATATTGCCTTTCAGGCTATGACGTTAGTGCTATGCTGGCCTCTGAAGTATAGCTGCAAAATGTTCCCTATTGCTCTGTGGAAGAATGATATTTCTTTCTTATTTGATATAATTCACCAATAAGGCCATTTAACTTGGAGTTAATTTTGTGAAATAGCTTTTTATTACGAATTCAATTAATACTACAAATGGCATACTTCTTGTTTTACTTTGACTCAGTTTCAATAAGATTGTTTTAGAAAATCTGTTTTATGTTATTAAATTTTGCACAAAAAAAAAACCGTTTATAATATTCCATTATTATGCCTTTAATGTATGTGGAATCTGCAATGATAGCCTAATATTGGCAATACCATTTGCTCCTGCTATTGGTAATCTGTCTTCTGTTATTTCTTGATCAATTTAGCTAAAAAGATTTATCAATTCTGTGGATATTTTGAAAGAATCAACTTTGTAATATTTTCCTTGTTTTGTCTACATTATTAAGTTTTGCAAAAAAACTGCTTATAATATTCCATTATTATGCCTTTAATGTATGCGGAATCTGCAATGATGATAGCCTTTTATTGGCAATACCATGTGCTCCTCTATTGGTAATCTGTCTTCTGTTATTTCTTGATCAATTTAGCTAAAAAGGTTTATCAATTCTGTTGATACTTTGAAAGAATCAACTTTGTAATATTTTCAGTTTTCTTTGTAATTGCTTACTTGATGTCTATTTATTAACATATTGCTTAATTTTCAAATATTTGAAGTTTTTCCTGATGTCTATTATTGATTTCTAATTTAATTCCATCAGATCTAAGATCGTGCTTTTTTTGTTGTTGTTCGTTTTTTTTTTTTTTTTTTTTTTTTTTGAGACGGAGTCTTGCTCTGTAGCCCGGGCTGGACTGCAGTGGCCGGATCTCAGCTCACTGCAAGCTCCGCCTTCCGGGTTTACGCCATTCTCCTGCCTCAGCCTCCGGAGTAGCTGGGACTACAGGCGCCCGCCACCTCGCCCGGCTAGTTTTTTGTATTTTTAGTAGAGACGGGGTTTCACCGGGTTAGCCAGGATGGTCTCGATCTCCTGACCTCGTGATCCGCCCGTCTCGGCCTCCCAAAGTGCTGGGATTACAGGCTTGAGCCACCGCGCCCGGCCTGTTGTTCGTTTTTGAGAGACAGGATTTTGCTCTGTTGCCCCAGCTGAAGTGCAGTAGTGTGATCACAGCTAACTGCAGACTCAACCTCCCAGGCTCAAGCAATCCTTCCACCTCACCATCCTGAGTAGCTGGGACTACAGGTACATGCTACCACACTCGGCTAATTTTTGTATTTGTTGTAGGGACGAGGATTTGCCCTGTTTGCCCAGGCTGGTCTTAAACTTCTGAGCTCAAGCAATCCACCCACCTCAGCCTCCCAAAGTGCTGGGATTACAGGCATAAGCCACTGCACCTGGCCATACTGTGTACTATTTCTAATTTTTTAAATTGACTGTGTTTTATGATCCAGCATATGACTTATTTTGATAAACATACCATGTGCACTTGAAAAGAAAGTGTATTCAGCAGCTGTTGAGTAAAGTGCTCTATAAATAAATATCAATTCATTTAAAATAGTTCATAGTGTCACTCAAGACTTCTACATCATCTTTTTCTGTCTGCTTATTCTATCAATTTAAGAGAAGAATGTTGAAGGATCCAACAATCTTTGTGGAATTACCTTTTTAATAAAAAATTAAAAAGGAATCTCCTTTTAATTCTTCCATTTGTGATTCATACATTTCAAAGCTCTGTTGTTTGATGCCTACACATTTGCTTATGTTTTAATGTTGTGATTATGTCTAATGAAAAGAACCTTTTTTCATTATGAAAGGTCTCCTCTTGTCTCTGACAATACTTTTCATCTTGAAGTATAGTTTAATATTGATGTAGTCATTTAAACCTTTCTACACTTGCTGTTTATATATTATGTATCTTTTTTCTCACCCATTTACTTTCAACCTATTAAGTGTGACTTTTTTAGACTGTGAATAGTTTGGTCTTGCTTTTATGTCGTTTTAACTATTTTTGCCTTTGACTTAGAATATTTAATTCATTAAAATTTAATGGCATTATTGATATTACTGGATATAGGTATATGATATTATTTTTTGTTTTCTGTTCGCCATTTCCATTGCTTTTTGTTATTGTCTTCTATTCTTTCCTGTTTTTTTAATTCGAATATTTTCTAGGCAGGGCACAGTGGCTTTCACTTGTAATCCCAGCACTTTGGGAGGCCAAGGCAGGAAGATCTCTTGAGCCCAGGAGTTCAAGACCAGCCTGGGTAACATGGAGAGACTCCATCTCTACAAAAAATAAAATAATTAGCCAAGCATGGTGGTGTGCACCTGTGGTCCCAGGTACGCAGGAAGCTGAGATGCAAGGATCACTTAAGCCCAGGAGGTTGAGGTTGCAGTGAGCCGTGATCACACCACTGCACTCCAGTCTGTGATCACACCACTGCACTCCAGTCTGAGTGACAAGAGTGAGACTCTGTCCTCCCAAAAAAAAAAAAAAAATTGTAGATTTACAGTTTATTGGTGGTTAAGCTACACGTGTTTGCAATATTTTTCTTTAATGTTTGTCCTACGGATTAATTATGATCTTAACTTTTCACAGACTATTAAGAGTAATATGGTGTAACTTCATATAAAATCCCTTACAATCTTAGAGTTCCATTTCCTCCCTCCCTCTTTTATTCCATAGCTGTAAGTATTACATCCATGTATGTTATAAACCCAATATAAAACACTATGGATTTTGCCATAAGCATTCATGTAATTTTAAAGAACTTTTGAAAAAGTAATCTCTGTGGTTTCTGATGAGTATTAAACTTTTCTCTTTGTATCTGGCTTTCAGCTGTTTGTTTAGGATCTAATTAGCTCCTTGAAATTCAGGTCTACCACCAAATATAGAAAAAATATAGTCAATATTTCTTCAACTATTTTTTACAGCTATTTGCTCTCTTCATACAAGATTCCAATTATATGTATGATGGAATACTGTCCTACAAGTTTCTGAAGCTCCATTCATTTAAATATTTAATTCTCTTTCTTCACACTGGATAATTTACATTGATCTATCTACAAGTTCACTGACTCTTACCCTTCCAATGACGACAGTCAACACGATGACTTTTTGTTTTAAACACTGAAGTTTTCATTCTAGAATTTCCATGTTATTTCATTTCTGATGAGATTTTCATCTATTTGGTCATTTCAGAAATATTTTCCTTTATGTCTCTGGGCATAGTTATAACAGTTGCTTTAACATCCTTGTCAACTAATGCCAGTATCTGGGTTACCTTAGAACAGGTCACCATTGATTGCCTTTTGGGGAAAAAAAATGGATCATTTTCCCTATTTTTTCATACATTGAGTAATTTTTAAACTGTATCCTGATCACTGTGATTGATAGGCTTTAGAGGAAGCTGATTCTGTTATATCTTCTGAGAAGTGCTCATTTTTTGTTTTAAAAAGCACTTAAATTTGTCTGAACTCAAAATCTAACAATGAATCCAAGAGCTATGACAGCCTAGTATATGTATATAATTGGAATCCCAAAAGTGGGGTATGGGGCTCTTGCAATACATAAAAAGATATTACATGTAAAGGAACAAAGAATTAAAGCAGATTTCTCATCAAACTACACAAGCTATAAGATAATGTAGTGACATTTTTAAAGTATTGATAAGAAAAAGTACAGATGGTCCCTGACTTACAATAGTTTGACTTAGGATGGTTCAACTCATGATTTTTCAACTTTACAATGGTATGAAAGCAACAAGCATTCAGTAGTAACTATACTTCAAGTGCTCATATGGCCATTCTGTTACTCATTTTCAGTATTCAATAAATTACACAAGCTATTCAACACTTTACTATAAAATGGGCTTTGTGTTATATGAATTGGCCCACTGTAAGCTAATGTAAGTGTTCTGAGCATGTTTAAGGTAGGCTAAGCTATGATGTTTGGTAGGTTAGATGTACTAAATGCATTTTCAACTTAGGATGTTTTCAATTTGCAATGGGTTTATCAGACATAATCCTATGATAAGTCAATGAGCATCTGTATTTTTAAAAACAATAACTGACAAAATTTTAGAAAATTATTAAAGCTATCAACCCACAGACCCCAGCAGCTCAAAGAACCTCAAGCAAAATAAACAGTCCTACTCATGCTACCACCGCAAGACATATACACACACAAAGTAAAACTACTCAGACTCTTCATACAAAACAAAATATGAACAGAAAATTTTAAAGGCAGTCAAATTTTAAAAAAGACCTATTACATATAGAGGAATAAAGAATTAAAGGAGATTTCTCATCACAAACTATGCAAGCTATAAGATAATGCAGTGACATTTATAAAGTGTTGATAGGAAAAACTGTCTACCTAAATTTTATACCCAAAGAAAAATTTTCAAAAATAAAAGCGGAAATAGACTTTCAGACTAATAAAAACTAAAAGAACTCACTATCAATAGACCTATACTATAAAAAATGTTAAACGAAGCTCTTCCCACAGAAGGAATAAAACACCTGAAAAACCTGAAAAATCAGAAACCTGAACCTGCAAAAAGACCAACAAAACTGACTGAAATGAAGACAAACAAAAGGCACTTCTTTTATTTTTAATAGTTCTAAATAACCGACCACCTAAGGTAAAAATGGTAGCAATGTATTATGGATTTGCAGCATAAAACTGAAATCTATAATAACAACAACACATACAAAAAGAGACAAAGAGTACTGTTAGCTATAGGCTTTTTGTAGATGCCCTTTATCACCTTGAGAAAGGTCCCTTCTACTTCTGGTTTGCTGCGAGTTGTTATCATGAACAGATGTTACATGTTGTCAGATGTTTTTGCGGTATGTAATAAGATTATATGATGTTTCTCTTTAGTCTGTTGACATAGTGAATTATATTGGTTGATTTTTGAACATCAAACCAGACTTGCATTCTTAGGAAGAAACCCCACTTGGTCATGCTGTATTATCCTTTTTATATTGCTAGATTTGATTTTGTGATATATTTTTGAGAATTTTTTGCATCTATATTCACATAAGATACTGATCTATAGTTTTATTTTAATATCTCTGTGTGTGTGTCACATAGGATTAATGTTGGCCTCATAGAATAAGCTGAAAAATTGTTTGCTCTTCTTTTTTTTCTGGAGAAATTTACATATAATTGATACTAAATATTTGGTAGAATTGGCCAGTGAAGCAACTTGGGTTTGGAGTTTTGTTTTTTCCTTTCCAAGTTTTAAAACTATGCATTTTTTTTTATAGATACAGGTCTGATCCTTCCCCCTTCCCTCCCCACTTCACCCTCCTTTTCTTCCTTCCTCTTTCCTTCCCCCTTTCCCTTCTTCTCCCTTCTCCCTCCTTTTCTTCCCTTCCCCTTCTCTGTTTTGTCTCCTTCTTTTGGAAAAAGAAATCGGTTTTATTTCTCTTGGCAGAGCAATGCATGAAGGTGACTATCTCCTGACTCCATGTATCTCTTACATAAAGATGTCCTTCAAATATGTCCAGTTATCTGCCACATTTCAGTGTTAGAGAATTGGCAGTTAGCAGATGAAGCAACTCAGGACGATTCTTAAAGACATTTTTGTGGGGAGGAAGTTTTGGGTCAAGTGGAAAAGATGAGACCCAACAATGAATGTTCCACCCTTCCCGGGGAAACCTAAATCCCAAAGGTTTTATAAAGAAAGGAACCTCTCTGAGTGACGTTTGAGAGAAAGAGCCCAGACTTACTGTTTGTATGTAAGGCTGAGGTAGACAGAGGATGGGGTAAGCAATAGACTACAGACTCAAGGCAGAGGAGTGAAACACATATAGTAGAGCTGAGGGGACTGAAAGAGACTAGGGGTCCAAGTCATAAATCCCACTCCTTCCCAAGTCATGAGCAAAAGCTCTCCCTCTGGGACTAGTTTTTCCAGGAACTATCTTCACTCCAGGGCACAGAAAGGACAAACCAGGCAAAAATCTTATGGGTACAAACGGTTCTGGACAGTTAAAGTAGCAGACCAAGAGAAATAATCAACATTTATGGATCACAGTACTTTTGAAGCCATATGCCATGATCATGGTAGAGAACAAAGCTATGACTGCAATTCCTAGGATCAGGAACCAGGCAAGGAAGCCTACTCCACCCATTACTATTCAACTTTGTAGTAGAGGTCCTAGGCAATGCAGTAAGGCAAGAAAAAGAAAAGAACCACACAAATAAAACCATTCTCTGCCTCAGGAGAAGGGGCAGGAAAATAACAAAAATAAATAAATAACCATTCTCTACACAGAAAAATAAAACTCATCTCTATTTACTAATGACATGATTGTTTACAAGGTAAATCCCAAAGAATTCATTAAAGTATATTTTAAAGCTACTAGAATTAATTAATGAAGTTAGAAAAATCAGAGGGTAAAAAGTCAATATAGAAATCAATTGTGGAAGGCTGAGGCAGGAGAATCACTTGAACCCGGCAGGCGGAGGTTGCGGTGAGCCAAGACCACGCCATTGCACTCCAGCCTGGACAACAAGAGCAAAACTCTGTCTCAAAAAAAAAAAAGAAAAGAAAAGAAAAGAAAAGAAAAGAAAAGAAAAGAAAAAAAGAAAAATCAATTGCATATTGCACAACAATGCAAATGTTATTTTTAATGCCACTGAACTGCACATTTAAAATGGTTAAAATGATAAATTTTATGTTGTGTACCTTTCAGCACTTTGTTTTTAAATGAAAGTATCACAAAGTTACCTAGAAGAAACAAAAAGTCCTGAGCCAGCTGAGAATTTAAGTCTTTATTAAAAGTTTTTTAAAAATATCAAATGTATTTATATATACTGACAATGAACAATGGGAAACTAAAATTTAAAATACAAAACTACCAAAATCATGAAATATGTATAAATTTATCAAAATACATGCAAGATCTGTATGCTAAAAACTAGAAACACCAACGGAAAAAAAAATAATTAAATAGATGGAGACATATAGCATATTCATGGATTGAAACACTCAATACTGTGAAGATGTCAAATCACTCAAAATTTATAATCTCAATTGAAATCCCAGATTATTTTATAGAAATCAACAAGCTGATTCTAAAATGTATACAAAAAGGAAAAGTAACTAAAAGAGCCACAACAATTTTGAAAAGGAATAAGGTTGGAGGACTCATACAACCTGATTTCAAGACTTTCTATAAAGCCCTAATAATGAACACAACATGGTAGTACCAAAGACAGACACATAAATCAAGAGAACAAAACAGAATGTCTAGAGTAGACCCACACATACATAATCAACTGATTTTCAACAAAGGTACAATGTCAATTAATGAAAAAGTAGTCTTTTCAATATCCATACAGAAAAAAATAGACTTCAACTTACACCTCACAGTGTATACAGAATTTAACTCAAAATCAATTATAGACTTAAAAATACAAATAAAGTAAAACTATAATACTTTTGGAAGAAAACTTAAGAGAAAATCTTTGTGATGTTGGATTAGGCAAACATTTCTTAAAATACCAAATGCATGAACCATAAAAGACAAAATTATTAAACTGTACTTTCAGATTAACAACATCCATTCTTCAAAAGACACTGTTAAATCACTGAAAAGACAAGCCACGGATAGAGAAAATAACTGCAAATGTATAGATTACAAAAAACCTATGTCTAAAATATGTAAAGAACTATCACAATTTATTAATTCAAAAAAAACAAAAATTTTTAAATAGGCAAAGGATTTGAACAGCTAATTCAAAAAATACACGTGACAAACACAGGAAAAGATGCTCAACATCACTTGTCATCAGGGAATGCAAAATAGAACAACAGTGAGATACTACTATGCATCTATTAGAATGGCTAACAATAATAAAGAGACTCACAATACAAAGTACTCGCAACAATGAGAGGCAATTTTTGGAAAACAATCTGACAGTTTCTTCCAAAGTTAAATATACTCTTAACCTTCGACTCAGTAAATCCCATTCCTATGTATTTATCCAAGATAAATAAAAATTTATTTTCCCACAGAAATCTATAGGCAAATGCTTACAGCAGGTTTATTCATAATCTCCAAAACTGTAAATAATTCCACCGATAAATACATAAAATGCATAATGGAGTACTGTAATACAGTAAAAAGGAATAAACTACTAATACATGGATAAATCTCAAATGCATTATGCTAAGTAAAAGAAGCCAGCATTCTTAACCGTAGAGACAGAAAAGAGATCAGTAGTTATCAGGGGCTGGCAACAGGATAGGGTAATTGTAAAATGGTAAATGGAAATTTTCTAGGATACCAAAATTCTGTATCTTGATCGTGCAGGTGATTACACGACTATGCACGGTAAAAACTCGTAAAACTATATGCTGAATTTTACTCTACATAAATAATACCTCAATAAACCTCACTAAAAATATCAATTAATTCACAATGATTTTATTCCTATAAGCCAGGTTAGAGTTTCTCAAAATATAGAACCAATGTTTCCAAAATCACCTTTAACAAGGAGTATTTGGCACAAACAACGTAGGATAATGCTCTCCACGCTAAACCCAGTGAATCAGTCCTTCGGGTAGGGCTTGGAATCCTCATTTTTATAAAACACCCTATGTGATTCTAACGCACACTAAAGTTTGATAACCTCTTGGCCAGAGTATAAACCAATTTTTTTCTATTTTATTAAATGTGAATTTAAATGTTCTGACTATAGAAATATAGGTTAGAGGTATAAACAAATCACACAATATAATTTGACAATAAAATTACACATTAAGATAAATGTAATCGAATATTATATATTAAATACCGGCATCTTTAAACATATTTCTTCTTAAAAAATAGTAGTAAATAGGTCACTCTTTACACACAAAAGAACAACAATATATGAAATATAAAGATAAAAGTATATAAAGTCATAAAAAACCAGATGAAAATGGGAATTTTTGTTTTGTAATAACAAAGACATAGGAAAGGGTTTCTAAGGACCAAAATCTAGAAGCCACAACAGTGGGGGAAAAATCCTTTAAATGATTACTTTAACGATAACAAAAAAAAATTAAATAAAATATGGATAACATAGATATGTATCTTTATAATACATATAACAAAAGATAAATTTTCTTAAATCTACAAACAGCTCTTACAAATTGTCTAGATCAAAACACCAATTCTAAAATATGGGTGAAACAGCTTCTCAAAAAACAAAGAAATTACTTATAACCTCTTCCTTTAGTTTCTCTTTCTCCCTCTCTTCAACGTCATTCTTTAACCTATTTGAATAGTAAAAGGGAATTTCCTACACCCAATTCTCCATCACCTTAAGTCTCAAGTGTCTCCATGTGTTCTGTACCAAGATTTCCAGAGAGGAGAATTCAGAGTTGTTATTATTTACAGCCAAAAACTGCATTCAATTTCCAAACAGTAAGTTTTAATTATTAATTTTTGGTCTTAGGAGGATCCATATTAATTCTTTCTGATTCATTATTTAATTTTGTCCTTATTAATTTCCCCCCCTTACTTGGACCATGGAATTAATTGCAATGGCAAAATCCTGGAGAAGGATCACTCTTGCAAAGGAGACATGGTGTATATAAAGCTCGGATCTGTAGTTTTATTGAGATTCTCAAAATGGAAAAATTATTATTCCCAAGGAATAGTTCTGCCTGAAGCATCCAGTTCTAGACTGGTTCAATATTACCAATTTAGAAAAATAATACGCTTCTAGGGAAATTGTTCATTTTATTAAATTCCAACCCTTCCCTCCAAAACAAACAACGCGTTGCTTGATTTTGCTCACCTCCTCTCCTGATAGGTAATATGCTGCAAGTAGGCCTCCAATAAATCGAATGTTGACTTCAAACACAGACACCTCTGAATTCTGTGAAAAACATATTGAAAATATTCACAAATACGTAATGCTTTATAGTTTTCAAAACATCAATACTTCACTTGTTTTTCACAAACACCCTATGGAAAATATTTTTCTACTTTCTGCATCTTCATTTCTCATGCAACTGCAATCTCTCCTCTCATTCGTTAATGTTACTGAAACTTCTCTACTACTGTCACCACAGCTCCCTAATTGCCAAAACCAACAAGCCATTTTTCATGTACCTTACACAGTACTGTGAAATTATCAAGATATTTAATACTGTTAACTATTGCCCTTTCTCATGAAAGCCTTCATTTCTAGAATTCTGGGTCATGATTCTAGAATAGCACTCTTTACTGGTGGTCCTTTTTCTTATGTTCTAATCACTACAGCATAATTTTTACTTCTCTCTCTCCTCCTGGATTTTAAGTATTTTTCCTAGAATATATAACAAATGTTAAAGGAGGCACCAAAAAAATGACAGAATGATGGATTATTCAATAATAATGTTGAGAAAATTGCCTCCTGGGTAAGAAATTAACATAAACACTAATTTCACAAATATCAAAATGAAACCTAAATTATTTAGAAATAAATGTTAAAAAAATTTAAAAAGTAGAAGTGTTACAATATATAAATTTCCTTGAGAAAACAGGTACTTAAGCATAAAACCAATAGTTTTGATACATTGATGACAGACATGAAATTTTTCTAAAATGCAAATTACCTATAAGAAAAACAATCATGAACAAAATTAAATGGCAAACAGATGGAAACAGCACAAATATAGCAATATTAATAACCTTACTAAATATAGTCTCTATGTTTGTATTTAGATATTGATATAGATATTGCTAGAAATATTCTAACACATGGAAAGAAAAGTAGAAGTGGCAGAGAACATGATCAAAGAATCTACAGAAGATATACAACTAACATAAAAACATTCATAGTTAATTTTAATAAAAATTAAAAGGAAACTGTATTACTCTAAAGTCTTTCCAACATTCATAGGCAGGCACATCATCTGCTAACATATTTCTCCAGTATAGAATTTTTACAATATAATGTAATTTTTTGATAACAAGATCGTCATTCCATCTCACCCTGAAAGCAAACTGCTTAATATTACTTCATATATTCCCAACATCTAACATACTACAGGGCACATAGTAGACATTCACTAAATATGAGGAAGGAAAAAAGGGTGGAAGGGCCTCCATCCCTCACCAGAATTGCAACAATAACATTCCAACCAGTCCTTGCTTTAATACTTACCCTCCTCCCCTACCCTCTCTTCAGCATACTATAGTTAAAATGAGCCTTTTAAATCTTACATCAGTTTAGATCACTGCTCTGTGCAAACCCTTACAATGCCTTCACATTATACTTAGAGTAAAATGACCAATAAGATCCAATATGCTCAGATTCCCTACAACCTCTGGCATCTCTCGTACTAATATCCCTTGGATTCATTTAACTATATGGGTCTACTTGCTGGACCCAGAATTGTTAAACTTGAGACTCCTATGTCAGTCTTTAGTTACCCTCTTATCTGGATGCTTTCCTTTCACATAACTGAACAAATCACTCTCACTTCCCACAGGTCTCTGAATAAATGTCACCTTATCAGAAATTTTTTCTGACCACCTAATATAAAATATTAATACCAATTGCCTTGCATCATTTCCCTAATTAACACATCATCATCTAACTATACAATCACATGGTAATAAAATAGTTTCATTTGTAAAACAATCTTCCTTCACTACAGAAACAAAAGGTATGAGAAATTCTAGAGGGACAGAAGGGAAAAATGGATAGAGACATTTTTGAAAGAAGTAATAACTGAGAATCTACTAAACTTGATGAAAACATAAGTCTTCAGATTGATGAAACATTATGAATCCTTTAAAGAATAACCCACACATAGATGTATGGTAATAGAATTATGAAACAACAAAGTGAAAAATAAAATATTAAAACAAGGGAAAAAATAAATTGCCTTTTTAAAATTAGACTGAAAACACACTTTGCAATAGTATAACAGAAGCAGGAAAGACAAGAGAACTGTACTTCTATTCTCACTTTTAATATCTATTAAGACAGAGCTGTATGTCCACGTCTCCCCTTGGGTCTCTTCTCAGAAGTGTCACTTTAACAAAGAGTTCTTCCATGACCACCCCATGTAAAATACTAATAGCAGTACCCCACCACTTACACCAATCCTACCTACTCTTCTTTATTACTCTCCACAGCACTTATCATCACCATCTGATGTACCATATAAAACTTGTTTACTGTTTTGCTCCCGACACTAGAACACAAACACAAAAAAGAGATAAAACTCGGCTTTGTTGATTACTATATCCACAGAATCTAGAACAGTGCCTATTGCATTTGATAAATGTGTGCATTTATTTATCTATTACTTAATTTGGAAGTTTAAAATACAACTTGGGATCAACTAGACAACAATGACACATAAAACAAAAGGGGGATGAGTTAAGTTAAAACATTCTAAAAATCCTTATATGCTTCAGATGGAGGATCTTACTCTGTTGCCCAGGCTAGAGTACAGTAGCATGATCATGGCTCCCTGTAGCCTCAACCTCCTGGGCTCAAGCAATCCTCCCTCCTCAGCCTCCCAAGTAGCTGGGACTTATTTTCTGTAGAGTTTAGGTCTCACTATGTTGCCCAGGATGGCTCAAGTAATCCTCCTGCCTCAGCCTCCCAAAGTGCTGGGATTACAGACATGAGCCACGATGCCTGATCTGAAATTGATTAATTTCAAATACATATATATATATTTATCTGCCTACTTAGGGTTACCCTTAAAGTTTATATATACTATACTTTGATAAGAGAGTGTGTGTGTGCACGTGCCTACTTTGGAGTTACCCTTAAAGTTTGAACATATATATTGTTTATTGTTTTCCTCCTAACACCAGAGCACAAGCACAAAAAAGAGATAAAACTTAGTTTTAATATATTTTATAAATATATATATGTGTGTATATATACATATATATATATTTAAACTTCAAGGATATCTCCAAAGTCAATATAAATGGAAGGTATAATGTTAAATTAGTAGAGGGAAAAAGAAAGATGATGTAATTTAATCCAAAATAAGGAAAACAAACTAAAAGCAAATGAAAAGTACAATCATAATATAGGTAGCAAAACAAAGATGAAAGACCTAACTCCAAATATGTTATCATAAATGTAAACATATCAAACTTAATAGTTAAAAAGACTCTAAGATTGGATAAAAATAACAAAACCCAAATACATACTATACGCAAAATAAGCAGCTAAAACATAATGACATTAAAAGGTTGAAAGAAAGGAACAAAAAGTGACAGTGCTGATGATTAAACTACTTCTCTCAGATTCAAATCCATTCTTCTATACTCTACTTTGATATATGGGATTTGGAACTACGCAAATGCATTTAATTTAGCAGCTGGCTCCCTTTTAGACACTAACAATAAGAGGCTCTAAAAAGACAATACAAGACGGGAGGAAAAAGAGTCTTATTCCCTCCTGTTTACTTCTAGTTTCTGATAGTGTCACACCAGTCAGGGTTCACCCTGGCAGTGGCAATTGGTTCCAGAGTATCCTATCACACATATAGACACACAATCCCCAAATCAGCCTCATGGTTTCCTTTACAGATATCAAGCACTTGGCTAGGTGTCTCCTCCTCAGAGTTCTGAGTCCCAGCTCTGACACAGTCTTCCTAAGGTACCAGTAACACCTGGGCAGCACAGGTACTAGTTCTACAGAGCCCAAGCTACTGCATTTTAATGATCCCAACCAACCTCTTCCCATTGTTCTTATAGCCCCCACAGGTGGCAGCTGTTTCCTGTTTCCTAGAGTTAAACACCTCTGATGATATCACAATGCTCTCTTTTTGCCTTTTTGGTTCCCCATTAGTTGGATAACAATTCTAAACCTTAAATCCTCTAGTTAAAATAAATAGTATAGTTCTGGTTCCTGATTGAACCCTGACTGATAACAATTATACACAAGGAAATTATTAGCCATAATAAAGCTGTCCCGTCAATGAATGAGAGTATTGCACATACGCTAATTCTCCCCAAATTAATCTGTAAATTAAATGCAATCCTCATCAAAATTTCCACATAGTTTTCCAGAACTTGAAAGAACAAAAAGCTGAGAACTAAGATAATTTCTGCAGAGAACAAGATCAGATACCAAGATTCAGATACAGATATCAAGCTTCTTATAAAAAAAAAAAAAAACTGTAGTTAAAACAATTTAGTATTGATATATGGGATAAATAAAAAAGCCAATGTTAAAGAATCAACTATAACATGACTAATATATGACTAACGTGGCATATACGAATAGCAGGGAAATAAATGGTACTAGGATCAACTAATAGTGGCCTATTTCACCCTACATTTAAAAAAAATCAATTCCATTTGGATTAAAGACTAAATACAAAAGCAAAACTTTAAAACCTTCAGAATAAAATATAAAAAATATATTCGTGATCTAGGAGTACGGCTTTCTTAAACAAGATACAAAAAGCACAATCTGTTGTATAAAGGCTACATAGCTACACAGAAAAAAAAAGACTGTATTTCTCAGCTTTCCTTTGGAGTTAGTTGAGGCCGTATTAGTAAACTCTACAAGCAAAACTGGGGAGACTACCTCCTGAGAAGTCTTCTTAAAGAAGTCACATATCTTTCTGTCTATTGGATAAAATGCCTGGATCTTTAGGAACCATTTAATACCATGAGGTCTAAGATCTACACTGAAGGCAACAGAGCAACAAGACAAATGATCCTAGATCCTCGATGATCAACGAGCCACTCAAACCAGCCCTGAAATGCTTATCTCTGTACTTGATTTACATGAAAAATATATATATATATATATCTTGTTTAAGCTATTTTATATTAGGTTTTCTGCCACTCACCATCAAACCTAAACTTAACTGATAATAAAATTTGTTCTCATTGAGACATGTCCAAATGCCACAGTAATATAAAGGAAAGTAAACCATTTTTGTCTAGTTAGCACCAAAAAAGGCATCAGAGAAGAAATAATTATGGACTTATATCACAATTTAAATAATGAAGAGTCTGTCAGAGAGAAGTACATAAAGAAGTAGTCAAAAGGAAAGGAAGCACAAATATCACAAAAGATGTGAATACGACAAAAAAAAAAAACAGTCCACACATCTTTTAGGTGAAGACTGGTGATAATGAAAATAATTGCCACCATTTACTAGCACTTAATATGTACCAGCTTATCTCAAATAATCCTCACAATACTATAATGGAATAGTAATTTTATAACAGGTTTAGAAAGATAAGGAACTTTCTCAAGTCGCACGACTAGAATGCAACTGTGCTGGGCGTGTGATTAACAACTATGCCAAACCCAAGCAGTACCACTTAACCATGCTAAAGTGCCAGAAGAATGGGTGTAGGCCTAACTATGAAAACTCATCGGAGCTGTGCTAATCACTAAACTTTAAAATATATATATATATATATATATTTTTCCATTCATGAGAGCTCAACCTTCATGACCTAATCACCTCCCAAAGTCCCCATCTTCTAGTACCATCACATTAGTGATTAGGTTTCAACATACGAATAAGAAGGCACAAATGTTCAGACAATAGCAGTTAGACATTGTCTTTTCATGGTCAATCTAAGAGATTAGTTATCAATCATACACTCACCACACTGAAATCAAGGTTGTCTTCAATCCATCTTTGCCCATCTAGGAATTCAGCATGAAGTCCCATGATATAAAGGGTATCCAAAGCATCTACTATGGTAGCACCCATTTGTGAACTTCCTACATTTGGGAAGAAAAAAATTATCATTAAAAAGATCACTTTAGGCTCCTGTTCTCTTTGGGGGGAAAAAAAAGATTCCCTTCACATTCAGTGTATTTTAATTTCTTATACATAAAAGTAAAGTAAAGTAAGAGTACAAGGACTAAAAATTTAGAATACCCAATATTGTTCGCTTTTACATTAGAAATTATATGTGTATTAGAAAATATGCATAGTTTAATATATTTTACTAAAAAAAGTACTTTAGTAAAAATAGGAAGATAAAAGAAAACTAAAAGCATACTTTTCCTTAATTTTCTGCCTAGTCAGAATATGAGATATCTGTATACTTAACCGAGAAGGGAAAAAAAAAAAAGGATTAATTCAAGAAAAGGGGAGAGTAGTTCACAATGACAAAGCTAAGTAATAAGACAACCGTGTCCTTCTGCTCTGGTCCAAATTCATAGGAAGAACAAAAAATATATTTTAAAATAATAACAAATGTACAACAGGGCTGGATAACCACAGTGGAAAAAAAAACTTAACAATCCTTAACAATCAACAAGCAGATAGATCATACTGAAAAAAGGAAACCATCAAACAACATGAGTAGAGAAAATCAAAATAATACAATGTATCCACTTTTAAGAAAGAGATAATCCTTATCATTAAAAAAAAAAAAAAAAAAAAAAAAGTTCCAAGGGGAAGAAAGCAAGAGAGAAAGGGAGGAAGAGAGGGAAGAATTAATTCAAAACCAGCCTGATAATGAAAACATAATGGAAGGGAAGAAAACAGGCCAATCTTACTAATGAATATAACTGTACAAGTCCTAAATAAAATAGTAGCAAAGCTAGGTATGTTTTGCTACTAGTAGAGTAAAAAATCTAGTAGTAGAGCAAAAAAATAAATATCAAGGAGGAGATGGGTTCTCCCCAATCCCATAAACGCAATTATTATTTCTGTCCTATAAAAATTCAAACAATCCACACAGCTTACTGCCTGCATTAACATGGCTTTACTATTAGATTGTCTTCAACAAGGTGAATTTACTGTTCCAGGAGCTCTTGCCCAGAAAGCTAAAAGTTGCCAAAAAAAATTTATTGTTCATTCCAAGAACTTCCTGAAAGACCCATCAACTCTTCAACAGAAAGTACCAAATGATGATTTATACCCCCAAACTTTGAAAGGCTACAACTCCAGTGAGGTAGTGATCTCCTTACCAAAGTAATAAATAACAGCTTTGTCTTATCAACAGGTTTTCTTGGTGACATTTTCAGAGCCAGTGTTCAACATTACTTAGTTCACATTTTCCATTTACTATTCTCTTCTTTTCTTTCTTTTTCCATTCCTCCTTCTACTGGGTAGAAATGTTTTCTTCCAACGATTTAAAGCTACATAAATTTGTTCTTATGATGGTTGTCCTTAATTTACATGCCATTTTCTTGTTCATGTGTTCCTAATAATTTCTTCAACTTATCAATACATCTATCTTCTCTTAGCTAACAAGACAAGTACTCCAACACACTCTGATAAATTCCTTGGTCTTCTCCCTGCTCAGTTCCCTTCATGTTGGTATTATCTAGAAAGTCAGTTATGTGTTATTATGTCCCTTGGCTTTTTATTGTGATAAAAATGGTATCAAGCCATTTAATCACTCATATATCTCTATCTCTTGCATAACTTCTTGAATATGTATCTCTTTTAATTTTAGCATTTCATACAAAACATTTACCAAACTTATTTTAAATCCTTGAGACTACTGTTTGTGTCCTTATTTTAATTTTTGTAGATAGTTCTGCTCCTTCAGTTATCTAGTTATTTATTTAGTTCTCTAAGTACATATTTCTCTAAGGTATTGACTATTCTGGAGTGGAAAAAGGCCTGACCCACCTATTCTGTACCAGTCTTGGTTAGTTCCACAAGGTGCCATGTGCTAAAGGGCTCAAGGAAGAAAAGTATAAAATTGAAATTACTGGCTATCATCATGATTGTTTACCTGGACAAGTCAAGATTTGAACAGGAAAAAATGAAAAAGCCTAACACTATTCTTGGATCAAAGAAGCAGCAAAACATGACACTGCAGAATATATAAAACATCATAAAAATTTAGTATGAGAGCATGGGAATCAACTAAAGCAGTTTCACAAAAAAACTTAAAAATATTTATACTAGTTAATAAGAACAAATGAAAATAACTGAATTTAATATTCTAAGAAAGAAGAAACAAGCATTGGGAGTTATACCTGATGTAAATGACGAGTTGATGGGTGCTGACGAGTTGATGGGTGCAGCACACCAACATGGCACAAGTATACATATGTAACAAACCTGCACGTTATGCACATGTACCCTAGAACTTAAAGTATAATAAAAAAATAAAAAATAAAAAAAATAAAGTTCTTTTTATATTTTTAAAAAAAAAGAAGAAAGAAAAAACAAATTTGAGCAAAATAACAGAAGAATGAGAAAAACTCAAGGCAGAAATGGATGAATTAGAAACGAAGAAAATTATTGAAATAATAAATTCAAGAAATGGTTCCATGAAGAACCATACAACGAATCTACCATTAACCACATTTTTAAAAGGTAGACAAAACACAAAGAAATAAATAAAAATGCAGCAACAGACAAGCACAGAGAAAATTTTTTAAAATTATAAAAGGCCTGTTTTATTCATATATTCACAATAAATTTGATCTTTCTCAAGAAATACTATTTTTGACTTATGAAAGAAGAAACAGAAAATCTAAACAAACAGACTGAAAAACAGATGAAATAAGTTTTTAAAGAGCTACCCGCTATCAAAATACCATACTTTCGAAGTTTCACAGAATGAATACTACTTTAATTTTAAGGATAACTCTTATTCTATACAAACTTTTATACAACATACGGAAAAAGATCTTAAAATTCAATTTGTAAATTCTGTATATCAATGGAAAAAAAAATCGAATTTACTAAGAAACATACAACTACACCTGATCTCATTTGTGAACACCAAGGAAATATTTAGGAGTGGAACTGCTAGGCTATACATTAAGTTTATAAGAAACTGACAAACTGCTTTCCACAGTGTACCATTTTACATGCCCAATACAATGTATAACAGTTATAGTTGCTCTAGCATCCTTGTCAATATTTGGTATTGCTGATCTTCAAATTTTAGACATGTTAATGGGTGTGTAGAAATATTCCATTGTGGTGTTAATTTTACTTTCCCTGCTTATTGATGTGCTTATTGGCTATTCATATACCTCACTGGGTGGGGAAGTATTTATATATTCTGGATACATCCTTATGTATGTATTTCAAATATCCTCTCCAAGTCTGTGATTTGTCTTTCCAATTTCCTGATGTCTTTGGGGAGCAGAAATCTTCAGTATTCATTAAGTCCAATTTACCCACATTTTTCTTTTATACTTGATACTTTTTGTATTCTAAAAAAATCCTTGCTAACCTCAAAGTCACAAAGATGTTCTCAAGTGTTTTCTACTGAAAGTTTTTTACTTTTAGCTTTTATATTTAGCTCTGTGATCCATTTTTGTACACAATGTTGAAAGAAGAGGCAAAGTTCATTATTTCCCCATACAAATATACAGTTGACCCAGCATCATGTGTTGGAAAGGCTATCCTTTTAATCACTGAATTACCTCAGCATCTTTGTTGAAAATCAATTAACCATGTATGTGCACTTCTATTTCTATTCTTTTCCACAGATCTCTATGCCCATCCTTATGCTAAAACCATGCTGTCCTCAATTGTAGCTTTACTGTAAATTATAAAATCAGGTAGTGTAAATCCTTCAACCTTGTTTTTTTAAAAAAAAAAAATTACTTGACTATTCTAAGTGCTTTGTATTTTCACAGATTTTAGAATCAACTTGCCAATTTCTACAGAAAAGTCTAGTGTCATTTTGATTGGACTGCTCTAAATTTAAACATAAATTTAGAAAGAATTAACATCCCAACAATATTGAGTATTCAAATTCACGAACATGGCATTTCTCTCCATTAAGTCCTTTTAAATTTCTCTCAAAAACAACATAAAGTTTTCAGTATACAGATTCTGTACATAGTTCATCAAACTTATACACATATAGTTCATATTTTTTGATACTACTGCAAATAACTTTATTTTTTAAACTGCATTTATAACTGTTTGTTGCAAGTATACCAATACATATAATTGGTTTTGCATATTAAACTTGTATTCTATAACATTACTAAATTTGTTTATTCTAGTACCATTTTTTTTTGGTACATTCCCTAGGATTCTCTCTATAGGCAATTATGTTGACTAAAAATGTAAACTTAGTTTTAGTTCTTCATTTCCAATATTTATTCCTTTTCTTTTCTTTCTCTTTTTTCTGCCTTAGTGCACTGGCTAGGATCTCCAGTACAATGTTACATAAAAGTGAGAGAGTAGACACCTTTGCCTAGCTTGCAATCTTAGGGGAAAGCATATAGTCTTTCAATATTAAGTATGTGGGGTGTATTTTGCATTTTTTGCTTATTGTTGTTTTGAAATTTTCTTTATCAAGTTAAAGAAATCCCCTTTCTAATTTAGTGTGCTGACAGTTTTTATCATGGATGGTTGTTAAATGTTATTAAATGGTTTTTCTCTGACTCCTGGGATAATCCTATGATTTTTCTCTTTTATTATACTGATATCTTAAACTACACTAACTAATTTCCAAATGTAAAACCTACCATGTATCTCTATGATAAACTCCACTTAGTCATAACATAATATACACTCAGCCTTCACTATTCACCAGTTCCATATCCACAGATTCAATCAACAGTAGATGGAAAATATTTGGGGAAAATAATTTTTAAAATAACAATACAGCAATTTTTTAAAACCAAAAATTTTAAGATACAGTATAACAACTATTTCTATTGTATTAGGTATTCTAAGTAATCTAGAGATAATTTTAAATATATGAGAGAATATGCTTAGGTTAAATGCAAATATTATATACTATTTTATACAAGGGACTTGGGCATCTGTGGATTTTGGTATTCTCTGGGGTCCTGAAACCAATCCTCCATGGATACCAAAGGACAACTCTATTACTCAATAAGATTTACTAAAATTTAGTTAAATATTCTTACGTTTATGTTCATAAGGGATACTGCTCTATGGTTTCCTTTTCTTATAAATATCTTTGTCTAGTTTTGATACTAGGGCTTTAGTGGTGCTCCTAAGAATGTGTCATCCTTAATGGACAAACACCTGACAAGAGTACCTCAAATTACATGAAGCAAAAGTTGGCAGAACTGAAAGAAGTCCAAAATAAGAGTTGAAGACTTCAACATCCCTCTCTCAGTAACTGACAGAACGAGGCAAAAAACCAACTAAGATAGAGACAGCCTGAACAACCCCATTAACCAATGGGATCTAACTGACATCAACAGACCGTTCCACACAAGAACAGCAGAATATACACATACCATTCTTTCCAAGCACAAATGAAAAATTCACCAAGACAAACCCCTGTCAGAAAGCAAACCAAAAATAATTTAAAAGAATTAAACTTATGTGAAGTACATTCTCTGATCCTAACAGAATTAAAACGAGAAATCTGTAACAGAAGGATTTTTTAAAACTCTAAATACTTCAACTTACACAAGGAAAATTTTAAAACACTGAATTGAATGAAAATGAAAATATATCAAAACCTCAGGAATGCAGCAAAAGCAGCAGTTAGAAAGTTTACAGTAATAAATACATTAGAGAAGAGGATCTCTGGCCAATAATCTAGGCTTCTACTTCACGACACTAGAAAAACAAGAGCAAAATGAACCCAAATCATGCAAAAGAAGAAAACAATAAAGAGTAGAAATCAAAGAAATGAAAACACAAACAAAATATTACAAAGATCAATGAACCCAAAAGTTGTTTCCTTGAAAAGATCGATAAAATTAATAAACTTCTAGCAGGACAAGAGAGGAGATAAAACATAAATCACTAATATTAGAAATGAAAGGGGATTATTATTACTACAGCTGCCACAGACATTCAAATGACAAGGCTATACTCCAAACAATTCTATGCATAAAAAATAACTTAGATAAAACCAGACCAATTACTCAAAAACGACAAATTACCAAAATACACCCAAAATGAAACAGATAAACTGAATGATCCTTACTATTAGAGACATTAAGTTTGTAGTTTAAAAACCTTCAAGAAAAAAAAAAGTTCCAGATGCAAGTGGTTTCTTCAGCCACATATACCAAACATTTAAGAAAAAAATAAAACCAATGCTAAACAATCTCATCCAGAAAACTGAAAAGCAGAAAACACTTCCCAAATCATTTTCTGAGTCCAGCATTACTCTGATACCAAAACAAGACAAAGATATAAGTACAGAACAATATCTCTTATTAATATAAAAGCAACAATCTTCAACAAAATATGTACAAATCAAAACACCTTAAGTCAGAAATAACAAAAGGAACTTATTTACATATAAATACACACACACACACACACACACACGGAAAATAAAATGTACCCTTCAAAAAGCATTGCAAAATCAAAGAATACTCTTTTTCCAAATTAAAATAATTTCTTCTTCATGTAAAAAGACCTATCCTTAATAAGACTTTCTATTTTCCAGAACATCTAAATAGAATTCATTCTGCATTTTTCTTTTTTAAGAGAAAGGGTTTTGCTATGTTGCCAAGGTTAGGGCACAGTGGCTATTCACAGGCATCATGGTCATGGCGCCCTGTAGCCTCGGTCTCCTGGCCCCAGGCGATCCTCCTATCTCAACCTCCTGTGGAGCTGGGACTACGTGCCACTGCACCTAGCCATTCTATTAATCACTGTTAGAATAATTAGTATCAGTGCTTACATCCAGCAACACTTCCCTCTCCCCTCTCCTGGCTCCAGAGCCAGGCCCTAACTAAGCAAAACAAAAACAACATGTCCCATCCTCCTAAGTACAGCATTTGGTTCAACAGTAGGCACAAGACCTAATCAGAAACAATAAGAAACAGTGAGTATTTCAATTATATTTCTAAGACATCCAAGTGTTCTCTTCTCTACAGTGTTCTCTTTCCTACAGATGTGGTAGTATGAAGACATGAAGCTTCAAACTGCTGCAGCCATCCTGCTAAGAAACCAGCTTGATTATATTAACAAACAGGAAAACAGAAAAGATAAAGTAAAAAACCTCAGATAGAATCAGATATACACCAGGAATTCATTCAGCAAGTTTCCTTTTTAGTTTAAGCCATTTTGCAATGGATTTTTTGTTATCTGCACGTAAAGAGGACTCTGATGCCAAGAACTAACTAGACAGAAATCAGAGGAGCCCCTATCTCAGTTACTATATAAAAGAATTGTTTAACAATCAAGGGTAACAAAAAGGGGCGTGTTTTAAGTTAATGTTTTCCCTAAAATCTAGAATACTGCAAGCAAAGGTTCCGTATCCACCTATATATTCCTATTCTGTAAAGGCGTACTAAATTTGGGATGTCAAATGAGACACTGAGAACTACTTAACCACCCTTCTCTTAGACTTTTACTGTTTTTTAAAAATAGAAAAAAATCAAAAAATATATTTTTTAAAAAAAACCTCAAATTATACTTACTGGCAAGAATTTGAGATACACAACAGAAACACAGTAAGTAGGAAACAAAGTATTAAACTATAAAAAATAATCCTTTAACAAACTACCTGCATAGCTACAAACACAAGACAAAACATAATAATGATCTATTCCTATGTAGCTTATCTGGCTGGAACAGTAACTGTAACCACTCAAAAATTTAATAAAAACTAAGCAGCACCTAATTTTGACTACTGAAAATTCTGCAGATTTTCTTTTTCTACCATTTCACTATAATTTTCTTCTCACAATAGATGTTTCCCAAGTGTCAAATTAATTTTCTTCTATCTCTAAAGTTTACTAAAGCAGCAGTATTTATTTGGTAAACAGATAGGACCAGTATCTATTTGATAAATATTAATACATTAGATGTTCTGAGAAATATCATTTGAAAAAAGTAAAAAATTAACATACAATTTTTATTTTCAATACATTTTTATACTTCAATCTTTTTAAAAGGCTCACAATTTACCATTGAGTTTAACATAAAAGAATAGTTACTCGAAGGGAGGTTCTAATTTTAACTGACTATTAAATTTAATGTCTTTATTGCACTAACGCCTCATACTGTGAGATCCACAAAGCAGTAAGAACTTTCCAGTCCAAAACTTTGCTAAGAAAATACACTTTATTTCATTACATGATGGCTGATAAATTAAATATCATATTATGAAGTCTCTGGTAGTCACTGATTACCTAGAAGAAACTTTTTTCCTTTACTCCTTTACCACAGCATCTTCCAAACCCAACAGAAATTATTTTTTAAGACATTTTCTTTTTTGACCAAAAACAAGCAACAATGAACAAATTATAAGAAAAGTCACAGCGTTAGAAAAATCCTTCCCTAGTGTCAAAAAGAAAATTGCTGTTATTTGAATTACTGTGATGGTTTATTACAGGTAATAAAGAGAATCAGACTGCATATAACTAGTTTGTGTCTTTTTAGCCCATTAAAACTTTCTTGCCTCCATCTATCACTACTTAAAAGACAATCATCAAGTCACATCAAGAAGCATTTAAAATGAGGGAAAGGAGTGAAGACTACAAAGAGTAGCTTAACAATTCTCAAGACTTACCTTAGGGTTTAGTAAAAGTTGTTAAATTAGTTGAGTAAGTTAAACTGGGAAGTTTTATAAGTGAACTGAGCTCAAGGAAAATAGGATGAACAAACTCAAGATGAACACAGCGCTTCCCCAAACCTCCATTCACAGAATACATTGTTAACTTTTCCTTAGGAACTGTGAATGTACAACATAACCCACTGAATTCAGTAACCCAATCACCCTAGGTAGGTCACTTTTTTAAAAAATGTACACAGAACTACAAGAATTTCCTATCCTTCCCCTCTTCCTCTGTAACATGAATATCAGAATAGGTATTGTGTTGAAGAAAAAAATGACAAGTAGGTGCCTACCTTTCCTGACACTAAAGAAAAAAATGCCAAAAAAAAGCTTTTAAATACTCACATAAATGACTAAAGCATCCATATGTAAATGGAAAATCTACCACATATACGTGTACTCGAAAGCAACTGGAACTTAATCATGACTGACACTTGCAAAAATCATACATGTTTCTTCAAATTATAGTTCCACAGAAATACTCAGATTTTAGAAAGTACTTTGAAAAGTTACATCTTGTTTTAAAAGATGGAAGTAGAAAATGGAAATAGTAATTAGAAAAAGTAAACTTACCAAATATGTTAGGGGAGTGTCCTTTCCTTGCAATAGGTCTGAGTTCATTATGTCCCCACCCATATGTCCTATAGTTATCCCAAGCATGTTTCATCATCTGAAAAGAGAAAAATTATAATCCATTAAGTTAAATTTTTCACAAACTGTTTTTTTATTTCATATAATTTTGGGTTCTATTACTATATCCTTGCCCATTCTTCTAGATCCACGTTAGTATATTATTCAATTAACATTTGTATCAGTATGAAAACATACATAACTATGTTTAATCTCATCTATATGACAGGAAAAAATGGGTATAATAGACAAGTCCTCTTTCTTCATGAGGTACATATCTGTTTGGCATTCTTTCCTTTTGAGAAATGTTAGTCTTTTCGGGAACAGCTCCCTTTCCTCACATATGACAGAGCTGTCAATCAAGAGGCTCTGCTTCTACCATCAATTAACTCAGTCTAGCTAGAAAACCCCTTATCCTTAGACCAGAGATGAACAAACTAACTCTGCTGTTACAGCACAAAAGCAGTCCCATATTATTATTATAATTACATATTACTTAATATGTAAGTAAATGGACACGGTTGTATTCAAATTAAAATTTATGTTTATTTATTTTTGTTTTGTTTGAGATGGAGTCTTGCTCTGTCACCCAGGCTGGAATGCAGTGATGCAAGCTCAGCTCACTGCAAGCTCCATGTCCCGGGTTCACACCATTCTCCTGCCTCAGCCTCCTGGGACTACAGGCGCCCGCCACCACGCCCAGCTAATTTTTTTGTTATTTTTAGTAGAGACGGGGTTTCACCGTGTTAGCCAGAATGGTCTCGAACTCCTCACCTCGTGACCTGCCCGCCTTGGCCTCCCAAAGTGCTGGGATTACAGGCGTGAGCCACCGCGCCCGGCCTAAATTTTATTTTTAAAACAGACAGCAAGCAGAATTTGGCCCACAAGTTGTAGCTGTCAACCCCTGCCCTAGACAAAGTGAGTGGATACATGTGATTCAAGTAGGAACAATCAAGTTCTTTTTACACACTGTTATAGACACCAGGAGATAGAGGGACTTTTATTCTGCAATATCATGATCTGCGTAATATATAAACCTAGAGCTGATAATGGCTCTCTGCCAACATGGAGAAACTAGCAAAAGGAAAGAGAGACAGATGCTTAATACTCACAATAATATCTACAGGCTTGGATTCAGCCAAACTCGAAGCCCTTGTTTAGAGCCATTAAACCAATAAATACTATTTGTATCACTTAGTTTAAGCTGAGTATTTTACAACCCAAGGAGTTCTGAGCTACACAATAGCAGAGTATTTAATTATATATCAGATGAATTATATAATAGTAGACTGTGGTGTACCAAAAATCTATTCATTTAACAGCATACTATTCATTAAACATTTCCCAACTTGCTTTATGCAGCCAGCATTAATCAGACACCAAAATCAAGCAAAGATATTACAAGAAAACTCAAGACCAATGTATCTCAAGAACACAGATGCAAAATTCCCTAACAAAAATTAGCGACATCTAAGAAGGATACTATACCATAACAAAGTGGAGTTTAACCCAGGAATATAAGACTAATTTAACATCCAAAAACCAATGTAATTTACCATGTTAACAGAATAAAGGAAAAAAAACATACAGTCATCTAGAGACAAATGAAGACAATGCATCTAACAAAATTCAACACTCATTCATGATAAAACTCTCAGTAAACTAGAACTACAAGGAGACGTCCTCAACCTAATAAACGGCATCTTTTAAAAACCTACAGTTGACACAACATAGTTAATGGCAAAAGACTAGATGCTTAACCCCTAAAGTTGGGAATAAACCTAGTATGCCCATTCTCACCACTTATTTTCAACAATGTATTAGAACTCCTAGCCACTGCAGTACGACAAGGAAAAAAAAAAAAAGTATAAAAATCAAGAAGGAAAAAGGAAAAGTACCTCTTCAAAGAAGACATGACTATGTATAAGAAAAATCACAAGCAATCTACAAAAAAGCTGTAAGAATAAATAAATAATTTATTTCAGTAAAATAACAGGATAAAAGTTCAGCAAACTAAAACATATTTATATATGCTGAGTTCTGTGAGTACTTCTGGGGAATCACTGAACCTGAGGATCATCTGGGGGTCCCCTGAACACACGTGGTTATCCTCCTGAATTATTACGTATTTGAAAAAAGTATTTCAGTACATTGTAATGACATCTGAAAAAAAGCAAGTCAGGCATCTGAAAAAAAAAATCTATCACTGTCTCTCCCAGCACTGTCTGAAGGAAGTGCCTTAAGTAGTCTACATATAAAACAGACTCTAGACATGAGGTAAAATCAGAGCACAGCTCTATTTCTACTCCATCAAGGTCAAGGTTTTATAATAATTCATAAGGCTAAGCTTAAAACATCTGCTGTACCTTCCATATCCATTACTAGAACATATCCAAATAGATATTTAATTACTTTAACTAAATTTATCTTACTTTATAATAATTAAACCTTCTCAAATATTGTTGGTACAATTACACTCTGATAAAATATTTTTCTTCATAGGCAGTATAATCACAAACTCCAACCAGAATTTTTAGGAGTTCTAATTAACAAAGTTTAACTCAAATATTCACTAGATGTTTCCCATCTGGTATTCTCTTTACTTTTAAGTAATTACAGAATAACAAATTGAAAGACTTCTGAGGCTAAATAAATTTAAGGAATTTTGAAATCAATTCTTTCCCATTTTTCAATCCATGGAGACTTTTTGGAAGGAATGTGTTTTTAATCTACAGTATAGTTGAGGGGTATCATGACATGTTCCTTAAAAAACTGGAGATACAATGCTAGCTCTTTAGAAGCACGTTTATGAGGGGGTCTACATAGTATCTAGCAGAGTCCCTTTGTAACTAAACATTTAAGAAACTGCTTAGACAATGGTAAGTTATATACAGATATATTATTAATAAAATACTGAATTTCAAAAGATCTCTGAACAAGAATGAGTGGCACTAACCATCTAAATATCGTATCGAAAATATTTTAAGTGCCCAATAATTACATTATAATCAACATTTAAAAAAAAAAAAAAAAAACAAGAAAGAGTTCTAGTCCTTATTACCAACCTGGAAACTATACTACAACTATGACCCAAGAACAAAAAGATCAAAAACAGGATACCATAGATTATATACATTTGTTTATATCCAAATACAAATCCATAAACACTCCATATCACAAAACTCAGTTTATTACCTCTTTAATTTTTTCCCTTTTCTCTCTTATGTCATTATCTTCTGGGTCTCCACCACTTATTCCTACAAGGTTGGGAATAGGGACTGGTGGCAGTGGCTTGTTCTCTTTTATCTTCATTTCTTGGACTACCTTATTTTTCTCCGTCTGAATTTCTGCTCGAATTTCCTCTCTTGACTTTCTTAATTTTTCTTTTGCTTCTTCCAAGGCCTTCTCATGATCAGCTCGAATTTTATTTCTCAGACGTTCTTCTTCTTCCCTGTGAGAAAAGGAGGAAATAAAACATAAGAGTGAGCCTACTTAAGAATGTCAACCTTTAAATATAAAACATAAAGGTTTATCCATTAAACCCAGGAACTTGTTTTCTACTTTTGCTATTAAAAGGAAAGAATTATCAGTGAGAGAGATTCAGATGTGGTATGAGAAAGAAGAGGAACCCTGAATGCCTAAGATCAAACTCTCTTTATAATCTCTTTATACAATTTCCATACTAAGAACAGAGATAACAGTAACTTATCCATAGACACTTGCAAAAAATAGACACCAGTGAAAACTAAATGGAGGAGAGAAAATGAAAATAGAATAAGTATCAGAGAAGAGACAAAAATATAAACATAAGGCCAAAGAAAAAGAGGAAAAGATAAGAGAACAGGAAGTTTTTCATTTATATAGTACAGCATATGCTTCTAAAACCTTTAAACTTTCAAAAGTGCATAGATATTATAATGTAACATTCCCAACAGATGTGGGCATGACTACTTAAAACTCTCTTGAACCTTTGTAAAAACCAGATTCCAATTTAGTAGGTCTATATGAAACCCATGAATCTATATAATGAAGAGCTCCCCAGATGATTCTGGTGTGCACACAGATTTGAAAACCACTACTGCAACGGACACCTACACGGTTTCCTACCCAGCCCCACTTCTGTGAAAGAGAGTTCAATATTCCCTCTATATCTACCCCAATCCACAGGAATGAATACAAGAGTAGTACTTACTGTAAACCATTCTTTTCCAAATCAACCAACCAATGAAGACTACTCTAAGGGTAAACACCTAACCTAACAGTCAATAGGGTCATTTCTCCAGAAATTTAATTCAAACTCTGCAGATGACTGAACTTACAACATTGCTAGTAAGAATGTAAAATGGTGTAAAATTTTCCACTTTGGAAAAGTTTGTGGTTTTTTTAAAAAACTAAAGATGTAACTAACATAGAACCCTGCAAATGCACTTCTTGGCATTTATCTCAAAGAAATAAAGACTTGTGATCATTAAAAAAAAAAGAAAGAAAGAAAGAAAAGCTTTATACAAGCTGGTCACAAAAAGACAAAAAGACAAATACTGTATGATTCTACTTGTAGAAGGTATTTAAAGAAGGCAAAACCCTAGAGACAAAAAGTAGAATGGTGGTAGCCAGGGACTAGAGATAGGACAATGAGAAGTTATTGTTTAATGGGTACAGTTTCAGGTTTGCAAGATGAAAAGAGTTCTGGAAATGGATGATGGTGATGGTTGTATAGTAATGCTACTGAATTGTATACGTTAAAATGGTTAAGATGGTAAATTTTATGTTAATTGTATTTTGCCATAATGAAAAAAATGGAGGACAAAGGACTATACACAAATGTTTATAGCGGCTTAATCCATAATAGGCAAAAACTGAAAACAATCCAGATATCTTCCAACAGTAAAACTGTTTTAACAACAAAACTGTGGTATGTCCACACTATGGACTACTACTCAGCAATAAAAAGGAGTGAATTGTTTATACACACTCCTTGAATGGATCTCAAAGGCATTCTTATCTGAGTGAAATAAGCCAATTTCAAAAGGTTGTATACTATATAATTCCATTTATATGACATTCTCAAAAAAGAGGGATGGTGAATAGATTAGTGGTAGCCAGGAGTTATGAGGGATGGGCTAACTATAAAGAAATAACACAAGGGAGTTTTTTTTTTTAATGATAGAATTGTTACATATATAATTATGATGGTAGTTACATGAATAGCACACGTGTTAAATCATAAACCTGTATGCCAAAAGAAAAATTCACAATCTAATATTATCTAGTATTAACAATAAAATGTTAAACACTAGAGAAAAAAATGGGTTATTAGCACTGAGAAGGTGCTGATAAAAGAAACGAGAGAGAAAAAGGAGAGGGAGGTGAGGCAGGCTAAACAGTCAACAACAGAAAAGGTCAATCATCAGTGAGGAAGAATCCATGGGGCCTACAGACAGACTGGATGGATGTAGGAGGAATAGGGCAGGGAACTAAGGCTGGCCCCTGAATGAATCCATGAGAAAATGACATGAGGGCTGATCTGTTCAGGCGACTCAGGCAGACAGGGGCATCATCGTGCTGAATGAAGTCTTAAATAAGATATCCAAGGCAGAAACACCCAAGGGC
Source organism: Chlorocebus sabaeus (assembly GCF_047675955.1). Lineage (NCBI taxonomy): Eukaryota > Metazoa > Chordata > Mammalia > Primates > Cercopithecidae > Chlorocebus > Chlorocebus sabaeus. Next base: position 19,226,574 of record NC_132923.1, read on the forward strand.
CTTCCAATCCCAGCCCCACATTTTGCCAACAGAAAAACACTGTGCTACTACCCCTAGAGAACAGATCATAATCCGTCTATGTTAATCAAGTCTTTCCCAGCTGCCCTTGCAGCTAAGGGTAGCCATAAAACCCTATTTCAACCAACGAGAAAAAAGGGAACTACCAAGAATTTTCCTTTATATATTAACAAATGGACAGAGCCAGTTGAGAAAAGGGCCTTTAGCTGCTAAGTCTAAACCTACCCAACCTCCTATTCCTGTCTTCAAACGTATTTGTGAAGCCTAAAGCTAGGAGAGCCATCTTGCAATCAAGAGACAATAAGCCTGAAGTCAAATGGCCAACATGGTTCAGGACAGAAGAGAAAGAGGGAAAGTGCCTGCTATCATGAGTTACCGCCACAGCCCTCAATTGTCCCCAGATTTCAGATTCTACGGAGTAACTATCAGTGGGTACTCTGACATTCCCAGCTGAGAATTCCCCAACTCACCCACTCACTGTGCAAGCATGCACATAGATTCAGAAAAACAGAGGACCTGGAAAAGGGCCCCAACATCAAATGGGGAAGACTGGCTCTTTCAAGGGTAATTCTCTGTCCCCATGACAAATGGGGAGATTTCCCCAGGAAAACAAGCTTTCCATTTCTATTTCCGCGTACCATGTTATCCCCAAGTTATTGCTACATGGCATGTGGAAGCCTCCAACCATGTTTGCAATAGCTCATATGTTATCACTCGGAAAGCATCTTCACCTACCAGTGAACTTCCACGGACAGGTATTACACACCACTTTCTAGAGCCCACCCTGTGTGGGGCAAGACATACATGCCACAAAACATCCCATATCCCCTCGCAGAGTTTCACCACGCACATGGTCATTTTAAAAGCCCCGAGAAGTTCTGCAAAAGAGTTGCCTAACACAACACTTCTTGAACTTAGTCATAGTCCTTCTTTTCTGCATACTCTTTTTAGCGTGCGATGGAACCACAATAAGGAGGCTACCGTCATGCCTCACCTAAACTACTGTAATACGCTTCCAATAGTCTTCACACATTCACTCTCCAACCACAGCCCCACCCACCCACAAGCTATTCACCATCCATACTATAGACCCAATGTGCTTTCTGAAATTATTCAGACTATGACTCTCTCTCATTTAAAACACTTCATGGCTTCCCTTATCCTAAGGAATTCTATTATATTATGGCCTATTAAGGAATTCTGTATAATGTACCTTCTATCTATCTCGTAAGCTTCATCTCATACACACTCCTCTACCTCTCTGTTCTACAGCCACACACTTACTTTCATTCTTTTTTGGAAATGGAGTCCCCCTCTGTCACCCCAGGTTGGAGTGCAGTGGCACAATCTCGGCTCACTGCAACCCCCGCCTCCCAGGTTCAACAGATTCTCCTGTTTCAGCCTCCCAAGAAGCTGGGGCTACAGGCACATACTGCCACGTCCGGCTATTTTTTTGTATTTTAGTAGAGACGGGGGTTTCACTATGTTGCTCAGGCTGGTCTCGAACTCCTGACCTCAGGCAATCCGCCCGCCTCAGGCTCCCAAAGTGCTGGGATTACAGGCATGAGCCACCACACCCAGCCACCTCTTTTCAGTTCTTTTACGCACCATTTTCTTTCCCATCAATAGTCCCGTATGCATGAGGTTTCCTCGCTTAAAACACTCTTACAATTCCTTCTTTACCTTCAAGTCACTGATCAATCATAACTTCTTCAGGTATCTCCTATAATAGACAAATCTCCCTAATATACATTCTGATGGCACCATGTATCTTTCCTTCATAGTACTTAACCACATGTGATTCTTTCAGTAATGTCTGTCTCTCCTGATGACTATTAACTCCCTTAAGTTCAGAGACTCTATCTGATTTTTGTTCCAATGTATCCCTCAATGCCTATCTAGCATAATACCTGGCATATAATAGGTGTTTAAAAATACTAAAATGCAGATTCTAAGACCCCATCTGAAATGAATATGATATAGAAAGTCTACAGACCATCATGAGGCTACAAACAGTCAAAAGAGTTGTAAGGCTGGGTGTGGTGGCTCACACCTGTAATCCCAGCAATTTGGGAGGCCAATGCGGGTGGATCACCTGAGGTCAGGAGTTCGAGACCAGCCTGGCCAACATGGTGAAACCCCGTCTCTATTAAAAATACAAAAATTAGCTGGGCATGCTGGTAGGTGCCTGTAATCCCAGCTACTCAGGAGGCTGGACCAGGAGAATTGCTTGAACCTGGGAGGCAGAGGTGTCACTAAGCTGAGATCGCGCCATGGCACTCCAGCCTGAGCCAACAAAAGCAAAACTCCGTCTCAAAAAAAACAAAAAAAAAAAAGTTGTAAACAGCAGCTCTGACTACAGGGTAGGCAATACAAATGAATATTAAATATCAAAATCCATATTAAAATTAATGACATGGGCTATGATGAGACCCCTTAAAAACACTGCCATGTAACAGTTTTCCATTTTCACTTACTATTGCTGTTAACTTCGTGTTAGCATCAGTTGTTCCTCCACAGGTGAAAAGTACATTTGATAGTAACATGTATATGTAAATAATTTACAAATGACATAATTTTTATAATTATTTTTAAAAATAAAAAATTAAGCCCTGTAAATGTTTGCTCTAAAGGAAAGTTCCAGTCATCTTATCTCACTTGTTATTGTTAAGGCAGTCAAACTTTGCTCATCAGAACCTATACTGTTGCAATATTGTGAAGAGCCTTATTCAAACACATTTTGAAAATCTAAATAATCTATAGATTTGTTTTTATTTGTCCCTCAAAAAGCACCATTTGCTTAAGAGTTTAGTGAGTAAACTATTTCAGAAGAACCAATATCAACTAGAGGGCAAGAAAAGACTAACCAGACTGGTCCTAAGAGAAACTCCAGAGTTCCAGGAAATTAAATCAGACCTCCTATTAACCGGGTTCCAAGAGGAATCATTTTGCAGTTAGAAAAAAAAGTATACTTAACCCAAAAGTCAGGAGACAAAGATTTTAGTTCCAGCTCTGCCCATGTCTCACCCTACAACCTGGAACAATCACTAAAAAAAAAAAAAAAAAAAAAAAAAAAAAACCTCTATGATTAGTACCTTCATCAACACAGAGGAAAACATACACTATTTTGACTATACCACTTTAAAAGCACTATAACCCTTTTTTGCTAAGTACTTCCTTCTACTTACCTTGGAATCAAGTAAAAAGTAATGTTACATACACAAGTAAGTCATTAATAATTTCAATCCTTCTCACCTCTCTGTTCCAAATTACACGTGAATGCAGCAATCTTTACAACTGCCAAAGCAAATAATGTACTTTATTTCCTTTTTTCCTTGAGTTTTCACAATAATTATTTACTAGCACTATGAACTTTCTTGCTAGTTTTCTTCTCTATATGACTCAAAATTTTATTTTCAATTTTGATCTCCATGCAAATGGTTCCTCAAATTTTGCTTTAGCAGCCAAATTTTTAGATTTTTAAATTACTCCAGCTGGGGGTTTTATTTTCACTTGGATGATCTTTCTCTTATATACATATTTTTAAGATTTTTTTTTTAACTTTGGTATTTTCAACAGATCATTATGTTAGACTTTCATTTGTAAAGATCATTCCTTTTCATCACTGTCTTGTATCCTCCTGTGTAGCAAAGAATTTGGCTTTGCCCAAACAGAAGTCTCACCATTGACTTCAGCTTCTGAGAGGTAATGTGTCACAGTTGATAGAAGTGTACTTGTTTATGATGGGTGCTGGTCATACCAGATCTTTAGGTAGGGTTGGCCACAACTAACAGTTTTAAAGCAGAAGCTGGCCATGTCATAAATACCAACAATATGGCTTAGAACAAGGCTCTGGGTTACACAGTATCAGTCCATTGGGAGACTGAGTTCAACCATACAGGCAATTGAGTCTACATAATGAAGAATCAATGATGCCTACATAATGAAGCCCCATAAAAACTCTATACACTGAAGCTTGAATGAGATTACCAGGTTGGCAATCATGCATACTGTCACACACTGGTGCTGGAAGAACATGTCCTGACTCCATGGGAAGAGGACACTGGCAGATCAACATGTAGAACTTTCCAGGACTTCACCCTAAGTGTTTCTTCCCTTGGCTGACTTTAATCTGGATTCCTGTAATCTGTAATCCCTTTGTGAGTACTAGCAAATTATCAAGCCAGAGGGTGGTCTGGGGAGCCCTCTGAATTTGTAAGTGGTGCCAGAAGTGACAGTGGTCATGTGAAGAACTGCGCCCTCGGACTTTGCAGTTTGGCTGAGTACCTTCCAAGGTTTCCAATAAAATCTAGTTTTATATCTACAAATTCTCAGGAGATTTGAAATTATTCTTTTCAATTGTGTCTCAATGTGTAATATTTAATTAACTTTTGGATATCCCATAAGTAATACAAGGTATTTTTTGTTTTTGTTATCTTATTTTGTTTTGTTTTTTGTATTTTGTATTTTTGCCTTGAAGAGCAAGGGCAAATGACAACAAAACTAGTAATTGTGGCTTAGATGTACAAGGCAATGGTTTCATCAATTACATATATTACCTTATTTAATTCTCATATCAATGTATGAGGCACTCTATCAAACACCACTATTCTCCACCTTATTATGAAAATATTAAGGCATAAAGAGAAAAATAATTTGTTCAGGGTCAAGGAGCTAGTAAGTAAAGAATCTAGATATAAACAAATGCATTTTGGCTTCTGAAACACTACGCAAACACTGAGAGAGATAAATTTTATTTAAGAGTTTTCTCACACTTACTGTGCAGATACTGAAAACTGTCTCCCCAAATCTCTTCTTTCTTCTTCCTTAATCCTAGAGCCCTCAAGTTTTGGCTAGGCCCATGATCCTGCTAAATAAAAACTCTATTTCTCAGCCTCTCTTATTGAAACTGTCCTGCAGAATTCATATGTGTGAACAGAAATTAACTTCTATCTTGCTTAAGCCGCCTAGGCTCTTGAATCATGTTTGGAAGCATTCTGGATGATTCTAATTTACATAGGGATACATAAAATTACACTGGAGTTTTGGTTGGCAGAAATTTTCCTTTATATTCACTCTTTCCCTCTGTACTGGAGCTTTAACCTTCACTTACAAATATGAAGTCTCACCTATCCTTTAAAAACAAATAAAAACTCCCCTTAAAACTGCCTCCACTTCCACCTTCATTGGTGTTCCCCTTCCTTCACTTCACTTTTTCAAACAGTACTACACTTGCTGTTTCCACTTCGTACACTTTACATGACTCTTCTATCCACCACCGTTAAAAATTGGTCCTTCCTCTGAAGCTCCCTCTTCCTCAAACCTGCTTTACCAACAGGCCTCTAATCATTGGCTTTATCATCTTCAATGTACCCTCAAAAGTACAGGGTTCCATCCTTTTAGTCACTTCTGCTCTTACACTCATTCAGTAGAAACAGAAGAAGAAACTGAACGGAGAAAAAAAGAACTTCTTCAACCTAATAAAAGGTATTTCCAAAAACTACAGCAAATCACATTCTTGATAATCAAACTACAGAAGTAATTCTATCTCAAAGTGAGGGAAACAAGTAAGGATGCTCACTATCACGGTTTCTATGTGATTGTACTAGAAGTCCTAGCCAGCAACACAAAAAAAGAAAATGAAGGCCCATACAAAATTAGCTGCGCATGGTGGCAGGTGCCTGTAGTTCCAGCTACTCAAGAGGCTGAGGCAGGAGAATGGCGTGAACCCGGGAGGCAGAGCGTGCAGTGAGCCGAGATCGCGCCACTGCACTCCAGCCTGGGCAACAGGGCAAGACTCTGTCTCAAAAAAAAAAAAAAAAAACACTGTCTTTTGTCACAGGCAATATGAGCTCTACATAGAAAACTAAAAAGAATCAACAAATAAATACGAGTGCAGCAAGGGGAGGAAACTGTGAGAAGACAACAGGTACTCAGTAAACATAATTTCTTACCCTTCCTATCTATTGGGTCCCATCTCTAGACTCCACACATTCAAACTTCCATTGATACATTATTTCTTCTATGACAACACCACTGTTTACATCAGCTTTCATTCACATCCATTACTACTTTGTTAAGATTTCTAGACCATCTTCTTCTGATTTAGGACTAAGAATATGACAGCCCTTTAAAGACTTTGGCAGATAACTATTGTTAACAATCATAAGTGAATTTTACATTGACTCTTATCGCCAAATTCCAAGAATAACTCCCCATTGCTCCATTTAATGACTAAAAAAAAAAAAATATGCTGAATGAACCAACAATGTAATGCTACCTTTTAAAAGATAAGTAACAATGGCCAATACTAAAAGCTTTTTTATGACAAAGTTAGATATTAAATAGCTTTCTCCAACATCCTATATTTTAATAATATTCTAAAGAAATTTCAGATAATCCAGGAAGACACACACACACACAAAAAATAGTTGAAGCAGTTATGTAAATAGTTACTTGTGCACAATATAGGCCAAGAACGATTTTGGGAAATGACTACAGGATAGTCAGCAACTGGTACAGAAAATAATGAAACAACAGCATTCTACACTGCTTTAGTGGCAAGTGCCTGAAGGAATTTAAGACCTTCCGAAAAGAAATGCCATGCTTTTGAGGTAATAAAAAGAAGATCTCCTTAAACTTAAAAATAAGCAAGAGGTTAATTAAAATGGTGTTATTATAAGGGAGATGTTTACAAATCTGGTCTAAGACGATTTTCAACAGCAAATAAACGTATTCTACTTGCACAGAATAATACTGTCATACAAATGATCAAAAGTTTCTGAAGGTTATCATCTTAAGAATCATATACTTTCCAGTGTCCCGACTGTAGTTAAAAGCCAAACAGGACAAACTGTATCACATTTGGGATCACCACTCCTTAACAGTAATCCCATTCCTAAAACAACACGTTAATGAAGAAGCCCAACTGTTTCTCAATATGAGTAATTGGTTGGCCACATGAAAGAGGCTAAAAAAGATTTAAGGCTAAGCACTGAGAAATCCACAGAACCTCAAGCTTTTATACCAAATCCAATTACTTTGGTCATGTGGCCCCCACAAAACACTAAGTGCTTTAGCACTCCCATTTTAATAATGCAGCCATGGACCATCAAGACAAACTTACTGTCTCTATCTTTAGTTAGGTATAGGTCACCTATTTGGCTATTAAAAGATTTTGTTTCTGTAGAAAGCAGTTATAGATTAACTAGGGTTTTCAAAGGATTGCAGTTTGCGTTTATGGTAATTTCCGATTAAATCAAAGGTTATCTGTCATTCAAGTAATTTCAACTTAAAATTTACCAAATGTGAAAGGCAAGGGATACGAAGAAAAATAAGACACATGATTTGCCCACAAGAGTTCAAAATCTAATGAATACGTAAACAAAGTAAGTACAAAATGTGTGAAAGAGAAAGTAAATACCACGGACAGCTATAGAAAAGTTAAGATATACATAGAAAAGAATAGTCACTTGTTAACCATACAAGTATATGACTTGAAAGCAGATTTACATAGGGAAATAGAGAAAGAAATACATGATCTTCAAATAAAAACTAAAAGGGTAAGAGTTTGCCATGCAGATCAAGTAATAAGGGCATTCTAGATGAAGAAAGCAGAGTATACAAAGACACAGAAGTAGTAACACAATATACTAGTTAGCAATTAACTTGGTATGGCCACTAACGTATAGTGTGCAGTGTAGGGGAGAGTGCAGTAAAGTAGGATAGACAGCATAGCAAGGAAGCTAGAGAAGACAAAAGCTCAATCATTAATTGAGCTAACAATGCAGCCTGGGGAAAAATGCAAGGCACTAAAGAACTTCAAGTTGAAAATGGCATGACTGTACTTAAATCTTGGAAAGAATGCCTCCTCAGGATTGACTTGGGGCAAGGTGGGAGTAGAAAGGGAGAGGATATAAGGCTGGAAGTAGGAAAAGGAGTCAGGAGGTCACAGCAGTCCTCCCAGGCAAAAAATGACAAGAGCCTAATAAAATGCATTTAAAGTAGATACGGAGAAGAAGGACCAACATAAGAGAGCTTAGAAAGCTAGAAATTTAGGCAAGTGATTCAACGTGAGAAGGAAAAGGAATTAACAATAATAGATTTTTCACAATACTGACTGGATAGAAAGGGGTGACATTAACTGAACCAAAAATAAAGGGTGATTTGGAATAAACGGAAGGAGTGAGAAAGAGATGAATTTGTATGATTTTAGACCTGTTAAGTTTAAAAAGTCAACAAAGCTCATAGGTTCAGATGTCAAAGCCTGAAAACACAGATTTGGAAATCATCGGCCTATATATAGGAGGCATAGCTCCCACCTAACTGTACACTTAACATGGGTAAATTTTACAGTGTGTAAAGTAACTCAACAAAGTTTAAGGGAGAACAACTATATTAAATCAGACAGTAGCTTTTAGAGCAGGTATAAAAAGCGTCACTTTATATTAATGAGGTCAATATGTCAAGGGACAATAACAATGATCAAGATTACATACTTAATAACAAAATTTCAAAATACCTGAAGCAAAAACTGATAGAAATGAAAGAAGTAAACAAATTCACAATGTTGTAGGTAATTTCAACATCCTTCACTCAATAACTGATCAAAATAGAAGGAAAATCAATAAGGATTAAAAGACTTGAACAACACTATCAACCAACTTGACCTAATTGACATTTACAGAACACTCTACTCAACAATAACAAAATATACATTCTGTTTAAATGCAAATGGAACATGTACCAATACAGACCAATTTCTAGGCCATAAAACAAGTTTCAATGAAATTAAAAGTATTCAAACCACAGAAAGTATGCTTTTTGCTACAATGGGATTAGAGTAGAAATCAGGTAACATAAAGGTATCTGGATAGTCTCCAAATATTTAAAAACTCAGTAAAACACTTCTCAATAATCACAGGTCCAAGAAGAAATCAAAAGTAAAACTAGATGACTGGTGATAACTGCAGATAACTGTGAATATACTAAATATACTAAACTCTGAATATACCACTGAATTGTATACTTTAAATGGGTGGATGGTATGGTATGTGAATAATATCTCAATAAAGCCATTTTTTAAAAAGTGAAATTTGAAAGTGCCTTGAATTGAAAGAAAATGGAAACATCAAACTGTAGATAAAGCTAAAGTACTTCTTAGACTGAAATTCATAGCACTAATAGCCAATATGAAGAAAAAAAGAAAAGTTAAAGAGAGAATTATAGCATTAACCAATCTACATTAGGGGGAAAAAAGATCTTATATCAAGAACCTCAGGTTCTACCTTAAGAAAATGGAAAAGAGAGAAAATTAAACCCAAAGTTAGAAGAAGAAAGAAAATAATAAAGATAAAAGCAAAACAAGAAATAAAATTCAAAACAGAAGAAAAGAGAAAAACCAATACATCCAAAAGCTAGTTCTTTGAGATCAATAAAATTGATAAATTTCTAATAGTGATAAGAGAAGGGAAAAAAGAGAAACCACAAATTACCAATATCAGCAATGAGAGAATTGATATAATTACAATCCTACAAATACTCAAATGACAGTAAGAAACTATTATTAGCAACTTTATATCAAAAATTCAATAATTTACATTCCTCGTTAAAAAAAAAAAAAACTACTCAAGTGAACTCAAGAACAAGATTACCTTAACAGCCTGTATCTATTAAAGAAACTGAATGTATAGTTAAAACCTCTCCACAAAGAAAACTCCAGTTCAGATTATTTCACTGATGAATTCTACCAAGCATTAAGGTAGAAATCAATACCAGTTCTATGGAAACTCTTTCAGGACACTGAAAAAGGAAAACCAAACTCATTTCATGGGGCCAACATTACTCTGATACCAGAATCAGACAAATACAATAAATAAATAAACAAACAAATATCCCTCATAAACACAGAAAACTACTTTTAGGATTACAGAATAATTACCAAAGGGTGTCTAACATTCAAACCTCAACCAATGTAACAACTTGCCACATTAAAAGACTGAAAAAGAATGACCGCATGATCATCAAGAGATGCAGAAATACTATTGACCAAATTCAATATCCATTCCTGATGAAAATTCTCAGCGAACTAGGAATGCAAGGGTATTTCCTAATCTGATACAGGGCACCTATTAAAAACCTATAGCAGACATCATACTTAAGGGTGAAAGACTGAATGCTTCCCCATTAAGATCAAGAAGAATGGAAGGATGCCCACTCTCACCACTTCTACTCAAAAATCTATTACAGGTTCTAGCAGTGTAATTAGACAAAAAAAAAGAAAAAAGGCACAAAGTTTATAAGACCTTTACTTTGTTGTAGTTTTAAAATATATAATGAAAAAATACTAAAAATCACTATCCCAGTATACAGTTTCTAAACAAAATAAGGCCTGGCCTTCCTGTAATGCAGGGATCCCCAGCTCCCAGGCCACAGAGATCAGTACCAGTCCAGGGCCTGTTAGGAACTGGGCTGGCAAGCAGGAGGTGAGCTGTGCAAGCAAGCATTACCACCTGCGCTCCCCTT